>NW_024100143.1:0-600000 GCF_016545835.1 Crotalus tigris | reverse complement strand
AAAAAAAGAAAAAGAAAAAAAATCTTTTAAAATTGGTGCTCATTTTGAAGACAATAGCTCTCCTATGCAATCTCATCTGCATATCTTAACATGTAATGGGCCTCCCTGATTGGCAATTCCATTAATTTTGACATTATAAATGTCTGACTGTTAAACAAGGTAAACAGTGCTTAATGTAACTGCTATTGATATTAGAGCTTGAAAGGACAGAATATTTAATGGCTGCTACTTGTTGGAGAGGAACTCAAGAAGTGTGTCTACAAGGGATGAATTCTTAAACTGAAATAGCACTTCAGTGGCAATTCTACAGAATGATTGTGAAGCTGTGCTAAAGCACAAAACAATGATTCAGTTTAAGAAAGCAGAGGGTTTTTTATTAAAGTGTTTTCATTAAAGTTGTTTCCAGACCCTCTGCCACCTCCTTGCACCTACTTCTAAGATTTTACACTAACAACATAAATAGCTTTTAAAGAAAAACAAATATATAAGGAATTCTTAATTACTGACTTTAAATTTTTAAATGCCATCCATCCAAAGCATTGCTAGTATAGCTTGCCGACAGCTTTCAGTTCCTTAATACATTGGTATCCAGTACAGATGTGTGCACTGCTAGAACACTGTACATTAAAAAAAATTAAGATGCAATTGTATTCTTTCCATGTTTGTAACTGAATCTTGCACAACTCATTACTCAGCAGTAGAATTCTAACAAGAAAAATCTAGAGAAAATTAATCCAACACCAAGGCTTGGCAAATCTTCTGAACTTTTGCATTCAATAGTTATGGACGTTATATAAATCAGGTGGTGATAGATTTTATATTTTTAAAATATAAAACACAGTGATGTCTCTTTTTTTACACAGCACAGATCTTTTAATAAACTGTTTAAAAGAGCTTAACATTACAAGGTTCAATTTTTTCCCCATGCCATCCAACCAAGATTTATTTTGTTGGATCCTTGGTGCTCTCTGAGCTTGATTATTTGCTTGCAAAGGTTTAGTTACCCAACTAGGTAACATCAGCAGTGCTACCAAGTGTAGGTTTGCTCCTCTTTTATGTACAGTAACTTGCCCTGCCAGTGTAAGTAGAAATATGGAATTCTCCTTGGCAGTATGTTGATTAGAGTATTGTTTTCTGCTTAATTGTTTGTCCGGTGTTAATCCCCATTTATTTGGGTGTAGTTCAAAGAGAGCCTGGATTTAGGCAGTCAGGATCTTTCAGTTTTCAATTTTTTTCATACTGATAACCCTCTCCTCTCCTCCCCTCCCCTCCCCTTTTCTTTTATTAATATTTATTTAAAACTAGTTAGAGGATCTTCTTGGATCATAAAATTCTACATTAAGAACAATTAATTCTGCCAATTGCGACAGATGATGGAGGATCAGCGGATGGAGGAAGAGTTGTTGATGAAGAGTAGCATGGTATTCTAAGCTACTGTCAATTTTGTGCATTAAAGCTAGTTTTCTAGGCTATGGCTGAGGGGGAAAAATCAGCACTTAAAAGTATTCTTTAACTAGAACCATTTCTTCTTGCTATTTAGTTAAATGTTTGTTTATATCTCCCTCTCCCTTCCTTTCTGAAATGAATCTGATTCAACAAATGATATGTTCAATGACAGCAGTGATCTTCTGATGATTGTGTCAATCTCAAGATTTTTAGGAGCAAAACCTCCAAACTCATTTGTTTTTGATAAGAAACATAACGGGTCCCCTTTTTGCTTTCTCTGATTATGACTGATCATCAAGTATTTAGGCATAGAAACTATTCTGCATATAGGAAATCAACTTTATAACATCTAATTTTGTTTTGCAATAACATTATTAATATGGTTTATTTCACTATGATGCACAATTATTTTTAGCTTCTACACAATCTATTCATGTTCTCTAGACATAGTTGATTTTTTTTCTTGTAATTCAAATGACTACATGTTTACCTTACTTACATACCACATATATTATGCCAAGTAACATTACAGCAGGATTACATATGGATATGGAATTCAGCATCAGTTGCTTCTATTTTTTAAAATCAATAATTTGATGAGTTTTAATCATATGCAGCTGAAATTGGCATATCTGTTGACAGGATAAGTAAAGTGAATACTTCCTCACTTAATAAAAATAGTAGTTGTATAATTTAAGATAAATAAAAACAGTAGCAAGGCCTTTACAATTACTTTCAGGAGAAGAAAAATGTAGACATGAATACATTTTCATCATGACCCAGTTGATATATTTGGAAAGATTTATCCCAAATGCATGTCACTTTCAAAATGCATACACAAAAACATATCCCAGAATCAAGTCATGGTGAATTCATGTCAATAGCCAATCATGCAAACAAACAGATTTATGATAATAACATCAGCGAAGAGTGCAGCTCTTTGATACCTTATCTAGGGAAATACTGAAATAAATTGGACTTAGTTCTGATTGAATGGACAAGTCTAGAATTTTGCTGCAAAGGTTATCTGGCAATCTTTTATTTGAAAGTAAATTGCACCCTTAGTTTTGTTGTTCTCCACACTGCAGCTGTTGGAAATAACTTTTTTTGCTGAAAGAAAAGATGAAGGCCTCAGATAATTGTATTTTTCCTTATCAGATTAGATAGATATATAGATAGATAGCTAACCTTTATTGTCATTTTTTACTGTGGGCACAATGGCACACATTAAAAATGAAATTTAGTTGCTTGCTCTCAAAGTGTACACATTTAAACATACTAAATACAACATATGTATAGACCTACACTCTTTCCATTACAGCAATGCATATTATTTCAGTCAAGAATATTAGTTCCACCTTCCTTGTCATTCCTTAAATATTCAGATAGCTTTCTGTTTAAAAAATTGAAATACTTTTTCGGCATCATATAGACCTGATTCATGCTTTATTAAAATCAAAGTTGATCTCTTTATTTATACCTTTCTTTTGATATATTTGTATTGAAAAATATCCTGACATAAAAGGTAATATGAACTATATCATTCTCAGATAGCATGAATTATTTTGCTGGGAGCAGGTGTTGGTAAAGGGAGAAAAAGTACACATGGAGAGCATGTTGCAATAACATACAGTTCCTGTAGTTTGAAATGGGAACATTTCAGAATGGCTTGCCATTGCCTGCTTCCTAGGGTTGAGAGACAGTAACTGGCTCAAGGTCACCCAACTGGCTTCATGCCTAAAGCAGGATTAGAATTCATACTCTCCTAATTCCTAGCTTGATGCCTTAGAACTACACCAAACTGGTTCTCAATTCCTAGATAGATTATAATAAATATTTTTGCCATTTGCTATAGTGTCAAATCACTGTTCTGTTAGTGCTGGTGCTGATCAAATGGGGAAAAATGGAAAGCCAAGATTTTCCCTTTCTTCTTAAAATTGTTAAGTGTTAATTGAGAAATTATACTTCAATATTTAGTTTAATATACTGCACTTTCTCTGTCTTACCAGATGGAATTTGTTCTAGATTTGTAATTCCTTTATTAACATTGTCCTGCAATCCCCTCATAAGGAGGTTCATCCAAAGCTCAAATGGGTAGCCTCCCATAGTTTTCTTATCTCGAGAGGTTCTGAGAAACCACTCTGCTCACTGATATTGGCTTCTGTTTCACAGAACCATCTGCAGTTTGCCATACCTCACCTGGAAATATTAGAAAAAAATCTTGATTTCTGAACTCCCAAGAACTCCCAAGAGTTTTCTCTTCTCTTCCAACACTTCTCTGCCACATGACCTCAAGAATGCATTACTTGGGATACTGATGCAGATGAGGGAAGGGGTTGCAGTCTCCATTATCCCCTTCTTTAACTATTTCTAAGGAGAATTTGCTGGTGCTATATGATTCTGCTCATCTTTCTTCATCCATATGACAGTGTCATAGTATGTATAGTCCAAACTATGCTGTTTCTTTCTTTTTCTTAAACCCTCTTCCTCATCTCTTTCTTTCCTACATTCTATCCAATCTCCATTCATATCTAGTCCTACCCAACAGTTTCATAATTCTATTTGATTCCCCTACTTTTTTGTGGTCATTCCTTTCAGACTTCCTCCATCTTCCATTCTTTAGTTTCTTATTCCAGTTCCAATATTTATGCCTGCAATCTACTTTTTATGCCTCTGAATCTACTTTTTTCAAAGTCTGATTTTGTGCATGGCTCCATGGTCCTAGTCTTCATCCAACATCATAGTTTTAAGAGCCATGGTGATGCAGTGGTTAGAATGCAATATCGCAGGCTACTTCTGCTGATTGCCAGCAGTTGGCAGTTCAATTCTCACCTGCTCAAGGCTGACTCAGCCTTCCATCATTCCAAGGTCAGTAAACTGAGGACCCAGATTGTTGGGGGGTAATATGCTGACTCTGTAAACTGAAAGGGCTGTAAAGCACTGTGAAGCAGTATATAAGCCTAAGTGCACCCGCTATTGCTATCACTAAAGTAGCAGAAATCCAATAAATTGGTGGATAAATGTTTAATGTACTAACAGTCATCCAGTGCCTCAGTGAAAACACAGACATTGAGAAAACAATATTTCACAAGTCACCATGTTGGGGAGAAAATGCAAATGTAGTTTTCTGCCAACTGAAAGTTCAGTAGATAGGATTTCAGCTAAGCATCGGGGAAAGCTTTAGTGAGTATAATGACATAGAAAGAATTTTAAACTGGCCACATGCATAAAATGATAGTATTGGAGAATACGAATACAAATGAATCCATAATAGCTACATCTTTGATCTTCATCACATATTCTTTTTTCAGATGGCAGTTGTGTTAGTAATGTGCATCACTAAATATAAGCTTTTACTGATGGAACAATTTCTTTTTATTCATTATTCACAAGAAGTTGTTAGGATTATATTTGAACTCAATTAAGAAACAGTGAGATAAGGATTTTGAAATGAGCCACTTGGGAGAAGTGTCTTCTGCATCTATGATAAATACATAATTATAAAGACAAATTATATGAGCAGCAATAATTCCCCAGTAATGTGATCATTAAAAGGCTTTGCAATAGCAATACATCAATATTAATTGGGAAGAGATGATCACTTTAATGACATATTCAAGTCATTATATTTTTCACTGTCATAAATACATGATTTTTTTTCTTTTTTACTGGGTCTTGAATCACAGTCTAACTTTTAATAACTCTAATTACAATGTTTTAGAACCAAATACTAAATTGGTCCAGTCATTAGTTTTATTTAAAATAAGTTGGTGTTATCTATGCAAGTGGTACCTGATTGATACTAGGAATTTTATTTTATAGTGATATCTCTCATTCATTATATGTATATATGCTTATTTCAGTATGTCTGTCTATCATATTAAACCTGGAAAAATCAATTAAAGACTGCAACCTTGAGTTGAGCTTAATTCTTGATACTTTTTCTTTAATGTTTTCTTGGAAAGGGGTAAATTGTTGCTTCCTTCCTTTGTTTGAATCTAGTTTATAGCCATTTGATATCCTGGTTACCTTCTATCCAAGAACTAGCTAGCTTTGTTCTTGTAAGCTTTTTCTAAGATCAGCAGATATGAGCAAGGAGCTGCTAACAGAGTTATCATAACATTTTCTCCAAACCCTAAATCTATATAGATTAAATGCTTAAGAAAGTCTTTACGGATATAGAAGAAAATAATGTTTTTACATTTTAAATGAAAATTAGACCATTTATATGCATAATAGTGAGAATGCAGTGATAGATAAGACCATGGAAAATAAAAACATTTCATAAGAATGGTCTTAGCAGTTCTGGGGGTAATGTAAGACTGTGAAATGGGACACTGAGATAGAATTGAAGAAAACATGATACATCTTTGATTTATGTTTTTAGGAATGGTAGTGTACCATAGAGTATTAGAGCAATCAAATTCTGGATCAAATAAAAGCTGATTGCTCCCTTGAGAAGACAGCATTTAAGTGGATTATGAACTAGAAAAAATGTTATGTTTGGAAGGCTGAAGAAAGAGGAAGGCAAAGGATGATTCATATCATAAAAGCAATGACTGGGGTGCCTTTTAAAATAAATGAAGCTGTGTACCAAATAAGAACATCTTTAATTTTAGGAAATCAATTCTTTCCTTTAGAAATGGTATATAAATCTAAGTGCTATTGCTATTATCATGTAACCCAGAATATTTATTACCTTACCACTTTTTCCTAATCTTTATTTAGGGACCAAAACACTAAGAACTTGCCCACCCACTAAAATCCTTTGACTTGGCAAATATACAATGTGGCTGAACAAACCCATTAGAGTAAAAACAGGCCTTATATACAAGGTAGGATGAATCAGAGAACTTATTCAGAGAAGAGGAAGAGAGATAAAAGATGGTATGACCAAGGAGAAATACACAAAAATTGCATTATTTGGTAAAAAAAAATGTTTTGAAAGAGTACAAGTCTTGCCAACTCCATCCAAAGAAATTAAGATTTGGCAGAAAGCACCAATCCTATGCTTCAGGATGAGGGTGGAGCTACTTCCATAAGAATAGTGAGGGCAGAAATAGAGAATAGAGAATGGGATGCACGAGAGCCATCAACTCCCAGAGCAGAAATGTGAATAATCAAGAATTGCTCAACTTCCAGGCAACAAAGTACACAACAAACAGTCAATGAAAACGAGGCAGGAAGCAAAGGCTTATATTACATTGGCATAGGCATAAGAATAAATTTGTATCATAACTGTGATAGAGGACATTGCAATCAACTGTTCTATATGGATTCACACTAATATTCAAGAAATATTTTTCTCTTGTTATGCTGTCCCATTTTCTAAGGTGAAGCAATCTGAAAACATTTATAGAGTAACAATTTCAAAATCAGTATAAAATATGCTGAAAGTTTGCTCACATTTGAAGGAAACTGGTTTGATATTTAACTGCCTCATTATGATCTAATTGTACAGGATACACACTTTGCAAAGTTTCTTCCATCCATAAAAATCTCCTATTTTAGGGAAAACTTTAGAAAAGTAAGATCCTCTTCTGTGTCAAAAGACACCATGGATAAACAAAAGATATTTATCTTCTTCATATGCAAAGAAAGAAGGAAAGCATTGTGGGAAGTCAGCTCCCCAGAGAAGGAAATATTAAAAGGGCAAAAAAATATAGTTCCTTCTAGGATCTTAAAGAGACAGAAAAGCAAGCTCAGGTCACCCTCCCCCAAGCAGAAGCTAGCCCTATACAAATGAAGATGTAAACCATCAGAAAGGCCCCAGCTAGAAGATTAAGAAGACAAAGACCTAAAATCTGCATACCCCACCTAACTAGAGGAGTCATTAGCCACATCACCAGGGAAGCAGGATATGATAATAGGACTAACCATCACCATAAAGAATACCAGAGAGGCACACCTAAACTCAGGTCAGAATACATGACACAGGAAATAGCCTCAAAGTTCGTGCCACTGGAACACTAAATTATTCCAAACAAAAGGCTAGAGAGGGTATAAAAACCTATTACCCATGTGCTCAGCCCTTTTTTCCCTCTGGTCTTTCCTGCAAGAACCATCTTTCTGGCTCTTCAATAAACTGCAACCTTCTTCCCAAAGCAGTCACCATGTTGTTTATTTATCCCCAGCTTGGATGAACCAGGATGAAGACTTTTCTTTCAACAGCATGTTTGCCACTGTTTCATCTTGAATTGTGTGTTATGTTCAATGAAATTTATAATAATTGAACAGGGTTTTTTTCTCTTTAAACAAAAAACAGATACAGGTCATTCATGAATCTCCTCCTTTATCAAGTGTAGTGCCCCCTAGTGAATAAATGATATTAAAAGTATTATAAAATTAGAATTAGAATGGATGACTGAAACAGATGAGAATTAACATATATGTAATCTAGAACCCTAAATCATTTACATTCAGTAACAAAACAAGCAAATCAAATTGTTTCTGCATTCATGTGCTAATCAACATTCATATTTGACTATACCACCTCAAGTGCCTTATGTTTTTATGATGTCATACACTGCATGTGTATAATGTTGTGATGAGACTTATGTAGTCTAGTAAAGAGACAGATTTATTTTGTTTTACTTGCTATTTAACAAAAATAAAAATGCAAATAAAATTTTATAAACTGTATTACTATGAAAATCCTCTAATGAATCTGAGAATACCTATATAGTAATTTTATTAAATATAGAATACATATATTGCAAAAATACTTGCAACCGCCTATTTATATAAGTTTAAACATAATGAAGAGCAATATTGCCTTAATTAAACAACATTAATAACAAATTAATAGAATTGAATGATTTTTTTCTTTAAAATATATGCATTATTAATGTCAATTTTGGGGGCATCTTCACTTTCTTTCTACAAATTAATATGGTAAGACTTATGCAAACAATG
The DNA here is from genome assembly GCF_016545835.1 of Crotalus tigris. Lineage (NCBI taxonomy): Eukaryota > Metazoa > Chordata > Lepidosauria > Squamata > Viperidae > Crotalus > Crotalus tigris. Next base: position 591,639 of record NW_024100143.1, on the reverse strand, counting down.
ATTAAACCAGGACATCCTATGCTTTTTGAAGAGCTTAATGGCCCCCTTTGGAGTTGCTAATTGGCAAATTCTGTATCTCTAGGCTTTTGAGGTTGAGTTGTCATGGAAAAACTGCTTTGAAGTTGGCAGTTCTGACTATTTGACTACAGATTTTTCTAGTCTTAAGTATAGATGAAAAGCTCAGCATTGTGTCCCATGGGGAAAGAAAATCCAGGAAGCTTTAAAACGATAACCCATTATATTGAGCAAAACCAAGTGGAAATAAAACAGCAAGCTATTCAAGTCTGTTTGTCTATGTTGTGTATCTCTCTGTGTGTGAGAGACAGAGAGAGATTTTTTCTCTTTGTCTTTCTTTGCCTTTAATGTGAATAATCATCTTGCATGTGAAGAAAAATATTATTTAATATAAACATAGATAAATAAAAGAATTGTTCCTCCTTATATTTCTTGTGCACTGATATTTCATTGAGAATTCCACCTTTCTACACAGTGTAGAAAGGCAGAAAGAGATATATATCAATGAAGCATAAATGGAGTTTCAATGAGCATAGAATTTTGCTGAAAAGTATCTTTATGTATCTTTTCTATATTCATTTCTGTATTTAGAGATAATGCAAATTATTCATATCTGTGTGTAGCATGGTGAAACAAATTAGAAAACTCTATTCAATGAGTTATTCAGAAAGATATTTAAAAAATATACAGTCTTCACACAAAAAGAAACTATGCAAAAGAAAATCAAGCAAAAGACAAATTAGAAACAAAAATTAAAATAAGCAAGAAAATGGTAAGAGAACACCTATCTGACTTTGACAAATATAAATCACTTGGACGTGACAGATTACATCCCAGAGTTCTGAAGGAGCTGGCAGATGTTATCTTGGAAGCATTACACCACATCTTTCATAAATCCTGGAGTACCGGGAAAGTACCTGAAGATTGGAAAAGGGCTGGTGTGGTTCCCATCTTCAAAAAACGGAAAAAAACACACCCAGGAAACTACAGACCAATCAGTTTAACATCAATACCTGGGAAGATCCTAGAAAAGATAATAAAAAACCAGATCTGTGAACAACTAGAAGCAAATAAATTTATTAGTAGCTAGCACAGGTTTGTTAAAAACAAATCATGCCAAACCAATCTTATTTCATTCTTCGATAAAGTGACTAAACTAGTAGACCAGTGAAATGCTGTGGATGTAGTATACTTAGATTTCAGTAAGGAATTTGATAAAGTAGACCACAACCTACTCCTTGGTAAGCTAGAAAAAGGTGGAATAAACAACATCACCATCAGATGGATCTGTAGCTGGTTGGCAAACCATACTCAATGAGTAGTCCTCAATGGCAGCACATCCACATGGAGAGAAATAAGCAGTAGGGTACCACAAGATTCCATCTTAGGCCCAGTACTCTTCAATATCTTCATAAATGACTTAGATGAGGGAATTGAAGGGGAACTCATCAAATTTGCAGGAGTAGCCACCACCCCAGAAGACAAACTCAGGATCCAAAAAGATAACTTGAACAATGGGCCCTATTAAACAAAATGAGTTTCAATGTAGAGAAAAGCAAAGTTTACATTTGGGCAGGAAAAATCAAAGATACAAGTACAGATTGGGCAAGACCTGGCTTAAAAACAATAACTGTGAGAGGGACCTTGGAGTCCCAGTGGACTATCACTTGACTATGAGCCAGCAGTATGCAGCAGCAGCCAAAAAAGCTAATACAGTCCTGGGTTGTATAAACAAAGGCATAGAATCAAGATCACACAAGATATTAGTACCGCTTTATAAAACCCTAGTAAGATCACACCTTGAATACTGCAGCCAATTTTGGTCATCATGTCACAAAAAAGATGTTGAAAGTTTGGGAAAAATTCAGAGAAGAGCAACTAAGGTGATCAAAGGCCTGGAGACTAAAACATACGAAGAACAGCTACGGGACTTGGGTTTGGCTAGTCTAAAGAAAAGAAGAAACAGGGGACATATGATAGCAGTATTCCAGTATTTGAGGGGCTGCCACAAAGAGGGGGGGTCACCAGAGGGAAGGACATTGATCAAAGAGAGAAGCAACCTGGAATTAAGGAGAAACTTCCTGACAGTGAGGACAATTAACCAGTGGAACAGCTTGCCTCCAGAAATCATGGGCCTCCATCACTGGAGATTTTTTAAAAAAGACTAGACAGTCACTTGTCTGAGATGGTATAGGTTTTCTTGCCTGAGCAGGAGAAGACCTGCAAGGTCCCTTCCAGCTCTATTCTATTCTATTCTATTCTATTCTATTCTATTCTATTCTATTCTATGCTACGCTACGCTACGCTACTCTACTCTACTCTACTCTACTCTACTCTACTCTACTCTACTCTACTCTACTCTACTCTACTCTACTCTACTCTACTCTATTCTATTCTATTCTATTCTATTTCAATTAAATAACTACTGACATGATTCCAAATGAGATAAACTTTGAAAATAAAAAGAAGAGCAGCATTATTCTTACGAATTAGAAATAATTATTCAGGATACTATGATAGAGGAAAGAATCTTTTGACAAGAGTCTGCAAGGACTGTTCAATAAACCAAGTACCATAGGAAAATCTTTGAAAAGCAATCCATAATTATTGAAATAATATTAAAAAGTGAATTTAACATAACAATTGACATTCCAGAATAGTCATATTAGAATTAAGTCTGGACTGGATGGGCAGGGAGGGGAGAATTAAAAATGCAAAATAGAAGTTGTGACTGCCATCTTGTCTTTTTAAATTCTTATTGCATGCCTCTGCTTAGAATCACAGAAAGGCATTTATGCCACTGAATTCTTCTGACTGCAGGAATCTAAATTTTCTAACAGATTCTACCTAAATTCCACGTGAAAGTGATCTCAACAGCTAATTACAGTATATAAATGTTACTCTTGAGGAAGAATGGCATTTCTGAGAATTCAACAAGATTAAGAAGAAGAGGAAATGTTTGCATTATAATTTCTTTCAGTTCCTATATCAAATTCCACTAATAAAGAAGATCAAATTTTACACTTGCTCAGAAATTTTAATATTTTATGTGCAGGTACTGTACATAGTGAGGCTATGAATATTATTGCAGTGACATTATTTTAATGGTAGAATGATAAGCTTTACTTCATGGTGCTTCAACTGAAATTCAAGGCAGAGTATAATGGATCAGTCTGAAATTAGTGTGCAGGAGATACAAGGTTGCAAAGCAACATAAGATCTATTGATTTTTCTTGAGTGCTATGGCTTTTAAGTGAATTCAACCAAGATGCATTCTTTCTAAATGGAAGAGAATTTTGCTGTTGTCAATTTAGTTGAAAACTGAAAAACAGAAAATGACTAGAAAAGTGGACAAATAAGAAGGATCTCTACAGAAACACTTTGACATCAGTTGGAAAGTTATTCAAACTCACTCCAGGGAGCATCATGTTCTGAGGACATTATCAACTCTTATCAATACAAGCAACAAAGAGAAGTTAAAATAGCTTACAAGCAATTGGCTAGATAGCCAATCATGTTTATAACCTCAAACCAAAACCTCAAACAAGTACATGATATGAACATCATACAAATATTGTTACAGGATATAATGATCAGCAAAAGCTTTTCAATATTTTGCTGCTTCTTTCCTGGCAGAATAGTATTTGTGACATTCAGCAGACCATTTAGGAAAAAAAACAAAACAACTAGGTTGGAAGGTCCATTAAGGTTTTCTGCTAAAGAGGAAAAATATTTCAGCATAACATTTAGGAAATTTCAATTTCAGATTCAGGGATATATAAATTTTATTTATATTTTTTTATATACTAATGCCAGTTACTGAGAAATGTTTTTGTTTTATTTCAGCTCAAAATGATCATTATCCTTGAACAGTTTTTGCTTTTGCATGTATAGGAGAATAGAGATTAAACAAGTTTAATTTCATTTCCAAATTTAAAAACTAAGAATTAGAGTTTTTTAGTACAAATATACTCTGTTCTAAACTGCCATTTTGAGTGTTCTGAGTTTGAAACAAAACACTGAGACACATGCAGTGGTGGGATTCGGCCGGTTCGCACCATTTCAGCAGAACCATTAGCAATTTTTTTGTTGCCCAGGCCCAGAATGGATTTCCAGAAGAGGCATCCACAGACAGAACTGGTTGTTCACATATTTGAATCCACCACTGGACACATGTGATTGTGTGGAATTATTTCATTACAAGCATTTTGAATGCCATAGATATGCTTATTTTATTTTGTGATTTGTAAATGGATTGCTCTTTTGAAGCATTTTACTATCTATTTAGAAATACAATTAAGATTAAGCATTTGTTTGACTATGATTAAAATACAATATGGACTACTCAATCAGTAACTACTGAATGGAATAGAGTTAAAAGATATTTTTTATGATATGAGAAATGTAACTGTCTTATCAGATGCAATTTTTAAAGATTAAGTATCTGTTTGAATATGGTTAAAATATAATGGATTACTTAATTGGTAAATATCAAATGGAATAGAATTAAAAATGAAAAAATAAGGGATATAAATGAATTTTAGTTTGAGAGAGATGTGTTTTTCTTTTTCTTCTTTCTTATTCTGGGTAGTATTGTATTTTTTTTAATGATATAAGAAATGTAATTGTTGGGAGGATTATTGTGAGGGAAACAGCTTAGATATTTAACCATAAATCGATTTTGAGAAAATCTTAACAGATAAAAATGATTTCAATTTTGTGGGGAAAAAGTCTAAACGAGAATGTTGAAAACAGGACATATAACGCAACCAAGAGGACTAATTAGAAAAAAAGTTCTATATTGATGCTGTTACCAATTGGATAAATGTTAGAAAAATGTTTATATTTAACCTCTTTGTTACTAAAATATTAAAAACTGTATTAACCTAATGTTTGCAAAAGAGAACAATATGGGAAGAAGAGAAAATCAATGAAACCTGTTATGTTGAGTATGTCCGAAATGGTGTAGGGTTTCCTGCCCGAGCAGGGGGTTGGACTAGATGACCTCCAAGGTCCCTTCCAACTTTACTATTATTATTATTATTATATGATAGAAACTGACTATTATTGATTGTTGTGAAATGTGAACCCAGACAACATGCTGTTTACTAAGCACTAAGATTGTTAGGTTTTTTTTAAAATCAATTATATATATTTACAGGAGATCACGTAATTGAATGGCTTGGAAGTAATTATATTTTATTTTATTCAGAAGTAGTGTAAAGGAATATGTACATATATACTATACTTTACATAAAGTATTGTTAATGCTGTTAAAAATCCTAATTAAATAATTTTATTTAAAATAATAAAAAATTATATATTTAAAAATTATTAGAATAACGCTGATTGGAGAGTTTCTAATTCCTATTCAAAGTGCTTTAATCATGGCTCTTGCTAACCATTCAAGCAATAAAGCCTCTAAAAGACAGTCCGCCCTTGTACACACACCCAGCACCAATACAATTAGTTTCAATTAGTTTAAAAATATTTCTAGATAACAAACAATTGTTACTATATTTAGCATAAAAATTAAATAACTTTATTTTACTTCCTATATGGGATAATACAGATCTTCCTGTATGGCAAGAATGCTTAGCCAAAGCTGCCTTGCTAAAAAGCCTCACTTTTGATGACTTGAACTGTGCTGGATCTCCTGCTTTAAGGAGAATTCCTAGCTTTCCTCCTTGCCTGTCCATCAAAACGTTGTGCTGCCCAACTTTCTAGGTTTCTGCCAGTTCCAAAGTTTTGCTTCTTCCCTGCAACTTTTCACAATTAACTCTTTCCTCCATTTTGGAAGCTTCCTAAATTCATGATTTTCTTAAAGGTTTTGTCTTCTAAGAAGACCTACTGCATACCTATTAATATATACTTTTTATTTTAAATTTGAAAAAGAATAGTTAAACCAATGAACTATTTTATACTTTCAATTTGTTGGGTCCTGTATACTTGGAATGATCATTTGTTAGAGTAGTCCAGGATTTTCTAGAATATTGCTTGATTGTAAAAGAACAAGCATGTGGCTGTATACAATTCAATTATTCCAGGAAAATATTTCCTATCAGCAGGACATTTAGATTGTTCAAATTGATTCTTGTTTGGATTTATTCATCATGAACTAATTTAGGAACCCCTGACTTCTCTCCATCTTGCAAACTGACTATTAGGCAATGAACACATCAGAGTTTCAGATTGGTATGTCACATAACTAAACTATAGAATGATTTCTGATAATTATTTGAACATTTATATTGATAGGAAATACTGAATGGAAATAATGCAGCAATGATACTAGTATACTTACATGTTCATCATAAGCCAGAATTCTTGAAACCAGCCTCATTTATGAATGTAAATAAGGATGCTAGCAGTGGCATCCACCAGCTGGGATTGTTTGTAATTATTTCAGGCAAAACACAATCAACACCTGGAGCCTTGTTCACCTTAAGGAATTCAGTCAATTAGGTTACCTCTTGTATAAAGATTGGAGGGGTGTGTGTGTAAATCTTGAACTTGATGCAGTCTCACTCTCATTTATATTACTAACACAATCCATGTACAGCACACTAAAATAGTCCTCTCAGGCTAGAATTGATAGTTGATTGGGGGCAGAAGTAGTGGATTTCCTAGCAGTCTAGTAGTTTGTCAGAAAAGGGAAGAATCTGTCTTCCTGATTTACTGAATTAGCTTCTGTCAGGTCTCCTTCAATGCTAATCTTTTCTTTTAGAAGGGCCTTGTATTGAACCCTTAAAATCAATTGAGAAAATAATTGGTCCTCAAAAGGAAAATGTTTATTTTCTATATACTGTATAATATGAATTTTTCAACTGTGCAGTCCTAGTAAAACAATCCTTTAAAATAGTTTACACCTCAGTTACTGCTTTGTTTTTTTTGACAAAAGCAGATTTCAGATTAAAAATTGTACAAGTCTAAATATGGTCTTTCAGATTTGTTGTCTAATAGGAGTGCACAAATTTCTAAGATTTCTAAAACTGCTAGGCGTTATGTGACCTCTTTTGCACTACTTTCATTCCATTTAATTTGTACCTCTGTGTTGCTATTTTTCCAGCATTGAAGCAAAGACCTCTTCTGTTAATAGTCATTTCCAAAGGGATGTCAATTAATAGGCGGTGATTGTTTTAGAATTATGATTCTACCCCATCTAATGTAGGGCATTGGGAGGAGCACATGATGTGATCTGGTAATCAACTGTTGATATTTTCCTTGCCCCCCAAATATATGCTGGATGATCCCTATCTAGGCAGCCATTAAGTATACACAGCTCCAAATGAGTTTTCATTTGCCTGACACACAATCCTTCCCAATGAGATTTTGTGTCCTTAATTTTTCTAGTATATAGGTTTCCCTCCAGTATAGCCTTTTTATGATAGAATAATAATCAATAGATTATAACTCTATAGAGTTTTCTTAAGATTTCCCAGTATGTGCATTATTTTATCTTCATTTCTAGGCAAAAATCAAAAGCACTGATAAGGTCAACTTCAGCTGGGTCTGACATATCTTCATTCATTGAGGCTGACTGACTCCACATTCTTACTTTTTCAAGGCCAGACATGGGGAAGAGGCAAGGTTGTCTGGTAAAATTTTGAAACTGTTAAGGATACTAGTCAAGCAGAATTGAATTGGTAATTAATTTTTACTTGTTAAAGACTCTGGTAGGGATATTTGAAATGATGTTAATATATTTTCATCTTGAATAGCATCATTGTGGATACTAGGATGATTAAAAGATAGCAGAATTAATTTGCAGCATTTGGAGCCATTCAACAGCACATAAATCTATCTGCAAGTATTGACTGTGAAGGTTGTTTTAGGGATAATAGAAGTGCTCTCTTGGAACCTTAGCATCCAATATTGTTTCAGGGAGACAAAGAAAGCAATCTTTCTTTTTTCCTGAACAATTTAACTTGCAAGGAATTGCTTCTTTAGCACTCAAAAAGATTTAGTATGTGTGAAGTCCCCACAATTTGCCTTGCCAGAGAATAATAATTTATTAATATAGATATTTGATTGTTGCACAGATTTTTCAGTTTGTTTTACTTTAACAACATGCTGTTTATCAGAATATATGTCCAGAATATGTTATTTAGCCAGAACTTATGCAAAAGTCTTAAATGGTAGTGGTACCAAGTCTTTTTTCCCCCAGCAATTCCAGATTATATTATATATGTAATAGCTGCTCAAATATTGTAATAACAGTTTATGTTGTAAAAATGCATTGCTTTGCTTTAAACTCCATTGAATTTTCCCATGGAAGTCTCTGCATATTCTAACTTTAAATCTTAGTTTGAATCTTAGTTTGTTTCCCTTGAAGTCAGCAGGTAAACTAGCAAGTTGTATTGGATAGACTGGGATTGAACCCATATTTTCATTTAACTCTTTGTTGACAAATAGTGAAAGATCTATCAGCTATTGTTTTTTGGGTTCATTCAAGTGATTCAGGGGCAGCAGATTTGTTAAAGCTGGGAGGGAAAATTGTTTCACTTACGGATTCTTTTGATACAAAATTTTCTGCTATCTGGTTGTGTAACATACGTTGATTATGAAAGAGATCCTGGACTGGTGTCATGTAGTTTCTATTTCCTATATTTTTGAAAAAATCCAGAATATTTTACCTCCGGTCTATGAGTTTAACTATATTTTGTCTCAGCTAAAATAGTTATGATTAGATTTAAAATGATTTAATAAATTGAATAAAAATCTAATAGGTCTATTGTATCATAGTATAATTATTTTAACTGAAATAACTAAAAAGAAGCAAAAATAATTAAATTGTATTATTATAAAATAACATGAATGTGAAAGGACAAGGTTTGCTTTCATAAGCCAGAATTTTTGGAACCAGTTACAGGGATGGGAAGTAGCTCATTGGGCTTTCAGGAAGTCTTCCCATTTTAACATGGAAAGAATTGAAAACTGATCCTTTTGCATGCAAAACATTTGCTTTATTGGGTTACCACCAAAGAAGTAGCAACAAAAGACTTCTACTTCTGTCAATGACTCCTTCAGTGCTATGCAGGCAGCAAGGCTAATTGTACATGATGTGAAAAAGTGATTCATGCTGAAAATACTGCCAATCACTGTCAAAGAGTGATGCCAAGATTACTAAAGGTAAAAGTCTTTCTTTCTTTCTTTCTTTCTTTCTTTCTTTCTTTCTTTCTTTCTTTCTTTCTTTCTTTCTTTCTTTCTTTCTTTTCTTTTCTTTTCTTTTCTTTCTATATTACTTAAGTTTCTAAAAGCTTTGTAATGTTATTCCTTGGTCAAATGCATGCATACATATTTCACACATTTAATTTTGATCTTTTGGTTGTTCCATTTTTGTATTTTAATTCTACTACAGAATTCACCATAAATTCAGTGCATAATAAGCTAGATGTTATTATATCAATATATGTCTCTTTGAAGTTATATTAACACTGAACCTCATTTGTAATTTGTTAGTTATCAAGCTCTTTTGCTGCTTATATTAGTTTTCATCAGTTAGAGTTTTAAATTACCTAGAGAGGCATGTTAAAACAACTATTTACAACAAGCTTGTTTAAAAGAAATTACTTAATATGTATCATTATACAAAATCATGAAAAATATTCAGATGCAATCAAACCACTTTTCTTAAAAATATTGAAAGCTTTAATCAGCTAATGAAGTGACGTTCCATCCATTGTGGATGCAAGATAGAATCTTTTGAAATTATGGAATTGTCATATATACTATAATGATTGATTTCTCTGGCTGAGTACCAAAAAATGAAATTAGATATGTGTTTTCATCTTTTGCAAAATCATAATATGCTTACAATGCCATTGCTTTTATATGTGCTGTCATTTCTCCCTTTTGAAAGTTTATCATAAAAGAATACTGGACATACTAAGTATTAGCAAAATAAATATTAATAGTTCTCCTAATATCTAATGTTATAATCTGAGAAACTATGGGTTTTGAAGTTCATTTTCCATATACTTTCCATATACCGCTTGGATTTGTTTTGGTTTACATTCTTGTCTACTTCATCTTCTGCAATCTAAAATATGCTAAGTAAGATAAATGCAGGAGAAGATAAAATGACTTCTTTAGAAAAGAAAGGTTATGGTCTGTGGGAAAAAAATTCAGTTTTAAGCAAGCTTGACAGAATTAATTGTAACACTGGAGTAACTAAAGCATAAAGAACCCTCTGATTTTGAATGTTTTAATAGATGTATTTACGTTGCCCCCAACAATCTGGGTCCTCATTTTACCTACCCCGGAAGGATGGAAGACTGAGTCAACCTTGAACCGTTGAGATCTGAACCGCTGACCTGCTGAACACAGTCAGCTAAAGTGGCCTGCAGTCGTCCCTCTGTAGAAAGTGGTAAGGACAGGGGAAGGAAGATGTGCTTTTCACATGCGATGCAGAAAATACAGGCATTGCTTTTTCCACTTCACCAGTGTCTTGTTATTGAGTGACCAAGCCAGCCTACTTGTTAACTGCAGACCAAGGAATTTGATGTTGGTAACCATCTCCACAGGTGAAATATAAAATTGTTTTGAAAGAAAACATAGTTTTCTTAAACATAGTTAACTATGTTTATAATATATTTAATATGTTGATTAAATTATATAGATTCACCCAATTATTTCTATGGATAAATTACAATGTATTTATCACATCACAGTAATAAATACATTGTTTTCTCATTATATACTTATTTGTTTAGTTATAAAAACTGGATGATGGTGAAGAAGAGGAGACCAAGCAGGGGAAAGATGTGATGATATGATCAAGGGGTGTAAATATCCAGCTTAAAGTGTTATTGCATTTAGTCAGAATAGAGCTGGAAGGGACCTTTGAGGTATTCTAATCCAACTTCCTGCTCAAGCAGGAGACCATATACTGTATCATTTCAAACAAGTGATTGTCTAGTTTCTTCTTAAAAACCTCCAGTGATGAAATACCCACAACTTCTAATGGCAAGCTGTTCCACTGGTTAATTGTTCTCCCTGTCAGGAAGTTTCTCCTTAATTCCAGGTTGCTTCTCTCCTTGATTGGTCTCCATTAGTTTCTTGTCCTACCCTTTAGTGCCCTGGAATATAAGTTGACCCCCTTCTCTTTGTGGTAATTTCTCAAACACTGAAATACTGCTATCATGTCCCTCCTAGTCTTTCTTTTCTCTAGACTAGTCAACCCAAATCCTGCAACCATTCTTCCTATGTTTTTGTCTCCAGGCCTTTAACGATCTTAGTTGCTCTTCTTTGCACTTTTTTGTAATGTGGTGACCAAAACTGGATGCAGTATTCCAGGTATAGCCTTATTAAGGCTTTATAAAATGGTACTAATACTTCATGTGGTTTTGATTCTATGCCTCTGTTTATACAAACAAGGATTGTATTATCTTTTTTGGCTGCTGTCACACACTGCTGGCTCATGGTCCACTAGGTCTCCAAGGTCCCTCTAACAGTTACTGAGCCAGGTTTCGCCTAATATGTACTGTACTTGTACTTTGGTTTTTCCTGCTTAGGTGTAAAACCTTGATTTTCTCAACATTTAGCTCTATTTAAAACTCTAAGGAAGCTTTAATAGATAGATCAGCGAATCAGTGAATCAGCGAACACCTACAGGCAAACAAAGTCATTACCGAAAGCCAACATGGTTTTTTCAAAGACAGATCCTGCCAGACAAATCTTATTGCATTCTTTGACCAAGTGACAAAATTAGTGGACAAGAGGAATGCTATGGATATAATTTATTTGGACTTCAGTAAGGCATTTGATAAAGTAGATCACAACCTACTACTTCATAAGATAGAAAAATGTGGGTTAGACAGCATCACCCCCAGATAGATTTGTAGCTGGCTGACTGGCCCTACTCTGTGTATGGTCCTCAATAGAACTGCATCTACATGGAGAGAAGTGTGTAGCGGGGTGCCCCAGTGCTCTGTTCTGGGCCCAGTGCTCTTCAACATCTTCATCAGTGATTTGGATGAGCAGATAGATGGGGAACTCATCAAATTTGCAGATGACACTAAGCTAGCAGCAATAGCCAACACTCCAGAAGATAGGCTCAAGATTCAGAAGGATCTTGACAGACTTGAACATTGGGAGTTATCTAATGAAATGAAATTCAATGGTGCAAAAGTAAGGTTTGACATTTAGACAAGAAAAACCAAATGTACAGGTATAGTATAGGTGGTACCTTGCTCAATAGTAGTAACTGTGACAGGGATTCTGGAGTCCTAGTGTATAATCACTTAAATATGAGCCAGCAGTGTGCTGCAGCTGAAAAACCAACACAGTGTTAGGCTGCATTAACAGAGGGATAGAATCAAGTTCACTTGAAGTGTTAATGCCACTTTACAATGCCTTGTTAAGGCCACACTTGGAATATTGCATCCAGTTGTGGTCACCATGATGTAAAAAATGTTGAGACTCTAGAAAAAGTACAGAGAAGAGCAACAAAGATGATTAGGGGACTAGAGGCTAAAACATATAAGGAATGGTTGCTGGAATTGGGAATGTCTAATCTAATGAAGAGAAGGATGAAGGGTGACATAATAGCAGTGTTCCAATATCTCAGCGGCTTCCAAAAAGAAGAGAGAGTCAAACTATTCTCCAAAGCACCTGAAGGCAGGACAAGAAGCAAAGGATGGAAACTAACCAAAGAGAGAAGCTACCTACAACTAAGGAGAAACTTCCTGACAGTTAGAACAATTAACCAGCGGAACAACCTGCCTCCAGAAGCGGTAAATGCTCCAACACTGGATGTTTTTAAGAAGAGACTGGGCAGCCATTTGTGTGAAATGGTATAAGGTTTCCTTCCTGAGCAGGGGGTTGGACTAGATGACCTCCAAGATACCTTCCAACTTTATTATTATTATTATTATTATGGATCATCACACAGTCAGCCAGATGTTCAGACTGGATTTGGCATTTTGTCTACCTATCGAGTCCTTACCCAGGACCTGGGATAGGCAGATGTGGATGTTTGATGGTATTACAGATATCGTCGCAGGATGGAAGCAGTTCCTAATAAGGCCGCCTTTTGCAATATTATTATTATTATTATTATCGATCATCGCACAGTCAGCCAGATGTTCAGACTGGATTTGGCATTTTGTCTACCTATCGAGTCCTTACCCAGGACCTGGGATAGGCAGATGTGGATGTTTGATGGTATTACAGATATCGTCGCAGGATGGAAGCAGTTCCTAATAAGGCCGCCTTTTGCAATTGACTAATAGCGAATTTGTCAATGCCAATGGTGTTCAAGTGGTGCTCCAGTTGTTTTGGGATTGCACCCAAGGAGCCTATGACTATTGGTACTACCCTTGCTTGCTTTTGCCACAGTCTTTCTATTTCTATTTGTAGGTCTTTGTATTTTGTTATCTTCTCCAGTTCTTTCTCTTCTATTCTGCTATCTCCAGGCACTGCCACATCCACTATCCAGACTTTTTTGTCTTTCTTATCGACAATTGTTAAGTCTGGGGTGTTATGTTGCAGGTGCTTGTCTGTTTGAATTCTGAAGTCCCAGAGCAGTTTAATTTTATCATTTTCTATGACTTTCTCTATTTTATGATCCCACCAGTTTTTGCTTACAGGCAAATGATATTTTTTGCAGATCTTCCAATGCACCATTGTTGCTACTTTGTCATGCCGCTGCTTGTAATCAGTTTGTGCAATCTTCTTGCAACAGCTTACCAAGTGGTCCACTGTTTCTTCAGCTTCTTTGCATAGGCGGCACTTACTGTCTGTTGCTGTCTTCTCAATTTTGACTTTGTATGCATTTGTCCTTAAGGCTTGGTCTTGTGCAGCCAGAATTAGTCCCTCGGTCTCTTTCTTCAATTTTCCTGCTCTTAGCCATTGCCAGGTTTTATTATTATCTGCTTTCCCAGCTATTTTTTTCATGTATTGGCCATGTAGTGCTTTGTCTTCCCATGCCTCTATTCTGTTCTTCATTTGGTCTTTCTTGTAGGCCAGTTTGGTCTCTCCAGTAGTTAGTAAGCCTTCCTGATATACTAATTTCAGTGCATCTTCATCATTGTTCTTCAGATATTCTTCCAAAGCCATTTTTTCTTCTTCAACCATCTGATGTACTTGTAGCATTCCACGCCCACCTATTTGCCTTGGTAGATAAAGTCTATCAATGTCACTGCGTGGATGAAGGGCATGATTCATTGTCATTATTTTTCTGGTCTGCCTATCCATTGCTTTTAGTTCTGCTTGAGTCCAGTCCACTATTCCAGCTGTGTACCTAATGACTGGGATTGCCCAGGTGTTGATTGCCTTTATGGTATTTCCTCCATTGAGTTTGGATTTTAAGATCTTCTTCACTCTCTTGATGTATTCACCTCTAATCTTTTTCTTGACTTCAGTGTGCTTGATGTTGTCAGCTTGAAGGATACCCAAGTATTTGTAGTACTCTTCCTCATCCAGACTCTTAATGTTATTTTCGTGGGGCATCTTGATTCCTTCAGTTTTCATTATTTTTCCTTGTTTGATAGTAAGTGTGGCACATTTGTCCAAGCCAAACTCCATTACAATATCTTGGCTATATATACGGACAGTGTTGAGCAGCGATTCTATTTCAGATGATGTTTTTCCATACAGCTTCAGATCATCCATATAAAGGAGGTGGGATAGTCTGGCAGATGTTTTTGATGTTTGATAGCCATGTCCTGAGTTATTCAGTATTGTTGACAGAGGAAACAGTGCAATAACAAATAGTAATGGTGATAATGAATCTCCTTGAAATATTCCTCTCTTGATATTAACCTCTCCCAGCCTCTCACCATTGATCTGCAACTGTGTCTTCCATTGTGCCATCGATCTTTGCACAAATTTTCTGATGTTTCTACTGACTCCTGTTATTTCTAGGCACTTTATTATCCAATCATGTGGCAGAGAGTCAAATGCCTTTTTGTAGTCAATCCATGCCACATTCAGGTTGGTCTTCCTTCTCTTGCAGTTTTCCAAGATCATTTTGTCTATTAGGAGTTGATCTTTTGTTCCTCTGCTATTGGGGCGGTTTCCTTTCTGCTCAGGTGGAAAGAGATTGTTTTCAACTAGATGCTGTTGTACTGCATCAGCTACCACACCAGTTAGTAATTTGAAAGTTGTTGGTAAGCAGGTAATTGGCCTGTAGTTACCTGGTGTTGCCCCTTTTGCTGGATTTTTCATTATTAGGTAGGTTTTCCCAGTTGTTAGCCACTTTTCAATTTCTCCTCCTTGTAGTATATTGTTGAACTGTTTGGCAATGAGTGGGTGTATAACAGTTAGATGTTTCAACCAAAACCCATGCAGTTCATCTTCACCTGGTGCTGACCAATTTTTGATTTTCTTTGCTCTTTTTTCTACCATTTTTGTTGTTATTACTAGTTCTTTCATTTCAACTTCTGTTTTATTTGCATCCACCTCTTTTAACCAAGCCGCATCCTTGTTGTATTTCTTTGGGTTATCCCATATCTGCTTCCAGAACTGCACTGTTTCTTCCTTGTCAGGTACTGACTGATTCCTTGCAGTTTCTCCATTGATGGATTGGTAGAAACGTTTCTGATTGGATTGAAATTGGAGGTTCTGCCTATAGTTTGCAATTCGAGCTTCATATCTACTGATTTTCCTGGCTATAGCTGTTATTTGTTGCTTTATTATTTCCAGTGCTTCCTTGATCTTCCTTGTTTCTAAGTGGTATTTCTTGATTAGGTATTCTTTGGTCTTCTTGTTCTTCAGCTTCTTTTCTTTCATCTGTTCTAGCTTGCTTGCATGTGATCTTAACTTGCTGATCTTATTTTCTAGTCTAACCTTCCATTTTTCTGGTGCACTGTTTGTTTGTTTTTCTTCTTTGTTGATTTTGCATCCCAGGTATTCTGTTATAACTGCAGCTGTGCTGTACATTAGTTGGTTTGTTTCTTGCAGTGAATTGGTGCTTATACTTGATATTGCAGTATTTGCATCTTTTAATGCTTGTGCTAGCTGTTTCTTTGGAACAAGCTTCAATGCAGGTAGCCTTATTCTGTTGTTTTTGTGCTGTTCTAGATGCTCAGTTATTCTTTGTTTCAATTCTTTTATTTCTTTAGTTAGAGGGTTTTGTTCTTCCTGAGGAAGAGGTGCCTGGTTTCCAAATGAGAACAGTTGTATATCTCTGCTGGATTCCTTCACTGCCAACTCCCCCTGGTTTGCCTCTACATTCTGAATTACTTCTGGTAAGGCTTTGATTTCTTTGCCCTGGGTAAACCTTTGCAGTTCGTCCAATTCTGTTTCTGTGAATATTTTATTTCGTGTTATAAATCGGCGTTGATCTGCTAGTCTCTGTTCTGTTATTTCTGATTCTGGATGTTGTTCTTTCCAGAACTGGTGCATTCGTTTTAGATATCCTCTTCTTGTTGGACTTGATCTGTAGTAACAGATCATTATTTCTTTGTTTTCCATCACTGTGTATCTGCGACGGGTAAACACCTTTTCTTCCAGTAGTTCTGCAGCTGCTGGCCCTGGTTGCTCAGCCAACAGTCCTGAGTCCTGTAACCCATTTTTCACCAGATATCCAGGAACTCCAATATCTAGTGCGGACCTTGTTAACCCGGGCGACGTCCGAGCCGGTATGGCATTCTGAAATTTACGTCTCACCATATTTTTTATGGGAGAGACACTCTTTGTCTGACTCCTCTGATGAGACCTGTCCAGTATGGTTGAACCTCTGGCATAGCTCTCATCTTCCTCAGAGTACACAAGCCCCACAACCACATCAAGGTAGTGCCTCACTGGGGGATTATTATTATTATTATTATTATTATTATTATTATTATTATTATTATTATTATTATTATATAGCTAATACATGGTGGTTGGGGTGGGGGCACATAGAGTTAAAAAAGTAGTGAGAATGGAATGAAAGGCAAAGGAAAAAATGGAGGTTGGGATAAATGAGTTTGCTATTGGGAATCCAGTTGCTAAGCAAAAGAGGAGTCTATCCACCATTAGAATGGAAACTGGCTTTGTAGAAGGAGAGAAGTTTGATGGAGGATACTTGCAGCAGATGATGGCGCTTGGTTGGAGAGGATGGATTTGGGGGTAGATCTCCATGGGACTGATTAATAGCTAAGTTATCAAGAATAGTGAGACATCCCTTCCTTAACTGCTTGATTGCCCCACCAGGTTCACTAAAATTGCTGTAGAGGGGACAAGGCAGGTACAGCTGGCTTAGAAATTTATTATCTCCATGATCTCCATATATTATCTCAGTTCATATGGAGGACACTCTTCACCTAGCATTTACCTTACAACAGTTAAGATTACACAATAGGCTGGAATCAATTAGTCATGTATAAAATAGTTCAATTATGTTGCACAGTTATAAGTAAAATAAATTTTGTATAGAAATGCATTAACTCTAAAGATATAATGCATATAAAATGAAGAAAGGGCAGGAATCTCCCTTGTTTTCACTATGTATTTTGGTCTGAGCTCACACTAACAGAATAAGTGCAAATATTGAATTTAAAGTAGCATCAGTTTATGAGCCTATGAATGCCTGAATTTCTGAAAGAAAAATCGGGGAAAATGAAAGAGCATGAAATATAAATAAACTGGCCTAAGGCCATACTTCCCTAAGGATTTTGTCTTTATTTATTTTCTGATGTAACAGACATTGAAAAATGTCATTTGCTTATTGGAAAGAGCAGATTAAATCAGTTTGAGGTTATTTTTTTTTCAGATGTAAATAGAAGTACATGAATTTACTGTTTAATGCCTTTTTATTTTGCATGCTATACAAAGCATTGTACCAATACATTCATGTTAACATTGCGTTTTCTCCATATTGCTTCTTATGGAGTACCCTGAGGGGGAATTCCTATTGGCCAATATATCATTCAGAGAGCCTGGTAATAATTTTGATATTAAATGTTATTTAGATAAAATTTCCTGTAGTATATCCATAAACTCTAAATACATTTACACATATATTAATGTTATTAAATTCAAACCTAATTAACTTTCAAGAAAAGAAAATGATTTAAACAGTAGCTATAATGAGATTTAGATTAAGCTAAAATAATTTTGTTATTTTTTTCCACTGAAGGCTCATATAATATACATTCAGATAAAACAATGTCCTTTTTTCCTACTCTAATACACCAGAATTCTTTATGCATACATCTTATGGATAACTGGTTCATCTTGTATTTGATCTTAATAATAATTTATTATTTGAGGAATACATATACACAGGTAGACTTTCATGTTTTTTTCTATAGGCTGTCAAATATATATGTTCAGCTTCACCTTGAAACAAGATGCCCTGATCCCAATTAGAAGGTTAAAAGTCAGCCAACAATGGTACAAATAAGCAAATGAAGACAGTTGGCTGAAAAGATCTGATTAATAGCTAGACTGTGGCAGGATCTAATTCATAGGAAATAATATTCACTACTTCTTGTGAGTATCATGGTGAGCTTGGATTAAAACCAACATCATCATAACAAACAATCAATCCAAGAGGGGTCCCACAATCAATCTCAGGTCTGAGAGCAAAGCAGCTGTCAAAATCACAAGAGAAAGAGAGTACCATCCATATCTTTGAAGTGATTTTGGTCCAAAGAGCAGGACCAGAACAAAGAAGGCACAGCATTAAATTAAGATTGTACCAAGAAAGGGATAATAATTTAATTTAACCTTTACTGGAATTAAAGACAAACTGCTAATATAAGAGAAAAACATTGGAAACATAATATAAAATGATCCATAATAAAATAGGAAGCTGATCCTTGAACGCAACACCTTAAATCACAAAGCTGGTCCATACTTCATTCATTTCAGAGTAGGTGGGCTCACTGTTACTTGATATACCTCATTTACAGCATTACAAGTGATATATAATGTTTATAACCTGTACAACTGAAAATACATTTTAGGACCTCACAGGGTTGAGGGGAGAAAAATACCACCAATGGGCTTTTCCATCAAATACTATGAAAAAATATAAACCTATTCATAATTCCTATTCATAGGAAACAGAATATAATAATAAAAATATTGAACAGCATTAATTGCTGTTTAAAAAACTATTTTTAAAAACTGTATTGTAAAATATAAATAATCCAAAATATAATTGCTTTTTTCAATTAAGAGTAGTTCTTTTTAAAATTGTGTATTGAACAGTTGTATAAAAGACAAAGTTAAAACTATGATATTCAGACTACAAATATTTGGGCAACAACTGGATCGTGGTAGATAACCAAAAAATACTAGTTCTCTGATGCCAACTTCCCAATTTTTTGAAACACAGATACATATCTAGACAAAGCTAATCTAAGCTTAAATCCGAGAGTTATTCTCTTTCTGATCTCTGCATAATAAAGCTATAATGGCCCTAAAATGGTGTGTTAAAGTAGCTACAGGCCTATAAATATACTTTGGAATCACTATTTCTAGTCACTGTGGTAGTATACCATAGCAATATGAGTTAAAAGTGTTTGAAGGCCCAGTTTTCAATGAGTCTTGCTGTCAGTTGTTTGTATGCTGGTTTTAACATAAAAACAGTTAATAATTTTCAGAATCCTTAGAATAGAGAAGGCATATTTGATTTTCCCACCAGAGATTCATATAGATCATAATATTGTGAAAGAGATTTCTTTCCTTCTGCCCAGCTGATAGGGAAAAGAGAAGTGGCTCCCTTGAAATTTGAAAGTATAACAAGCAAGGATTGTATGTAGCTTTGAGCTATGATTTCCCACATGCTTTCTGAAAAATTGTCTATGTTTATTCTTTGTACTTGACATTCAAACCAGATCAGTATGGATTAGGAGATCAAAATGGTGACTGTTTACAAACACATATATTCTGTAGTAGTGAGCAACTTAAGAAGATACACATTTACTTGAGAAAAAAATAATCAAACACAATGGTTATCATTGTTCATGTCAATATTATTCTTAGCTATCCTGAATCATGGAAAAGTGGGATTCAAATTGAAATATTGCTACTTTCATTACTGTTATAACAATACCACCATAAAGAAAACATGATTTGTTTTCCAATACAGAGATTGATAAACGCTAATGGTTAAAAAAGCACTCCAGAACACTTGCAGAAATAAGATAAAATAAAGCAGTGGTTCAATAACCTAACTGACATTGATAGAGAAAAGGAAGTCCAATCAATGGAAGAGAAACCACCAATATGACATGTGATGCAGCCCAAAATTAAACTCATTTAATTGTTTAATTGAATTCATTTATAGCTTACTAGCTGGTAACATTTTTATTAATATATTTTTGAATTTTTTAACTACATATAACATTTGAAAGGCCTTATTAGATCAAGCAAAATTGCTTTAATAAAGAGATCCAGCAAAGAATTATTCCCAGAGAGAAATCATCCAGATGCCCTAAGCTCTATGGTCTCCCCAAGATACACAAAGAAGGAACCCCACTTAGACCCATAGTCAGCTCCATAGGCTCACCTCTACAAAACCTAGCCAAATTTCTCACCAAACAACTACAGCCCTATGCAGAATCCATCACCTCACACGTAAAAAAACTCATTCTAGTTTATAGAGATCATAAAGAAACAAAACTTACAATCCAGTGACCTACTCGTGAGCTTTGATGTCATATCCCTCTTCACCCAAGTGCCAATCAAAGAAGCCTTGACAGCTATCCAAAACAAATATAACCCCCCCCCCAAACACATCCTAGATCTGACCAACCACTGCCTATCCAACACATACTTCATCTATAATGGACAAAAATACAAACAAATAGAAGGAGCACCCATGGGATCACCCCTCTCACCTGTCACTGCAAACCTCTACATGGAACACTTTGAAACCCAAGCTCTAGAAAAATCTGATCACAAACCCAAACTCTGGCTCATATACGTAGACAACACCTTCATAATCTGGCCACATGGGAAAGAAAAACTGGACAACTTCCTCACACACCTCAACAACCTACACCCCAAAAAAGAGTTCACCATGGAAACAGAAGCTAATAACAAACTTCCTTCCTGGATGTCTTAGTCTACAAGAAATCCAATGGCTCCCTAGGACACACCATCTACCAGAAGAAAATGCACACAAACTGCACGCACTCTCACACCACCACCCAGCACAGATCAACTCCATAGCCAAGACACTCATCTCCAGAACAAAATGCTTAGCTGATGAACAACACCTAAAAACCGAACTACACACTCTCACTGAGGTACTAACATCCAATGGATTCCAAAGAAGTAAGATTACCAAACTAATCCAAAAAGAAACCCCCACTAAAATCCAAGACAGAGAACAAGAAAATGGCAAAAGCCCTCCTCCCATACATAAAAGGCACCAAAGACAGGATCAGCAAGATCCTCCACAAACACAACATCAAGACAGCATTCTGCACAAACAGAAAAATATCCACCATCCTAAGAAACCCCAAAGACAAAATTGAGTTAGAAAATCAAGGAGTATATGAAATCCCATGCACCACTTGTCCCACCACATATATTGGACAAACCAACAGAAGAATAAGTGCATGCATTGAAGAACATAAGAACTAAGTCAAAAAAGAGGAACCAATTTCTTCCCTGGTCCAACACCTTAAAGCCACAGGATATGAAATTGACTTTAAAAAGACCAGAACTATCGCCAAAACTGAACACTTTAATAACAGAATAATCAGAGAAGCCATCGAGATAGAAAAACGCCCACACAGCATGAATAAACGAGATGACACCTCATGCCTACCAGCCATTTGGAAACCTGCCCTTATTGACAAATGAGTCCCTAACACAAAGAATGACACCAGACCCACACTCACGAAAACCACACAGGATGTCACCACCACACATCCACACAAAAAGCAAACCCAAACCCACACCGATGATGAGGCACGACCACAAACCAGAAGCCAGACCACAGCTGCATCATTAGCCACTTTAAACCCCTCCAATCCATACATGAAGCAAACTGACACCCGCCGTGAAGATGAAGCATGACCACGAACGTGAAGCCAAACAACAGCAATGCAGCTATAAGTAATGAAAGAGAAAATGGAGAAAAAAAATTGAGATTTTTTGGGTAAATGTAAATGGACTAAATTCCCCAATAAAAAGAAATAAAATTTTTAGGAAACTTCAGAAATTAAATATAGATATAATTTGTTTACAAGAGACACACATAAAAAACAACATTTCAAATTTTTGGAATACCCTAAAATGGGGAAGCTTTGTTATACATCAGCACAACAAAAGAAATGAGGGGTGGCGATTTATGTTAAAGAGACAATGGATTCTAAATTAATATATTTAGATGAAGA
Source organism: Crotalus tigris (assembly GCF_016545835.1). Lineage (NCBI taxonomy): Eukaryota > Metazoa > Chordata > Lepidosauria > Squamata > Viperidae > Crotalus > Crotalus tigris. The sequence goes on along the minus strand of NW_024100143.1, from coordinate 569,335 downwards.
GGGAAGAATTGTTATGGTTGAAATATATTTGCATTAAAAACAAATATTGTTAGTGGCAATTTATGCTCCAAATGATAGTCAAGAACAATTTTATCAAAGATTACACAGGAAATTAATAGAAATGGAATACCAAAATATTTGTTTAATAGGAGATTTTAACGCGATAGTAGATGGAACAATGGATTATAAAAGTAGCAAAACAGGAAAACTTGTAAGAAGGAGATTACCTAAGACATTTTTTGATATGGTAGAAGAAATTGGAATTCAAGGTGTTTGGAGAGAAATCAATCCTCAAAATCGACAGTACTCCTTTTACTCAAATAGTCATAAATCTTGGTCAAGAATTGATATGATTTGGATGACTCCTGAATTAAAGATGGATATACAGGAAATTGAGATAGAAATAGGCACATGGGCAGATCATAACCCTATAAAAGCACATGGAAAGGAGTACAAAAAAAACCAAGATGGATTTTAAATCAATCTATATTAAAAGATAAAGAATTTATAGACTTGGCCAAAAAAGAAATGGAATTCTTCTTTAAAGAAAATAAAGAAGAAGATACATCATTACAAAATGTATGGGATACAGCTAAAGCTTATTTTAGAGGTATAGCTATAATGTATATGGCAAAGAAAAATAAACAGAGAAGACAGCAATATTTATTATTAAAAGAAGAATTTAGAAAATTAGAGACAGAATTACAACAAAATCCACAGGAAAAGACTTTGAAAAGAGAAATGGAAATAATAAAACATAAGCTGAATTTGTCGGACTCAGAAAAATTGGCGGAACAAATAAAGAGAGCAAAACAAAATTTCTTCGAAAATGCTAACAAGCCAGGAAGATGGCTAGCTTATAAGCTTAAAAACAGAAAGAGAAGAAAATAATACATAATTTAGTAGATGGGAAAGATTGTTTACAATTTAAAAAGGAAGAAATAAAAAAGATAATCAAGAGTTATTATATGGAATTGTATGGCAAAGAGGAGGCTGAAAAAGAGAGAATTGTTCAATATTTAGAAGAAAGCAAATTGCCAAAGATTCCAGAGACATTCAAAACTATGTTAGAAGACAGAATAACAATGATGGAGATATTAGAGGCTATAAAACAAACAAACAAACAAACAAACAAACAAAAACGGGAAAACACCAGGCCCAGACGGGCTACCGGCGGAACTTTATAAAAAGCTACAAGATATATTAAGCAAACCGCTGAAAGAGGTTTGCAATGGACTGTTGTTAGAGGCCAAACTCCCAAATACATGGATATTACTTTGATACCAAAAGAAGATTCAGACTTGATGTATATTAAGAACTATAGACCAATTTCATTACTCAGTATGGATTACAAAATTTTTACTTCAATAATGGGAGAGAGACTGAAAAGATACTTAGTTGAGTTTATACATCCAGATCAAAATGGCTTTTTACCGAAGAGACAAATCAAAAATAATTTAAGGGTGATAATGGACGTATTAGAATATTATGAATTACACACAGGGAAACAATTAGCATTAGTGTTTTTAGACACTCAAAAAGCGTTTGACAATGTTTCTTGGCAATTTATGGTTCAACAATTACAAATAATGGATTTTGGAAAGAATTTTATAAATATGATAAAAACAATATATAGTAACCAGACAGCAAAAGTGATAGTGAATGGAGATTATACTGAGAACTTTGAGATAAGGAAAGGCATGAGACAAGGGTGTCCACTATCCCCATTATTAGTTATCTTTACTCTGGAAGTATTAAATAGAAGGATAAGACAAGATATAGAAATTAAAGGATTGAAAATAAAAGATGAAACATATAAGCTACAAGCATTTGCCAATGACTTAGTGTTTATTTTGGAAGAACCTTTAGAGATGATTCCTAAACTATGGGAAAAGATAGAAGAATATGGAAAAGTGGCAGGACTAAAAATAAATAAAGATAAAACTAAAGTAATAGTAAAGAACCTCACAAATAAATAAAAAAGGTAAATACTAGAGAAAACAGAGGTACAAATAGTGAAAAAAGTTAAATATATAGGTATTCATCTTTTGGCTAAATGTTCATCAATAAAAGAAGATAATTATATAAAATTATTGAAGCAAATAAAGCTAGATTTGGAAAGATGGAAAAATCTCAAATTGTCAATATTAGGAAGAATTGCTACAATAAAAATGAATGTGTTGCCGAAGATTTTATTTTTATTTCAAACGATCCCAATAAAGCTTGAGAGAAAATTCTTTCAAAACTTAAATTCATTGGTTTTGAACTTTATTTGGCAGGGGAAAAAAGCTAGAATTAAGATGAAAACATTACAAGATGCTAAGGAAAATGGAGGTTTTGGGTTGCCGGAATGGACATTGTATTATCAAGCATCTGTGTTAACATGGGTGAAAGAGTGGATAACACTCAGAAATAAAAGGTTATTGTATTTAGAGGGACATGATTTACAATTGGGGTGGCATGCTTTTTTATAGCATGGGAAAAACAGAGTTCATAAGTACTTTCAAAACCATTTAATAAGAAATGCCTTATTAACAGTATGGGAAAAAATTAAAACTAAAATATATTCAAAAATTCCAGGGTGGTTATCAACGATGGAGGCATTTATACATCTGAATCTGGTAGACTTTGAAAAAGTATGGACATATAAAGATAATTTAGATATTGATGGGAAATTAAAATCTAAACAAGAATTGGAAAATTTAGGAATAAATTTGTCCTGGTGAACACATTTGCAGATACAAAGTAGATATGAAAAAGATGTAAAAATGTATGGATTTTACAAGGATCAAAATGTGTTTGATAAGATTTTGTTAACCTTGGATGAGAAATTAATTAAGAAAATGTATAGTTTTTTGTTAATTTTAGATATGGAAAGTGAACAAGTGAAAGAAACAATGATAAGATGGGCAAAATTTTTTGGTTATGATATAGAATTAGAAAAATGGCAAATGTTATGGGAGAGAAACTATAAGTTAACAATGTCAACTTCATATAAAGAAAATTTGTATAAAATGTTTTATAGATGGCACCTTCCACCAGCAAACAGAACACTCCCCCATCCAATCAAAGCACAGCTAACCCCCCCATCCAATCAGAGCACAGCCAAGCCTCTAACCAATCAGAACATACTTCCACCCAATTAGAACACAGCCAAGCTCCCATCCAATCAGTTCATATCCCCACTGGCAGTTAAAAGGAAGAAACAGCTACGATCACACATTGCTCCTAGAAGCACGAAGCCGAAAACACCAGCCTGAAGATGATGAATGAGACTTTGTCGAAACATCACCAAGACACTTCTAATTTTTACGTGGAAGAAAACCAAATAACCAAAGATCTATCTATCTATCTATCTATCTATCTATCTATCTATCTATCTATCTATCTATCTATCTATCCACACACACAGCCCAAGACAACTTGTGTTTGCTCAATACAGCCCAGGCAAGCTATATTGGTCTCTAAATTCTAAAGTATATCAAGATATTGCAAAAGTGCCTACATGAAGTAGAACTGGATTATTAAAATCTGGTCTGAGAAATCGCAAGAAGTTTAAGTAGATAATTCATTGATACAGCAAGTTGAGATATTTATTCAGGTTTTAGTTATCAAACATTAATAAATTGTTATCAGTATTTCAAAACATAGTTAAATTATAAAATGAAAATGACTCAGTTGAAACAGTTGAACAATTGCATTACCTGTTTAAAAATCAATCTATGCCAATAGCTATTAAATACAAGATGGCTACAAATCCACCAAATCAGTGCTAATCATTCATGAGCAAAGCACACCTCTGGATCACCCTCAAAGTCATCCTTCTTGCTAAAATAGCTACCTTGTAGGTCTGATAATCTAAAAGAACATATTTTTTATGAGCAAAACTCTTTCTCAAATAATTTATATAGGCATATGAGACACAAATATGTTGATATCACATTGTATGTGTGTATGTATGTATGTATGTATGTGTGTATATATATTGTTCAATGATGCAATCTTCGATCTCCGGGAAGAGTATACTCCAGTTATTTATTGTTAAAACAACATTTAAAACAATAAAAACAATTATATACAACTTAGCTTTCGCTGGTCCTCTGCCAGCGTCCTCAGAGTGGGGCTTAGGGAGTGGGAAAGTTCTTTTTATCCCCTTGCTGATCCTCCCACCTGTTGATTAACATATTGCTCCTGCCTTTCATCAACCATTCCTATTGATGTTGAGGAAGAGAAAGGCAGGAGCAATATGTTAATCAACAGGTGGGAGGGTTGAAGGAAGGGGGGGGGGAAGGATGACAGGAATGGACAACAAAGGGTGTTGAATCGGCAGGCTAGGAGAGGAGGGGACTTGGAGGAGGGAGATGAGATAGGAACTGGCAATGGAATGCAAAAACGGCAGGCAGACCAGCAGCCCAACAGGACTCGTGTAGTGCCAAATCGGAGGAGGCACCTTGCATTGGGTAGAGAGGAGGGATTGAGGAGTGTGTTGGTGATAACAGCGCAGGGAAGGGGAGACGGCACAAGGATGACAGAGCAGAAAAATACAATGTTAGAGTGCAAAAAAGAGAGGGTGGAACAGTTAAGGCAGTTACAGGCAATCAGGAAGAGGGGCCCTGTCACGAGGGCAATGAGTAGGCAATTGGATCAGCAAGGGGATAAAAAGAACTTTCCCACTCCCTAAGCCCCACTCTGAGGACGCTGGCAGAGGACCAGCGAAAGCTAAGTTGTTTTAATCTTGTATATAACTGTTTTTATTGTTTTAAATGTTTTAACAATAAATAACTGGAGTATATTCTTCCTGGAGATCAAATATTGCATCATTAAACAAATATGCCCGGGATTTGTATTTTTATAACCATTAAGGACATATATATATATATTCATTCTGAGGTTTTCATCGGTGTTTGTATGTAGGACTTTGGTTATTTGGGTTTTCTCCCGTGTCAAATTGGAAGTGTCTTGACGATGTTTTGACGAAGTCTCATTCGTCATCTTCAGGCTGGTGCTTTCGCCTTCGTGCTTCTAGGAGCAATGTGTGATCGTAGCTGTTTCTTCCTTTTAACTGCCAGTGGGGGTATTGCTCCTAGAAGCACGAAGCCGAAAGCACCAGCCTGAAGATGATGAATGAGACTTCGTCGAAACGTCGCCAAGACACTTCCAATTTGACATGGGGGAAAACCCGAATAACCAAAGACCTATATGTATGTATGTATGTATGTATGTATGTATGTATGTATGTATGAAAATGCTTCTGTTGTTGATACAGTACATTTATCTCATTTTGTTCTGAAATGCATCATACAATGGGAAATTGTTGCTTTGTAGCTTTGAGACAATATGGGATACAAAGTCAATATAAATTGTTGTTGTTGAGAATGGTTGGATTAAAGTAATAAATAGTAGATTTATTTAAATAGCAGTTTACCACCAGAAAATATTTTAACCATTGCTGCCTAGAGTACAGAAATCAAGGAAAATAAGGACATAAGGAAAATTCTAATATTCTATAAATAAAAAGTCAGGCCAAAAAGATAAGGATATATTTTTGAAGTTTTTGTTGGTTAAAAAGGGGCCCTTCTAGTGATGTTTTAGGGAAGTAAGGAATATTCAAGTTTTGAATTTTGAAACATAGTCAGTTTCTTATGTCACTACCAATTTCCTCACAAATTGGTTGTGAATAATAAGTAGTGATTTCGCTGCCTCTAAATTATTATTTTTATGTTGAAAGTGTTTAAATAAAAATATCCACACAACCTAATTAAATCAAGAAACACACTACAATATAAAAAATATCATCAATTTAACAAATTCTTGAGAAACGTATATTAACACTTAACAGTTATAAAAATTAGTTGTCTCAGAAAGCAAAGGCCATTTTGTTCTAATTCTGTAGTTTCATAATTTAATAGCTTCACACGTAATATCAGGAAAATAGCTATAAATTAATACCTCAGGAACATAAGCCATTTTTAATCTTGTTTTGTTATTTTTTGTTAAGGTATTATTTGCAAAAAGGCATTGTTTTCTTGCATTTTCTTTCAGTATAATTGGAAAGCACAAATGATGGATTTATTAACAATGGATTTAAGATGACATTAAATGCAAAGTGGACATGGATTGGGAATAAATTTGGTATGATTCAGCACTGAAAGCACTGATATATTATTCAATTCCCCCAAATGTTCTGACAATTGTAAAGTTGGAAATACTATGATAATGATATTATATTTTTATCGTACAGACACCACCTTATTAAAATGCAACATATGATATAAAGTTTTCAGAAACTGGCCAGACTCCTTCAGGAGTTGCAGCCTTCCCAATTATATACTTTTTTATAATGTGAAGTGACTGTGCAGATGTGAGACATCTGGACCAGTTTATGAACCAGCCATAAAATCTCTGTAAAAAGTCACAGCTGCTTTAAATTTTCAAAAGCAGATGCTTTATGTGACCTCCTGAATATTTTGAAGTTCCTTTTTCAAAGGATGTTCAAGCCTTACACAGTATGTTTTTTTATTAGCTTCTGCAACACCTCAATGGATTTAAAGGTCATATTTCTTTGCTGGATCAATTGACTTTCAAAATTCTTCATAATAAGAAGAATGGCTGAAGATGCACAATGAATATGTGTTCACAGTTTCATGAAATTAAATGCTGTTTTTTGTTTAAATAAGAACGAGATTATCAAATATTTCATTAGCTGTTAATTCAGCATGTTATAATTTTGTTGTTAGTTGTGAAGTCGGGTCCAACACATTGCGACCCCATGGACAATGTTCCTCTAGGTCTTCCTGTCCTCTACCATCTTCTGGAATCCATTTAAACTCACTCCTACTGCTTCAGTGACTCTATCCAGCCACCTCATTCTCTGTCGTCCTCTTCTTCTACTGCCCTCAATCATTCCCAGCATTAGGCTCTTCTCCAATGAGTACTTCCTTCTCATTAGGTGGCCAAAGTACTTGAGTTTCAACTTCAGGATCTGGCCTTCTAAAGAGCAGTCGGGGTTGATCTCTTCTAGGACTGACTGGTTTGAACCCCTTGCAGTCCATGGGACTCGCAGGAGTCTTCGCCAGCACCATAGTTCAAAGGCCTCAATTCTTTTGTACTCAGCCTTTCTTATGGTCCAACTTATAATAACTTTGTAAATATTACGTGCTGAAACTATACTGAACAGGAGCTAAATTTACTTAGGAGAAACTTTGCTTCTTGATGCTTTAAATAGGACTATAATTTACAGCTGCTTCCATACTAAGTTCTAAAGTGCTGCTGCTTGGTAAGACAATGGGTAAAACAATCTGCTAGCTTCAAGAAGTGCTGTTTCACAAGAATTTTGGTTTTATCAGCTAACTAACTAACTAACTAATAACTAACTAACTAACTAACCAACGTCAGGGGAGGAAAGAGAGAGAAGGGAATGTTTAGATGTCAATTACTGTGGGTTTTTACCTGCCAGTTTTCTGATCCATCAGAATGATATTTTGGTGGGATGGGGTAACTGACTCTAAAGGAGCCATTTAGCTACTTTTCTCCCTCTGTTCTCTAGCCCTACTTCTCTTCTTCCCACCCATGGCATGAGAGGTATGGGGAAAAAAAACCATTCTCTTTTGTGTCCTCCCACTTCTCTGTCTGTTAAGATGGGATAAAAAGGGAAGGGAAATAGGTCTTTTGTCAACTCCAATAGATCCAATAGAGTCAGAAAATGAGCACTAAAGCAATATTCTCCCTTGCAGATTTCCAGAAGGCCAGTAGGCATGTGTTTAATATGTTTCTAAACTGAAGTTGTTTCAACCATTAAGCCACAAACAAGATGAGTACCTGTACTGATTGGGCACAGTCTAAAAAGCTGCTTATGCCCAAATGGAAAAACTGGAAGATGGGTTTCTGGTACAGTGAGAAAGACCTGACTCCTGCTGTCAAAGATGAACCTGAATGTATTGGCCAGATAGCCAATAGGAGCAGGATGGTTGTCTGTCCTTAAATTTACCTTTGAATTATTTACCATGGATATTAATACCTACCTGTTTTCTTCTGCCCCTGTAAAACACTTCTAAAGTGAACAAAGAAAATGCATGTACTGGCTGTTTTTACTGTGGGTTGAAATCAAGATGAAGATAAATTCATGCATTCATAGAAATGACACCCTTCAGATGAATCTTAATTTAACCTACTTCAATATTAAAATTGTCCCCTGCATACTGCTCAGTGCTACCCTGCAAGTTTCTCCTCCCACACCTGTACAGTATAAGAACTGAGAAAAATTTGTTTGGTTGCTTCTTTACTTGGATACCCAACTAAAAAAAGTCTGACTCTGGGCAGTACATAATGAAACTGAATTGCAGCAATACAGTATAAACAAAAGGCAACTAAAAAAAACACACACAATCAAAAACACAAGTTTAAAGCCTTCTTGAAGGTATCAGAATCTAGAAGGGAGATCATTCCACAGGGCAAGCATCATCAAATGTAAGGCACACCTTCTATGTCCCATAAGCCATCCCATCAGATAAGAAGAGACTTATACGTTGTTGGAATGTATTGAATGGACAGGAACCACTTGAGGCAGGCAATCTCACAAATAACCTGGTTTTGTGACATTTGGTAATTATCTAGACTATAAGTAATGAGCATAATTTTTTTTCAGAATTTTAGAGACAAAATGCATGCTTTGTGGACAGTGCCTCCCAAGAAAATTTTATGTAACCAGCAAAAATACCTACTTTACTTTCTCAAGTAAAGATGTGGAGATGTTCATCAAAGCTTGTGCATTTGTATGTTTGTAGTATCACTAAATTCAATTTTAAAGTGAATCTTTGTTTTTCCATGTCTGGAAAGACTTTATTCCATGTATAATAAAGAAAGAAAGACTAGCCCCCTTGCCCCCAAGTCAATTACATATTAAATGTTCTGAACTGTGAAAAAAAGTCAGAAATAAACTGAAATGCTCTGGAAGGACTGTCAGAAGATTATACAATAGTGATAACTTTTTGATGATTAAGAAAAAAGAATGTCATTCTTTACTAAAAAAATTTTGGGGCATCACTGGGGTTGTGGCTACAAGGCTTTTGTAGTTTGAAGATGCTGCATAAAAATAAATTTACACAACTATTTACACAATTAACACAAATTATTCTTAATATATTCAAAATAGATCTGTATGAGTTTGCTTTGCTATCTAGTTTAGAATTGTTTTATCACTGATGAGACATACTAAGTATTTCAAACTGTTAAGTTTATATGTTATTTCTCTCTGAGGAGTTTGTTGTGACATACATAGCATTCCCTCTTTGATTGGTCTAATGTTTCCTAGTGAGTTTTCATGTTCTTCTTCCCCCATAAAGTATACTTGGCTACTACAGTATACCACCCTTGCATATAATGCTTCCTTACATTCAGATTAAGTTTATAGAAGTTTATGCAACTTTATATAATGCTAAGACTTTACTGATTTACAAAGTGCTACTTCCCATCTACTTACCGTAATTCTATCTGGTATTACTTTGATTAAACTATTACAAGAATTAAATTATCTCTGTGTATGTTATTATAAATGCTAACATTTTTGTTCTCTTTTCTGATAGCAAAGGAATCTATGTATTTTAGATAGGATAAAAGTAAAGTCACCATATGCAGTTGCATCTGTTATTTCTAGAAAAACAATTTCACATTGAAAATCAGTATTTATTTCTCCCAGCAAGTTACTGATATATTTGTGCACTCAGTATGATGCAATTTCTGTACCTTGTAGTCTCCTTAATACAGTTAAATATGCCAACTAAAAATAAAATTGCTCTATGATTAAGCATATGGTTCTTCTTTTGCCCGTCTTGTCTTTTGATGATGTAGTTTAATAAAGTTACAAGAAATTCAAACTACTTACCCATATTTGGTAAAACATTTATGGCCTATAAATATGTAGTATATTACATGACCATCATACAGAATGCTGGGAAAAAGAGTAAGGCATTTTTATAAGCATTAGCTATCTTATGAAATTTAGAAAGTAAGGGTAGCCCTATCTTTACCCACTCCTGATTTTTTTCTCTATGGAAGAATGAACACTGATCATACTTCATGCAAGCCAATATTCTTACCTCCATATGTTCATTCTGTAATATACCCAAATATGGTTTTAACAATATTAATTGTAAGATTAATTTTAGTCTTGATTTATTGTTAATATTTCTTTCAAGAAAATCCACCTTTGTAAATAAAATTTTAGTTAAAATCCTGAGAAACTTTGGAAAGCATTTACTTGCTTTCATAAAAAGGTATAATTTGTTAGTGTGTATACATTTTCAAAAACAGGAAAAAAAACAACTAGTTATTTTAGCTTATATTTATGGTCCTGATAATTATTCTGAAATATTTAAAATAAAAATATCACATCAAACAGAACAACAATATTTATGCTGCAACATACTAGAGTATTCTGGCCTCCATTACCCCTACCTTTCTAGTTTAATGCCTTTCTTTTAATTAAACTGCCATTCGTTGCAAATTAGATACCAAAGTCAAAGTAAAACAGTATTTCACTTTTGATCTAATTAGAGTTTGAATGTGAATGTCTGTTGGTGGTGCATTAACTCACTTAGAGTCTTGTACCAGTCCTTCAATAAATATTCTTTGTATCTGCAAGATTCCCACTGGCCTATTTAAAAATTAGATCTGAGTTATACCCAATTCTCACCTCTATTAACCCATGGTAACACAGAGAGATGGTTAATGTTCATGGATTCTGATAATGTAAAAGATCTTTACTTATATTTATAAATGCTCAGTTAATTTTATTAGCAATACATTATTCATTTATATGACATTGCATTATTGGCAACATACATGTATGCAGAGTTCCTAAAATTCTGAACTTGTACACCACTAAAAGTATAATTTAAGAGTTCCCAGGAAAAGTATAAATAAATAATAGTGCTGTTGATAAAAAAAGTACAATCCTAACATTATTTTTTATGTTATTGATGTTATTTAATTAGCATAATATAAAAGTACTTCAATATTCAGAATAATTAATGAAATAAAATATTTACTTTTAAGGTATTACAAGAATTCAATGTTAAATCATTATATTAAAAAATAAATTGGACCAAAGTCCATTTGCAATCCATACTCAGTGGCTAATAACCATCCATATTCAGTACAAATAGTGATTGATGGCATAATTCATAAATATGCATACACAGTTAGAAAAAAGGATTATGTCAGCAAAATAAATACTATGATAAGGACGAATACAATGTCCATAATATTACAATTAAATTAAAACTGCATTTAAATGCTTAAGCTATGAGAAACTGAACTTATTGATTTTTCTTACGTCAAATATGTAGAAAAATAGATTTGTATTCAGGTACATCATTCTTTGCAGCTTCCCCAAAATATCCATATGAATGTTCATTGATTTAATGCAATTTCATTATAACTAATCTGCTTAAACTTTATAGTTAATGATAGAAATGGATGAAGCATTTATTACTTGTGCAAAATAGAACTCCGGTGTATTGAGATTTTAGCTGAACTGTATTAAGATTTTTATATGGATCAAATTTCCTAATGTTTTCAAAAATTCTTGGAGCAATGTAATACATTTCCAATTATTGCGTTGTTTCCACTCGCCAACTATAATTTGATTGAGAATAAACCTAATTTAAGTGACAGCCCTGGTTGGGTTTATGACAATTCCTCATGGCCAACTCATCAGGCCATCTCGCTACAGGACAACTCTTTGCTACATAAAATTTATACTAATAACAAAGAAATGGTGGAACAGAATCATTAAAGAAAGGATACAAAAGGAGGGACAGAATGAAATGTGATCGACAAAAATTAAAATAACTTTTTTATTTATTTTAAATCATTAAATAGAATTGTTAAATTGTTCCACAGTGAGTTGTCCCATGGCAAGTTGGCCATGGTGAGTTGGCAGCAGCGAGTTGCCCCCTTCCCATTCTGGTCCTATGTTCTCTTACTTTTCATGTTGTTGATATTGATTCTGCTTGTGAAATCCTGCCCTCTGGACTGGCTGATAGCCCTGGCCTAGATCAAACAATGAATCATCAAACACCTAGAGGCAAACAAAGTCATTACTAAAATCCAACAAGGATTTGTCAAAACCAGATCATGCCAGACAAATCTTATTTCATTCTTTGACCAAGTGACAAAATTAGTGGATCAGAGGAATGCTGTGGATATAATTTATTTGGACTTCAGTAAGGCATTTGATAAAGTAGATCACAACTTACTACTTGATAAGATAGAAAAATGTGGGGTAGACAGAATTACCACCAGATGGATCCGTAGTTGGCTGACCGGCCATACTCAGCGAGTGGTCGTCAATGGAACTGCATCTACATGGAGGGAAGTGTGTAGTGGAGTGCCCCAGGGCTCTGTTCTGGGCCCAGTGCTCTTCAACATCTTCATCAACGATTTGGACGATGGGATAGATGGGGAACTCATCAAATTTGCAGATGACACCAAGCTGGCAGGAATAGCCAACATTCCAGAAGACAGGCTTAAGATACAGAAGGATCTGGACAGACTTGAACACTGGACACTATCTAACAAAATGAAATTCAGTGGTGAAAAAAGCAAGGTTCTACATTTAGGCAAGAAAAACCAAATGTACAGGTATAGTATAGGGGGTACCTTGATCAACAGTAGTAACTGTAAAAGGGACCTCAGAGTCCTAGTGGACAATCACTTAAATATGAGCCAGCAGTGTGCTGCAGCTGCCAAAAAGGCCAAAACAGTGCTAGGCTGCATTAACAGAGGGATAGAATCAAGATCATGTGAAGTGTTAATACCACTTTACAATGCCTTGGTAAGCCACACTTGGAATACTGCATCCAGTTTTGGTCACCGCGATGTAAAAAAGATGTTGAGGCTCTAGAAAGAGTAGAGAAAAGAGCAACAAAGATGATTAGGGGACTGGAGGCTAAAGCATATAAGGAACAGCTGCTGGAATTGGGTATGTCTAGTTTAATGAAGAGAAGGACGAGGGGGGACATGATAGCAGTATTCCAATATCTCAGAGGCTGCCATAAAGAAGAGGGACTCAAGCTATTTTCCAAAGCACCTGAAGGCAGGACAAGAAGCAATGGATGGAAACTAATCCAGGAGAGAAGCAACCTAGAACTAAGGAGAAACTTCCTGACAGTTAGAACAATTAACCAGTGGAGCAACCTGCCTCCAGAAGCAGTGAATGCTCCAACACTGGAAGTTTTTAAGAAGAGACTGGACAACAATTTGTCTGAAATGGTATTGGGTTTCCTACCTGAGCAGGGGGTTGGACTAGATGACCTCCAAGGTCCCTTCCAACTTTTTATTATTATTATTATTGTTGTTGTTGTTGTTGTTGTTGTTGTTGTTGATCATCGCACAGTCAGCCAGATGTTCAGACTGGATTTGGTATTTTGTCTACCTATCGAGTCCTTAGCCAGGGCCTGGGATAGGCAGATGTGGATGTTTGATGGTATTACAGGTATCATCGCAGGATGGAAGCAGTTCCTAGTAAGGCTGCCTTTTGCAGTTGACTAATAGCGAATTTGTCAATGTCAATGGTATTCAAGTGGTGCTCCAGTTGTTTTGGGATTTCACCCAAGGCACCTATTACTATTGGTACTTCTTCTTCTTCTTCTTCTTCTTCTTCTTCTTCTTCTTCTTCTTCTGTTCTTCTTCTTCTTCTTCTTCTTCTTCTTCTTCTTCTTCTTCTTCTTCTTCTTCTTCTTCTTCTTCTTCTTCTTCTTCTTCTTCTTCTTCTTCTTCTTCTTCTTCTTCTTCTTCTTCTTCTTCTTCATAGATGTCATGGAATCTGGTGCTGAGTTACCAGAGGAAAGAGTGAAGAGAAAGATCGGCCTTGAACCATTGCTATTCAGGAAGAGACACAGAAAGGCTTTCCCAATTCTTCATGGCAATTATCAGATAATTATGCAGAATGTGCTTTAGTCTGGCAAGATTCTGTCTCTTAAGTGAACAGCAATAAAGAAACAACTCTGAACTTTTACTTGTGCTGTTCTTGGTTTCCCATGCTTGACATTAAGTAATGATCTACAAAACGGAGAATTAGAAATTAAGTGGTTCCAATTTGTCCCAACAGGATAAAATGGTGATAATTTTTGGAATGAAATCTTTCAAGCTAAGATATTTAGCCTGTATACCCAGTATACCCATTCTCACAATGAAATATGAACTTGTGCTTCATTAATGACAACATTCTCTACTGTATACTTATTATTATTATTATTATTAAAAAATAATAGTTGTAAAATAGTGATTGCATAAATGACAATTTTATCATAAAATTATAATGCAAGAATATTTCTTGATATACTTTTACTTGGGTTGAATTTATTATTACATAAATAATTAATATCATACATGTAAATTAGAAATAACTAACTTAAATTCCTTTTTATTACTGTGATTGTTCCTACTACTGAATTAAATATATTTTTACAGTTATGGTTCCTATGTAAACAATCATGAACAGAAAGAAAAAGATTAGTTTTTCTTTTTCTTTTTTGTAAAATATTTATATAAAATATTTTGTTTTCATTTCATTACAAGCCATTTTAACATCTACATTGAAATATTTATTAAAATAAGCAATTACAGTAAAATTCTCAAGTGATATGTAAGCAATTTTTTTTTGCTATGAAGAAAATCGTATCAAAGCTTCTGTGAAACAGGTCATGAGTTCTATGTACACTCTGTTGAATGATAATCTTAAATCTGATTTGAACCTCCAAAGGTTTTCAGTAATACTCATTCTAATAAAAAAATTCATAGATGGTCAGTTGATATGTTTATAATGTGATTTTAATCACATGAGACCTGAGGTTGTCATTGAATGGTCAAGGTTACAGGGTATTTGTGTCAAAAAATTAAACCAACCAAAGCATGTGGACTTAGAGTGTTTGAGAAGCATAACTTAACCCACTTTTATTGAATGTAAGCCTGACCATGGCCCTCAACTTGCATATTTAATATATTATTTTCAGAATAAATATAATTTAAACATTGTGATTAACCATAATTATAATTATATCCTACAACTTTTAAAGTCACAACATCTATCTTTGGAGTAATAGAGATGTTTTAAGAACAGCTTATATAACAACAACAACAACAATAATAATAATAAAGTTGGAAGGGACCTTGGAAGTCATCTAGTCCAATTCCCTGCTCAGGAAGGAAACCCTATACTATTTCAGACAAATGGCCATCCAGTCTCTTCTTCTGGAGGCAGATTGTTCCACTGATTAATTGTTCTAACTGTCAGGAAATTTCTCCTTAGTTCTAGGTAGCTTCTTTCCTTGCTTAGTTTCCACCCATTGCTTCTTGTCCTGCCTTCAGGCGCTTTGGAAAATAGCTTGACTCCCTCTTCTTTGTGGCAGCCCCTGAGATATTGGAACACTGCTATCATGTCCCCCCTCATCCTTCTCTTCGTTAAACTAGACATACCCAATTACGGTACTGTTTTTTCCCCCTTTGTGTAAAGACGGATGCAAAAAATGAGTTAAGTAGTTCTGCTTTCTCCCTGTTGCTTGTCACTTTCTTGCCACTTTCTCCCACTAATGGACCAATCATTTCCTTTTTTTCTTATTTTTTACATGTTGAAGGAAGCTTTTTTGTTATTTTTGACTTATTTTTGAGCTTTAGCTTTCCTCACTTCATCTTTGCAGGCTTGGGCTATTTGCTGATATTCTCTCTTAGTTATATGGCCCTCATTCCACTTTTTATACTTGTGCTTTAGGGTAACAATCAATGGTAAAAATGCAAGTATAAAATAGTAATCAAAAACACAGAACAGGGAACTGAAATATTTACTTGAAACAGTCAATTAAACAAATCGTTAAATATATATTAAGCATAATCTATAAATAAAATGTGGATGTCTGTTACAGAGGATGTAAGAGCAATCAGGATTTCTCTCCAGTTGGATAAAAAATATTAGTTCAACTGTTGTGAATTTTTATAGCTAGTTGTTAAGCCTATATCTCTGGAGAAACAAACATCTACTGGTAAAGTATTGAAGCAATAAATTATAATAAAAGCTAATACAGTACTATAGGTATGAAATCCACAAGACTCACTGCTTACTATTTAGCTCAGGATTTGTATTTAGCATAATGTATGTTATACTTCATGTAGGAAAATAAAGGCCACTGTAACTGCCATGTCCATTGTTTAATGAATAAGCACGAAAGAGTTACCCTGAAGTAAGATGGGTGACCAATAAATTTTATAAATAAATATATGCGATTTTGAATGAGATTAGGTTAATAAAATTATCTTAAACTTGTGACAAATTTATATATAGAAGGAGTTGTGGTTGGGTCCACAACTAAGTAGCTTCTAAATAGACAAATAATATTCTCAATCAGAAGGTAAATTCAGAAAGATGTGATATACACTTTCAGTGGCATCTGCAGCTCTTTCTGCTTTAGTCAAAATGACAAAAGCAGTACTGAGGTCCAAATTCCATTCCCTAATATGTATTATGGAAATAAACTGAATGCAAGCATTTTCTTCATTACAATCTGGTAGTGAATAGATTAGCCACTTTTTGGAGTCTGCTAAATAATACTAGCAATATTTCCCTATTAATTGTTCTGCTATACTTTCACACAGACTCAAGCATACTTATCCTTTATTAAAAAATGATTGGTAATTTCTGATGCTATTTTACCAGCTTTCTTTCCTAAGAGCTTATTTTTTTTTTTTAACCTCTAATCCTGTATGCTTGAGTGCCTCTTTCTTTAGTTCAGAAGAGCCTACCTCTCTCCTCATTTGTCAGATTCTCTGGCCCCTTTAGACTGTATCTCCCCTCTTTTGTTCAAGTCAGCAGGACTCTGATATGTTAGTAGGACTGGAAATAAGTCATACGGAGACAGTATTTTTTTTTTCTTGATAAATACCTGCACCCATTCAATACATTTGCAGATTGACAAGGTTCCAATCATTCCCTGTCCTA
The DNA here is from genome assembly GCF_016545835.1 of Crotalus tigris. Taxonomy (NCBI): domain Eukaryota; kingdom Metazoa; phylum Chordata; class Lepidosauria; order Squamata; family Viperidae; genus Crotalus; species Crotalus tigris. The sequence continues at coordinate 552,345 of NW_024100143.1, read as the reverse complement.
TTTTCTATCATGACTTATATTTTTCACTAAGAACAACACTTGAAGCTGTGCTTTGGACTAGATATGACTGGCAAGGGAACACTTAATGGTGCTATTTCATTTTAGCAGACAATCCATAAAGTCAAGGTTTAAGTTATGTCAGAAGTATAAAATTTTGCAGGGGATATCATGGAATATAAATATTGTGTAGTAGTTAGTTAGTAGTTAGCCCAGGTAAAGGAAACTGCTCAATTTCCCTTTAACCCTTAAGCTTACTAAACAGCACATTCAGGTATTTTGTTCACATGAATATAATTCAAATGAGAGGAATATACATGTCCCCACATGGTTATCTTCTAGTTGATTTATTCCACGAATACTAGAAAAAACAACTGTGAAAAATTCCAACAGAATTGCCATAATTAGAAGTCTTTCTTAGCAGCAGTAGTGGTCTACATTTTCAGATATGAAGAAAGTTTGAACAATGGCACTTACATAGAGGCACATACCCATGCAACAATTTTAATTGTATTTACTTATTACATAAACATTCTTTTCTTTATTTATAACATTTATATAGTCACTACCATAAAATTAAATCTGGTGTAGCTTACAATTTATGCAATAGGACAAATTAAATAGAAAAAAAGAGAGAAAAGAAAAAAAAATGGTACCACAACTATATGTTCTCTGATACAACCCACAACATTCTCATCTTTCTCCAACTATACCTTAACCTAATATTTTGGGGGGAAAGCCAGGTCTTAAGTGCTTTCCCAAAGGTTAAAAGCTTGATGGCCTGTCAAATAAAGGCTGTCCAAATTTGGATAGGGAACAATAGACTTTAGGTCAACCCTGGCAAGACTTCATGGCTTTGAGTTTTGGGGCCTTCAGGATCTGGGAATTTACTATCCTAAGTGTAGAAAGGGGTGGTACTTCCCCAAACAGACCTTGTGTGCAATCTGGTGGCCTTTCTGGATTAATGGCTCTTGTTTAAGGAGCAGATGCAGTCATGATTAGGAGGGCCTTTGCACAACTTTGGGTTCTGTGTCAGTTGTGGAGACTCTACTCTCTGATATTCATGTCCTGTTCACCTGAATGGATTACTCTAATAGTCTCAACATGGGACTGTCCTCTGGGGGCATGGTGGTGCAGCAGCATAAAGATGCTGGATTTGTTGGCACTCTAGAGGTTTGAATCTCTAGCTCCTGCTCACTTAGCAGTTCAAAAGCATGCAAAAATGCAAATAGATAAATAGGTACTGCTCTGGTGAGAAAAGCTAGCCCCAATACTTCTAGCCAACTGAGACAAGGCTAGATCGCCCCTTGTGCTGTAATGTGGATAGTGTGACTGCATGAACAAAATGAACTAGCAATCTTAGGCTACCAAAATTACTCTGCAGTAAAAAGCATTATAAACTTCCATGGCTATGTACTCTTTATGCTAAAAAAAAAAAATGTGGCTGCCTGCCCTTGATGAACTCATTAAAATGGCACCCAAGATGGAGTGAATGTGAAAGATTGTATCTGAAAAATATTTAGCAAACATTTTATTGGAGAAAAATAACAAGCCTTAACAGGGGTTATCTATCTACCTTAAAGAATAAATATAAAATACATGACATTTTGGTCTCTTAGGATTACGGTAACGGTGAAAAAAAGTGCATTTATTGAACTATCTCTCTATGAATGTCACACAAAGTTATATTTTTTCTGGTTGTGTATATTAATGAAGGATGAGTCCAAGTCTGATGATCAAGAAATGGTGGTCAGATTTCTGCCAGCATATTTGATTTCTTGTTAATTAAGTTAACAGCTGAAACAGTGTTATGCCAAGAATTCTTTCCTCCCCTCAATACAAAATGTTCTACAAACTCAACAAAATAGAAATCTAAACTATAAAAAAAAAAATCTTTCAGTTCCTTTATCATTCTAGTGTGTGTGTGTTTGTGTGTGTGTGTGTGTGTGTGTGTGTGTGTGTGTAAAAATCTACATAATATACATTGACTACTTCTAGTTGTACTTTATTATATATTATTCAGCCATAATTCTTTATAATCTGTACTATGAGTTCCTTAGAATATCAATCAGATTAGCTGTGTTTAAAAACTTCATGGCGTCACTCTTTTGAAGTGATGTTGGCTTAAGCAGTAGGGCACTTAGTTTAATTAGAAGAATCTGGTATTGCTAAAATTGCTGAGTACATTATTTTTCTAGTGGAGCCAGTGAAAATCAAATTTATGAAGTCTTTAAAACTGTGATGCATTATTGTTCCTATGCATTCTCAGCAAGTATAGCATTGAGAATATAAATTCCAATTTACATTGAAAAGCACTATTTCATTCTTCTGACCTGTACATAATACTCATATGTATAGTTATCCCTTCCTTCCCTCATCTTCTCTCTCTCTCATATATATTTGTTTCTATCTGTATTTTCCTTTAGGGAAATTGTATAGATTGTATTATTTTTCCACCGCATTACAATATGCTTTTCTACCTGTATCAGAAAGATTGTATGTAACCTTATTATACTGTGTATAATAAGTATACAATATGCCCTGCAAAGTTAAAATAATTCTGCAGTACTTCCTTGTAGGAAGAATAATAGATATGTCAGTTGTTCTATTTCATATATAATTCAGGTTTTTTATAATTGAATCCCATTATTACCTTTCCCTTGTCTCCCTTCATTGTTAGTTCCAGGATATCTGACTTACAGTGATCAAGGTACCATCCAAGTACCAAGTACCCAACAGAGAATCTGCAGCATAATGCAATTTTCAAAACCCAATTATGCTTATAAAGTCATAAATACAATCTAGTCATCAGAGGACAATGCTTCTTATTCAAGATTGAAATTTTCCAATCACTGGGTTGGATTAATCTTAGAATAGGCCAAAATACATAGGATTTAAATTAGCTATGAATAATATCCCATTGCTTTGTTCAAGTACCTCTTGAACACCATTGACATCACCATAAGTCAACTGCAAAAGGCAGCTTTTACTTGAAATAGCTTACATTACGCAACAATATCTTTAGCACCAGGAAATACCAACAGATCCAGATCTTTGAGATGAACTTGATAGATGGATGCCAAATCAATTTAAACATCTGGCTGATTGCAGCAAACCATAGTGACAATAACACTGATGTGACAATACCATGAGATAGTAAATAGGAGATAAAATTGGAGAAGATCAGAAAGTATCAAAATCTGAAATCTGAAGCTGGGTGATTATGCCATAAATGGAACTAAGGTGGTCCAATGAGTGTCATACAAAAAAAAATTGAATGGTACTTAGAAAATCTGTGCATTGTCAAAATTTCCATCTGTCAATTGGAGAAGGCCACACTGTTTTGATTCATACATATACTACACTGATACATTTATAACATCCTAGGTTCTTGGGAAGAATTCAATGTGTATGAAGGCCAACACTAGCTAAAGAACTAGCAGCTGTGACTTCACATTGTTATGAACAGAAATATGATCATAAAAACAGTTTTTGGAAGAGAAAATATGATAGTCTCAAAGTTTCAATTTAATTATATGTAGTATCCAAAAGTTATACAAGTCAGCATCAGACTGAATTTTCTTGAGGACTTTCTAAATGCAGGTTGATATCATAGGATGAACCTAATTAGTGTGACATCATTGTCAACTGAAACTGTGGAAAGATCTTTGATTACTAATGTAATAGCATGGTCTGGTTTATATATAGTCCCGGCTTAATATAATAAACAATAATCACTGATTGTATTTTAATCAGTTTAACCTTACTGCAGCCCCATTAAAATGATGTGTTGTATTAGAAAATCTTAATATATAGCCTTCTTCAGCAATTATTACTGCATATAGGTTTTGCAATAGAAAAGAAACAATGTTTAATTTTCCTTGCTACAAGTATTGTCTTATCTTCAATACATATGTTGTATACCTTTGTTGAAAGAAAAGTCTTCATCCTGGTTCATCAAGCCAGGGATAAATAAACAACATAGCAACTGCTTTAGAAAGAAGTTTGCAATTTATTGAAGAGTCAGAAAGATGGTTCTTGCAGGAAAGACAAGAGAAAAGAAGGGCCGAGCACATAGATAGTAGGTGTTTATACCCTCTCTAGCCTTTTGTTTGGAATAGTTTCCTGTTCCTGTGGCATGAACTTTGAGGCTATTTCCTGTGTCACATATTCTGACCTGAGTTTAGGTGTGCCCTTTGGCCTTTGTGAGTTAATCCTACCATGTCCTGCCACAGGTGAGGTATGCAGATTTTAGGTCTTTGTCTTCTTGAGCTTCTAACTCCAACTTTCCTGATGGTTTACATTTGCATTTGTACAGGGCTGGCTTCTGCTTGGGGGAGGGAGATCTAGGGCTATGAAGGAAAACTGGGCATTTTCTGTCTCTTTAAGATCCTTAAAGGAAATATATTTTTCTGCCCTTTTTAATATTTCTTTCTCTGGGTCTAACTTCCCACACCTTTGTTGGGGAATGATTTCTCCCCCCATAAAATACTTCCTAATATTAAGAAGTCTATTTCTTATGGATTTCCAATGCAGTTTTCTTCCACTTATATAGATCAATAAAACTGAGAGGCTGAAGAGGCAGAGCTACTACTTTTTTATTCCTTCCCAAAATAATTATAGCCAGGCTCTATATCATTCATTGAGCATATAAAGGATTCTGTTGAATTAAGCAGTGGAACGTCTTCCATTTGCTAAGGTTCACTTTTGTCTGCATGTATGATATACTATGGTAGATTCATTAATAAATAAAGTTAATACATGAAGGGGTTCAGGAAAACTGATGTTCATCACATGAGGTCATTTGGTTCACACATCATTCTATGGCATGCTTATCTTCTTCTATTATTATCTTCTAAATATAGCAAAATGTCTTCTACCAGCTCAGCATGAAGCAGTCAGGGAAAGCTTATTACAGATAATCTTATTTACTTTACTGCCTCTCTGCAGAATAATCCTGTTATGTTTTTCCCAAGGGATTATCACCTTGTATCCCTCATAAGCCACAGTTTAGATGTAGGTGAAAATTTAACTATTAACTGGGTAAACAATAGTGCAGTTCAACAGTATTATTTCATTTAAAAATGGCAACAGAAAGAGGTATTTGTTTACCCACACTTTATTATCCTTAAAAATTAAGCATTTTTATTATTAAGACAATACCAATGATATAACCTTATTTTTCTAAATATAATCTTTTGTGCAATGCAAGCATTAGCTGATATATTATAATTAGGGAGAGTATGATAGAGAAATACATAAAACCATGACCTACATTGCCTCACTTTGTTCTCCAGTGTACCTATATAGTATTTTTAGAATAAAGCACAAAATCCTAGATTCTAGTATTCTGTCATTCAATATAGCTGAGTAATATAGTTATGCAGAAAAAAATGCAATTCCTGTTTTTTTTCCCTGGCCATATACCATTTTACTGTTCCCATAGCTATTTGACACATGAGGAGACAGAAGAGATTTGAAGGTAAATGATTGTCTAGGATAACTTTTGGATATAGTAGTATTTAACAGAAATACCGAAGAATTTGTTTTCTTCTGATTGAGTCTGTTTTCTTAATTTGCTTAAAGATGGATAAACATATTAGGGACATTCACTTCATTATAGGTATAGATAATAAAGTATTTTTGGTATGCCAGGTCTTGGAACCATCTTGTCAGTTATTTTATAAATGATCATTATGATAGTAATGTATATTGACACTGCATTAGTTGCTTATACCAACAATCTTATGTAAATCTACTAATAAGAATATGCAAAAACTAACTTTCTTATTTTTGGACTATTCCTTCCCTCAAAAAAAAAAACAAAATCAAAAAATCAAAACAAAACATTTTGATTGTTTTGGCTGCCTTTAGCTGGAGAACTGATTCTGTGTTTACTTTTAATAAAGGACTGGACAACCCATGCCCCATAGGGTGATCATAAGAGTGAGAGTGATTTCTGACTTACTGCTAGCTTCCCCATTAAGTTTCCTTGTGGGAAGCTGGCAGGGAATATCAGAAACAAATCTTCCTTCCTTCCTTCCTTCCTTCCTTCCTTCCTTCCTTCCTTCCTTCCTTCCTTCCTTCCTTCCTTCCTTCCTTCCTTCCTTCCTTCCTTCCTCTCACCCACCTACCATGTTTACAATGGTTGAAATGTTGTGAGAGATTAGTTTCAGAGAAATTTTGACTCTCTTACCCAAATAGTGCCCCCAACTGGGTCAGGCTTTAATACTCAGATCAAGTCCTAAGTCCCAAAACATTTCCCCCAATAGATTTGATATAAGGTTATTTGCATCAAGTACTTATGTTTGTATAATCCTTCTGGCAATAAAATATACCAATATTCTGTTTCAATATACTGAATTCATGACTGGAAAATTAAGCCAATGAGACACTGAAATCCATTATGTGTATTTTGCATCTTCCATAATATGTTTATACTTTTATTTATTAATAATTGTTTTTATGTTTTACAAACTTTATATGCTTTTTTGATAGCCAGATTATTATAATATTGCTATATGTTATAGAATACAATGGAAGTTTTAATTGTATTCCCTCAAAATTAATTATTTTTTAAAATTGAATTCACATTGTTTAACAACTTCCAAAGTAATCAGATTTCTTCATTGAAGCTCAGAATATATCTTAAATTGGCTCTTTGTATCCCTCACCAAGGGATAAGATGCTTGATTTAAATACATGGATTTGGAAACTTACCTAGCAAAGGAAGAAAGCTAGAGTTAGGCTAAAAAAAGTAGAGAGCTTGATCTATGGGTTGGGGCTCTATATTATCAAACAGGTGTTTGAATATGGCTAGAAACAGATAACCTTTAGTTACTAAAAGATTATCATACTCAGAAAGATATGCTTTTTACTTAGGATGGTGTACTTTTCTATGATATGGGAAACATGAAAATAACAGGATGGCTCTCAATAAGGAAGCTTTTACTCACCTTAATGTAATTGCTATTGAGAAAATCGTAATTTATAAAGATAATACTGAAGGAAAAACAGAATTGAAATAAGAGCTGGGAAAATAGGGTATTGGCTTAATAAGGTTACTTTAACTGTAACCAATTGAAATATGAATTGGATGGAAAAGATGTTATAATATAGAACTATTGTTAGTAGATACAATTTTAGAAAAATATGATGAAGAAGCATAAATTTAATGTTGTATGTATGTTATATGTATTAATAGCAGAAATAATTGCATTTTTTTAGGGTTTGAAAAATGAAGAAACATCATTTGAAGAAGGGGGGATTGAAAATGTGTAGAAACTGACAGAGCGATACTGAAGAACAAAGAAAAAGAAGACACAGAATAATTTTAATATGTATTGTTAAGTAAAAAATGAACCCAGACAACACATTGTTTACTAAATACCTATGATTTATAAAAATAGAAAATCAATAAAATTCTATAAAAAAAGATGCTTGGTGTTGATATACATATACATAAGAGAATGTGGCAGAAAGAAAATATGTATGATGGGGATAAATGTATCTAGGTTTTTGGCTGTTGCAAAACTACCTGAAGATCATATAGCTGTGACCTTGTGATAGCTTCCAAGCCATCCATACAGAGGTAGGGATCCCACTATACAACATGCACAAGAAAGCAGCCCAAATGACCAACAGTCTAATTTCTGAGTAATAATTTGAAATCTGGTTCCCTAATACCCTAAAAATAGAAATTTAGCAAGAATATCATATGCCACAGTTGAAAAATGAGAATAAATCCTGCACATTCTGTCTTCTTAATGTTATAGATTCTTAATGTTAATAAGAAATGAAAGAAAAACATTTACTGTTTAATAAATATTTTATTTGGGGTTGACAGTGATGAAAGGGAAGATTTTAAATCACAGATTCTATGTCTCCATTTGTCTTTTGTTGATAAAACCAGCAATGTCAAAAGCCAGTAAGGTCAAGCTAACTGCAAATTTAATGTGACTGCTTATCTGTGTGTTGAATAGGTTTGCCCACAATGATAAATGCAGACATAACAATGACTTTGTCTAGTTTAATAGGTAAAGAAGAAGGTTAAAAAAATCTCATCATATCATTTTGTGATTCTGGCTCTAATAATAAGTCTGGATGAGCGTAGGGGGTGGGGATAAAACTATTTTTCTTGTATTATATTTATATTTTGAATATTACATTAACAAACTTTCCCTTTGAAGTGAGTTTTTATTTTATCTGAATTTGCTCTCCTTGCACTTTCCAGGAAAAAATTCACAGCAGTATACAAACAATCTGATGCAGAGAAAATCAGATTCCACTCCAGCAGGATTTCATAGTAGATCTGCAGTAGAAATTTTCTATTCCCTTGAACAGAAGGATACTCACTATTTCCAAGAGACATTGTGGAATGAGAACCATAGTGTAACTAAAAATCAGGAGTCTAATAACGTTTCTTCTAATTTTAAATGTCTTTTAATAAAATTTGTTATTTGAAAAAGGTCCTATCAGACTATCTGAATTTTGATATCTCCAACAGAAGCCATTTAACAGAATAACATAGTTGGAAGGGACTTTGGAGATTGTTTACTCTAACCCCCAGCTCAAGCAGGAAACCCTATATCATTTCAGAAAATGGTTGTCAATCTCTTCTTAAAACTCTCCAGTGATTTCAGGAGGAAAGTCATTCTGCTGATTAATTGTTCTATCAGAAAATTTCTCCTTAATTCTAAGTTGGTTGTCTCCTTGATTAGTTTCCATCCATTGGTTCTTATCCTGCCTTCAGGTGCTTTGGAGAATAGCTTGACTCCCTCTTCTTTGTGGTAGCTCCTTAGATATTGGAATACTGCTGTCATGTCACCCCTAGACCTTGTTTTCATTAAACTAGACATATCCAATTCCTATAACCATTCTTCATGTGTTTTAGACTCCAGTCCCGTAATCATTCTTGTTGCTCTTCTCTGCACACTTTCTAGAAGTTCAACATCTTTTTTGTATCATGGTGACCAAAACTGAGTGCAATATTCCAAGTGTGATCTTACCAAGGCATTATGAACTGGTATTACATTTCAAGTTATCTTGATTCTATCTCTCTAGTGATATAGCCCAGGACTGCATTGGCTTTTTGGCAGCTGCAGTACACTGCTGGTTCATAATTTTTATAACTCTATAAGGGTGTTTACTCTCTTCCCCGCTCTTAAGTTTTCAATATGAACAATGGTCTTTAAAATGAGAGTCTTAACCATTCAACAATCTTAAACTTGTCCAAAGTTAAATTTTAGCTTTCAAGTTTATAAATTTATTTCACTACCATATATTTTGATCCTCCATAAAACTTTTAATTCACTGCTTCCATTAATATAAGGAGAAGTCCCCCTCCTTCACCTTTGGATGTATTTTGCTTCTTGGGGATCTTTTCCAGGAAATTAAGTGTAGGATAGAAAAGGGGAGGTCAGATTCCTCACCCAATTTCAAGCACGCTGTTTACTAGAATGCTGATTAGTTCTTTTGGACTCTGGTTGCAAGTAGCTTGGGCTGATCGATGAAATACAGCCTTTCTCCTGTCAGGTTATAAGGCTTTCCCCAAGACGAACGGAATGATTGCCGTCATTCCAGAGTCACTGGGGCACTCTTCTTTCTTTGCCATCTCTCCGGGGTGGCTTGGACCCATTAGGGTCTCCAGGCAGGATGAAAGTGAGCCACAGGGGTGCAGTGGTCCGCAAGCCCGCAACCAGTCGCTATGCGCAGGACCGGGCATCCTACCTTTCACAATTTTTATTAATAAAGAATTAAAAAAAGCAAATGTCTTATGTTGACTAAGAATTAATCATAATATTATAGCTTAAATAGGAATAGCTTTTGATTAGTTTTGGTGAAAAATCTTTCTTTGGTAATTAACTTGACTTTTTGTATTTTTTTTTAAATTTTATCTTATGGTGATACTGTTTTGCCATGGAAGGATAGAAAAAGGTATGAGAAGTTTGCCCTACTTCATATTATTTTGTGATAGAATATTGCTACAAAACCTTTTGTTACTAAAGCTCAGACAAGATATTATAAAACCATTTGTATGAGCTTCTACAAGCTTGCCCAGGCACACTTTAATTCTTTTAAATAAGTAATTTGAGACATTACCTAAGGGCAAGAAATAGTCATCAAGTAAGATATGTGATTATTAAAATCTTCCTATTGAAGGCCAAAGGGAAAGTTAGTTTATAATATATTTAAATTTTCTGGTTTTGGAGGTCCTTTGGCTTTTGCTAAATCCAATCTTTCAGTTTAGGTTAGCTCCTGGCAATATTCTGTCTACTAATTATTATACTAAAGAAATTTCCTTTCTTTCCCTGCCTTTCTTAGTCCAGGGAAGAGGATGAAACTTTTTTTTTATTTTTGTCTGATATCTTTTTAACAGCTTCCAAAATCCAGAAAGTTGAATTTGTTTTTGATTTCTTTTAAATTGTTAAACCTAAGGATAACACCTAAGCATAAAAATAGTCTTCAACCTGCTAAAAAACATGGGAACAATCAATTGTTCTCTTTCTTTTAATATTCTTATGTTTATACAAGCAAATAGACAATGACAGGCTATTCCTTTTCTATCTCCTTTTCTTAACACCGTCCTCCAACACACACACATACATCAGCCTTCACAAAATGTTCCTCTACCTTCTGTCTCTTAACTTGCTTTAACTACTTAATGATTTTTCTAGAGTTAGTCTGTGTTATTGACAGTTGTAATCCTAGATTTCTTCATTACCTTTTGAAATGATAGATGTATAAGAACTCTGAGCTAAACCTCATGATACAAACTATTTAAAGTCTTTGTGTTACCTTTTATATTATGAACGGTTAAAACTAGAACTACTGAATATCAAGTGATTATCTGATTATGCTGTATTCTATGAAACTCAAATATTAATTAATTAATGATATTGTTTTGTTATTAATTATAGTTTTATTTTTAATTTCCAGAACTCATAAGATTCTCATACACAGAGTATTTATAGTGCAGCAAAACTGGCACTGTAGAGGCTTCAATTGATTAAAATTTAATGAGTTAATAATTTGTCCAGTTCACCAGAACATCTTGAATCATAAACCCAATATAGCTGCTAAGTTTACAAAACACATTGTGCAAACCAATACTTTTCACCAAAGACCTCCTTTGGACAAGCATGTCTGTATGGCCACTCTGCTTTGCTTTTGTCAATTGTTATCATTAAAATGATGCACCATTAATTGCAGTTGGACACTTCTCCTTTGAGGTATATCCAGGATGTAATAAATGTAATTCAGAAAGCAAGACACATGTTAATTGCTGTACAATGAAAAGATCAATATTAAATTCAGAATTTTGTGCTGTAGAGACTGCAGCAGTGATAGTGTAATAGTGACTTACCATTTTTAGCCTGGAGCACAAAAAGACAGGCATTTGAACTTTAATTAGTATGTGTTCAACATAGCAGCAGCTCAACCTGACTAGTTTCCAAAGCATTTCCAAAACTTTGTCAAGCAGCAACCTTGATTTGAACTTTGGGAGAGTATTAAATTAAACTGCACATTCCTTGTGGTCTTAACTTTGCTTTATCTTCTGTCTAAAGAACTATTTCCCTTTTATGATGATATGTAAATAAGAAATACTACTATAACCAAGATGAAACAACAATGCCTGGAACCATGTCAAAGGCTTTTAGAGGTTAGAAGATTGAAGAGGTAGGTGGCTGAATTTCTGCAGCTAGGTAAATTTAGCCTCTGAGCTAAATGGCCTTGAAAGGCAAAGTGGAATAGGGAAATGCTTTAAATGATGGTATGTTGTCTTTTACTTACTTCAAAAATTGGTAAATCAGTTTTACTGCATTTTTAGAACTTTGAATCTCTCAGCAGACTTACTTTTATCAACTGTTGTGGGCAGCAGTTCTTTGAATTCTGTTTTGTCTCATTTTTTTTTCTTACATAATTTTTAATTATTAACAGTGCCTATGTTTATTTTTCTTTCAAAACTCATCATATATAATCCTGTCTATGCGGAGGCCAACTCTGGTACTCAAATTACAAGGAATGGAATAAGATCTAGCCTTATTTTGAGAAGACAACTATTTTTAAAAAAGTCAACAGGAATCCATGTTTAGCAAAATTTAGATTCCAATACATTTAACTTTAGTTTGATGCTTCTGGTTGTATAAAGCAATATGTTATCATTTGTTGAAAAATATCTGGTGTTTGGGTTGGTATACTATGGTGATCATGGCATATGGCGTGTCCCCAATAGCCAGTTTAATTAGTAGCAAGTTCTGACTGGGATAAGGAATCACTGTGTTCTGCAAAAGTATACAAGTTTATTTTCACTGTGCTTTTTCAGTTGTTTCTCTCAGTTTCTATAAAGTATGCTGCCAAGGTTGAAGCAAGATTTTGTTGCCAGAGCAATCAGTTTCTGTTGATGGAATATGGGCTTGGAGAAAGCTTAGATTGCCTTTATTATTATTTTTTTAATAAACAGTTTAATTCTGGCCCAGGCAGCTTAATATCTGAAATATTAGACTTTGATTGATCCAGACTATTCCAGTGTTGTAATTCAGTTTAGGTGGTTAATAATAATAATAATAAAGTTGGAAGTTACCATAGAGGTCATCTAGTCCAACCCCCTGCTCAGGCAGGAAACCCTATACCATTTCAGACAAATGGCTGTCCATTCTCTTCTTAAAAACTTCCAGTGTTGGAAGTAACAGCAAATAAGAAATGCAAACCAATGTTTCTGAAAGAAGCTTGCTGAATGGTTTTAGTTTTAACAGGAGTGCACAGAACAGTAGTCAAAATTCAGTCCAGAATTCAAATATAATAATAATAATAATAATAAAGTTGGAAAGGACCACAGAAGTCATCTAGTCCAACCCCCCTGCTCAGGCAGGAAACCCTTTACCATTTCGGACAAATGGCTGTCCAATCTCTTCTTAAAAATTTCCAGTGTTGGAGCACTCACCACTTCTGGAGGCAGGTTGTTCCACTGGTTAATTGTTCTAACTGTCAGGAAGTTTCTTCTTAGTTCTAGGTTGTTTCTTTCCTTGATTAGTTTCCATCCACTCCCTCTTCTTTGTGGCAGCCCCTTAGATATTGGAACACTGCTATCATGTCCCCCCTCGTCCTTCTCTTCATTAAACTAGACATAACCCAATTCCAGCAGCTGTTCCTTATATGCTTTAGCCTCCAGTCCCCTAATCATCTTTGTTGCTCTTTTCTCTACTCTTTCTAGAGTCTCAATATCTTTTTTACATTGCGGTGACCAAAACTGGATGCAGTATTCCAAGTGTGGCCTTACCAAGGCATTGTAAAGATCACTTCACATGATCTTGATTCTATCCCTCTGTTAATGCAGCCTAGCACTGTGTTGGCCTTTTTGGCAGCTGCAGCACACTGCTGGCTCATATTTAAGTGATTGTCCACTAGGACTCTGAGGTCCCGCTCACAGTTACTACTATTGAGCAAGATACCTCCTATACTATACCTGTACATTTGGTTTTTCTTGCCTAAATGCACAACCTTGCTTTTTTCACCATTGAATTTCATTTTGTTAGATAGTGCCCAGTGTTCAAGTCTGTCCAGATCCTTCTGTATCTTAAGCTTGTCTTCTGGAGTGTTGGCTATTCCTGCCAGCTTGGTGTCATCTACAAATTTGATGAGTTCCCCATCTATCCCCTCGTCCAAATTGTTGATGAAGATGTTGAAGAGCACTGGTCCCAGAACAGAGCCTTGGGGCACTGCACTACACACTTCCCTCCATGTAAATGTGGTTCCATTGAAGACCACATGCTGAGTACGGCCGGTCAGCCAGCTATGGATCCATCTGGTGGTGATGCTGTCTGCCCCACATTTTTCTATCTTGTCAAGTAGTAGGTTGTTGATCTACTTTATCAAATGCCTTACTGACATCCAAATAAATTATATCCACAGCATTCCAAACATAGATTGGTATTATTACAAACCCATAATCTGGACAGTTTATTGGCAGGTTGGTCATATGTCTATAGCAGAATTCCTTCCTTAAGGTGCCTTTTCAAGGCTTAATCCTAAACTACCTACTTCTCTTTCTCTGATTCCATTGCCCATTAGTTCCTCTATTAACAACTAGGCTTTAGGCTTGGCTAATATTTTATTGAAGCAAGCTAGGCCTACAAGATATTGTGAGAGCTCCAGTTCTGGGGTTCTTACTGTTGCCTATCATCTCACATTACCCTCCAGTTGGAAGTCCTGACTAATCTTTGCATACCCAGAAATAAACAATCACATTTTTGTTGCTAGACATTTTTAGGCCTTGACCTTGTCTCATTTTTTAAACTGTAACTGCAGATAAACTCAGCCAAGATTCTTCTTTCCTTCTGACATTTAATCCTTCAGTTTTTCTCTTCAGCACAACTCTTAGGAGAAAAAAATACCCACCTTTTTCTGATGGAATTTAAATTTCTTCTTTTATCTTACACTGTCAGTGTAAGTAGGAGAGACTGTTTAAAAGAAACAAAGGAAAAAATGCCTTTCAGCATCCAGGTATGGTCACAATAAAACTCATGTCTCAGATGATTTCCATTTGACTTAGCCTTGTGTTAATAAGTACTGTAGGAATCATTGAGGACACACACATAATCACTTGAAGTGTGAATTCTTTTTGCAGACTTCCATTCCTTTGGAAAGTTTTGGTTTGACTTCAGAGAGCTAGTAGCGAGACTCAAGATCCTGTAGCTAAACTCAGAGATAGTGTTCTTAGCAAGCTTTATCAGTAAACAGAAATGCATCAATACGATTTAAAATGCTTTGCAAATCATGTATTTATTCAGTTATTTATTAGAGTTGCTTGGCTTTTGCCTGGCTTCCCTGTGAGTCTAAAAAGATACTGCTGCTTTAACAGTTGCTTTATTTTAATGAGTGCATTACTTAAAGGAACACATAATTGTTTCAGACTTGCATAGTTCAGTTTTTGAAAAAGGTTGGACAGACTAAATAAATAGTGGAAAGATGCATCTTTCTGCAAGGTCCAAAGCACTTTTTGTGCATTTTTTTACAATGCTGCCATTAACAATTGTTCACTATATCATATATCTTATTTTTTAATTAGGGTTGGTTTTGATATGTTGCATATTCAACATGAAATTAAAGAGATTTATTTATGTGTGTGTATCAGAAATCTTAAATATTGAAATGTAACATTTTAAATATAAAAAAGGAAGACAGACGTAATTTATGAACTTACTAAACATTAAGAATACATAGGAAGGGGCAATAACTGACTTGGACTGAAGCATCCTAGTTCTGGAAAATGGTAATGCAGACATTGCATCAGACATTTGCTGTCATGATATCAGGTGATTGATAAAAAATGATCCTGGGTATAGGCAGATATTGTATAAAAAATGGAGGGCAGGACCTCTTTTAGACTGACCTTTAACTGATAAATTGATCTTGTCCTCATTAACAGCAACCCCACTGCTTGCCCTCGATAAAAGATAATGTCCTGCTGTTAATACTATTCTCTTTTCTATGATTTAATACTACTATTACAGCACAGATTCTATTTCAATAGATTAAAGCTTAAATTAAGGTAAAATGTTATTGTGACCACCCATGTGTCTTCAGAACCAATGTTTTTCTTCTGCTGTACACCTTCACTAACAGGTTGGTTCAGTAACATCTATCAGCCGAGAGAAAAGTGGAATTGTACTAATGTGTACTGTTCATAACACCAGTAATTCTGAAATATAGTGCAGTGCTTCTTATGCCTATTTAAATCAGGAAAAATATTCAGTATATGTAACAAGTTTCTTTTTTTCTTAACAAGAATATATCCCTGCAAGTTTAGAAATGATTTTCTTACTCTATCAGGATGCATATTTCTATATATTTTCTCATTAAAAAGAATAAAAATATTCTTTTCAACAAAAATCATTAGTATTGTAGTATTATTAATAACATTATGATCCTCAAATCTATGATTGTACTTTGTGCCTTTGATGGAGGTCAAATAAAATAATATTGTATTGGCAGCTATTGGAATGATAAAATAGAAATGTGATTATTTTTAATTTCTTCCCTTATCTCTCTACAGAATATTCCCATTAGAGGAATAACTAGCACTCCCTAAACTGAAATACCATGAAAATCATAATCCAAGAATCCATGGAAGAGATATAGAGGCTGTAATCCTCAAGAGAGAACATGTACAAAATCCTCATTTAATTGTAAGACAGAATATGAAGCACCTGATACTACTAAGAAACAAGCTATTGTTGTTGCAGGCTGAGTTGGATGCCAATGCCTATATAAGAAGGTAAAAGACAAACCTTTTGTGGGCAAAGGAACATGGTAAATAAAGTAATATAGGAATGTAGATACTTTCCAGATAATCTGAATCTAAGACTTATGCATGGCTGAGTTTTAAAATCCTTCAATTTTATGGAATGGTTTCTGAAATAATGTCTGAATGTTTGTCCATAATCACAACAGATATGCTTAATTTTTTATCTGTATTGTAGCCTTTCTCTTTTGGACTACAATTAAACTATGGCTGATCTCTTGCTAACCTCCAAAGCCTACGTTCTGTGCTCTTATATCTAGCTGGAGCTAGATATAAGGAACAACTTATCTTCAAACTGGGCATTATTAATACAATTCTCATAGTGTTCATAGCTTTGTCATCTTCCAGTGGATAATTGTATATGATTCTGTCATTGAAGACCATCTGGAAGCTTCATAGTCCAGCAGCAGTTATGATACATACCTGCTTCATTAGTTACATTGGTTTCCAGTGTTCTTCCAGGTGGAATTGAAGGTGTTGATTGTCTTTATAAAACCTACATGTCTTGTAACTGGATTATTTGTCAATCATCACTCCCTGGTTATTTCTGCACATTTCAATAGATCTGAGAGAGAAGCACATTATAGGAGGTTTAGATGGAAATATAATTGGCTATTGATAAGTATTCTTTGGGGTTTTCTCAATGACCATTAAACATTTTTATATATTGTTTTTAATGTGTAAGTCATCTAGACTTGCATTTGTGAGACAGGTCAATGTATTTGTTTGTTTGTTAAATTTCTATGCCATCCATCTCCCTACTAGGTGACTCTGGGTGGCTTGATATCAATTCATTCAATGAATGAAGATTCTTTATAAAACATAATTATTTTAAACATATGCTTACTTTATAACTAACAAAATGTGCACAGAATTTCAATACCATACTAATTTTGTACTAATTGAAAAGAAGGAAAAGAAAAAAAATTGATTCTTTTCTGATCCAAGTTTTCAAATCAATTAGTGCATTGGGAGTTTATTTTCTCTGCAGTAACAATTCATAGATTTTAAGTACAGTACAGCTCAATCTGCCAATTGCATATGACCTTTAAAAACTTTTTTCTCAATTGCTTATTGGAGTATTTTCCAATCCCCAGTGTGCTTAAATTGCTTTACTTTCAGGATTGCTTCTCTTTCCATTAATTTGTCAATCTGATTCAAGTTATCTATTGTGCTTTCCTGGGGAGTTCTTGGCAGGAAGTGCTTAGGTACCTAGAGGTTGAATGCCAAGATGAAAAATTGAAAAAATGCTTTGTTTAATATGTTACTTTAATAAAAGTGAAATTAAAATAAACCTTGTTAGTAAAAGGATATTTTTGTTCAGATCTTTCCCCTCTTCTATTTGTGTTTTATGTTAACTTGTGATCAGCATAAGTAAAACTCATAAAAACTATATCCTTATGCAATTTGATTACTGTATTTGACTACACAATCCAAATTCTGTTTAAATACATGTCATAATTTATAAGTATCTGCTCAGTTCATATTAATAAATATGTGCATATCTTAGCAAATCTGTTTCATATTTGCCTCCTTTTTAATGGTGCAATTTCTCTTTTTGGGAAAGTATTTATAATTAGCCACTATAATTAGATTTATTGGATTAATGTACACCCATTTTGATGGTAGAGATATTCTTTTAGTTACCTTAATTTTGTATAAAGATGTACTAGCTATACATGTGTACAGCAAAGTGTACTTAAAAATCTCAATAACTTGGCATTTACCTTTCGTTTTTGAAAACATCTACAAATATGTAATTGTCCATCAATCCTAATTTGTACAATGGGCCAATTAATTAAAACTATATAGCATAGTATCTCTGCAATTCTACTAAAGGTGGCTTTAATCATTATATAATTTCTGATTGGCTGACAAATTGCAGGACATTACAGATGGATTCTTTTTCAGATTTCTCAAAATAACTATCAGTTTTGAGACATCACTCTATAAAACCTAGAAATAATGCTTAAGAACTAAAAGAATTGGAAAGACTAAAAAAACACAAGGCAGTTCAGACGATATCTCACCAACTATTATCTGTACAAGAGAATGTGTGCTAAGTCCTTATTCAGAGGTAATCCTCATTCAGAATTAATAATAAAGTCTTAAGATCCTAGTGAGTAGCTCTATGTTTATATCTAAAGATTTGTCTTTATTGGTTTGATAAGATAATTTCTTATTGAAACTTCCCTATTGCAAGACTGCACTTTTTTATAGTCATTCCTGATGTTCCAGGACAAGCAGTTCTTTGGTCTTTTATTTTAGTAGGGCCAATGTTACATATTGAATAAGGTGATTGAAGCTGGATTTATTCAATCCTAGATAAACCTTTTACCAGGGAGACTAACTGAAAACTTTGGAACAATCATTTCTTCAGCCAACCTACAACTTTTATGTTAACAAAAAGAAGAAAATGGTGTTATGTATACCAGCTCCTGGAGGAAAGGTGGAATATAAATAAATTATGAGAAACTATGAGAAGCGTTTTCATAGAAAGACTGGAAAATCCTCAGCTGCACAGGCTTTGACATGTCAAAAAATATAGCTTGGCTAATGATAATGTATCATAAATATCTTTAGAAGAGGACTCTACAAGTGACATTTAAAAATGGTAGCTCTTTCCTGAATTAATTAAGATTTGATCTTAATTAAATAATATTGAAAGCAACACAGTTCACATGTGATCATGGAAACATATATACCTTGTTTAAGAACATGATTATTTCACATTGGTCTAATAATAACTTTCAATAGTTAAATGAATGACTTCCCTGGAAAATAAGAAATAACATTTTCTCTGTTTAATCAACTAGTTGCAGTTTCTTGAATTGGTTATTTTTTAACACAGAGCAAAGGAAAAAATGGCAATAGCTGATGTTCTATAGGTTTGCATAATTAACTATGAACAAAAATGATTTATTTTCATCAGATTTAGCAAAGATATAAAATTAGTGATATGGTATAAAATCTTTAGGATAATATTTTGTCACTGCTAAAATAAAGTAAGAGTTTGTAATTTAAGCATTGAGATTAATGAGGAAAGTTCTGTCCTAGACTTTTTATAAGCTGTATTTGAGAAATAATAAGGTAATAATAAAACCATCAATACTAAGAACTGTAGTGTGCTTGGCTTCATTATGGAAGAGATCAGAGCACATGAATATTGTAACTTGATTGGGCAAGCCTGAGCCACAAGAGAAAAAGCAGAGGAATTATAAAGAGTAAAAGCTTGATAATTTCAATTTAATCAATATGAATCATGTTACACAAAAAACATGCAAAGTATTTCTTTAAGCCAAGTTAATATAGATACAGAAGGACAGTGAATGACCAATTGAACTTTACATTGGTTCTGAAAAATGTACGAAATTGTGCCCTTCCCTCTTTTTTCAATTTTTATCAGAAGCTGATAAAGATTGTTCCTTTAAATAGCTCTGCACTTCCCCTTTTCAAAGATTTAGTGCATGTGTATGTGTAGGGGTGAATTTCAATTTTTTATTCAGCTAAATTCATTAAAATTTCTCTCTCTCCAGGGCCTTCCAACCCTTTCCCATGACATCAGTTTCTATCACCTCACTTGTTTTTCAGTCAGCAATTGCACAAAATTTTCCTCTGCTTCTCCAAACATGTCATCCCCTCCCTTAAAATCTGCAATGGTGGTAGTATTGAAGCTATAAAGTGTAGCCAGGAATACATTTTTTTTGGCTGTGGGAGTATTTATTATTGATAGAATTATTAAAGGTGATAACGGTCAGGTATATCAATTGCTGTGTGCCATGTCATTCCATAAATTATATATTCCTCTCAGCATAGAAATGGTTATAAATTGCATTAAAAAGACTAGAAGACTGATATAGGAAGTACTCCAATAAATTTGATATCAGTTTTTTAAACAGCTTTGTGAAAAGGAGAACTGTCACAGAAACAATATCTCCAGGCAACGGGGGGTGGGGGTGGGCGGGTGGAGGTTTTCTGGTGGTGATACATTATTTGTATGCGAACTTGATGTGGTCTAGTTGATACTTGATGAAGAAGTGAATAGTTTGAAATTCCTGAAGAAAATGGGAAAACTTACTGATTCGGTAAATCAGGAAAAGGTTTAGCAGCTGGAACAGATGTCAAGTGTAGGTAACTTAGAACTGTGATATTTGAGTAGAGACACAGCTCTTACTTCAGTCTCAGATAAGTTGTTTAGAAAAAAAGGATTTTGTCCTTGAATGTCTTAGATCAGTGTTTCTCAACCTTGGCAACTTTACGATGTGTGGACTTCAACTCCCAAAATTCTCCAGTTAGCAATACTAGTTGGAGAATTCTGGGAGTTGAAGTCCACACATCGTAAAGTTGCCAAGGTTGAGAAACACTGTCTTAGATTTTATATAGTTCCAGATCTTTCTTATTTCATCCACTTGAGTTGTTGGCCTGGAGCTCTTCTTGCAATTGATCTTAAAATCCTGTTTATAGTTTGATTTTCTTTTACAATGACAGTTCTTCCATTGCTCCTGAAATTTATGAAGGAAACACTAAACATAATAAAAGAGTGGATACTTCAATCTAAGAATACTTTAAGAAAAGAAAGTTGGTGTGTTTCTCATTCTACATTTTCCCGCTTCTTTCTGATTTCAGATAATGGTTGGAAATAATCGTCTCTTCACACTGCAGCCTTAATTCACAGGATTTCAATTTGTGAAGTGAGAGAGTGACTTCAGAGATTCCTTTTCAAATTTCAACTCTCTTCTTTTGCTTTGACCATGGTGATGGTCTGAAGTTCTGTCTGAACTACATTTGACATACTTTTCCTGAAAGACAAAAAATCACTTGCTGGTGAATAAATGAAATAATAGCATGTGCATATCAGAATATCTATCTTCTGAATTAACATTAAAATACCAGAACACAAATTTTGACTCTAGTACTTGGTTATAAAATGGTGTTGGCTTTTTTGTTCATCACAATGCTTAAAGAAATACTGCTGCTTTTATTTTAAATTATTTTTTGTGAGAAAGTACCAGAAAAAGTACTATTAAAAATGAATAAAGAAATAAAGAAATATATGTGGATAAGTAAAAAGCTTTTAAAATCTTTTAACTATGTGCATTTATTCAGAAGTAAGCCTTATTAGGTTCAGTGGAATTCAGAATCATTTTAAAACTCATATAGTAATCTAGTATGTTTGTATAGAAAGGCATATAAAATTATCTGTTTGCAAATTATAGCTAGATAACATGAGTAATAATAAAAAAATAAAAAATACTTCAGCAACCATGTTTGTTCAGTAGTCACCTGTGTAATATGACTACAACTCATCATAATTATAAAGTATATTATTATGCAAAATTAGTTGATAAATCCTGCACCAGTGATCCATAGCAATGCAAAGAATATTTAAATATTTATGTATACCATGGTAAATAAATAATACTGGTTGCTGTGCATTTATAAATAATATTAAATGAACTAAAACAAATTATTGATAGATACTACTAACTTCAAGCTAGGGCACAATTAGCATTTAATAGGTTGTCCATGGAAACAAAAACATAATTATTACGTTAAGAATATCTAGTTGCTAAAATATATCTCAAAAGTAATTCCAGATTAATTAGTAGCTGGTAAAATTGAGATAAGCTATTCTCTAGAGTAGAAAAAATACCTTTTGATCATTAATTTGTTCTTTTTTTCCTCTCAATTGGGATTAATTTTAGGCATATTGAGGAGACAGTACAAAGCACTAAATTATGATCATTATGCATGTTTAAATCTTTACAGGTTATTTACACAAATTTATGTATCCAGCAAATTTAAGAATATCATCCATTCCTTTGGAAAAGATATATTTTTTGTTTCACAATTTCCCAAAACATAAACTACATCCAATAACTGGGTTTTAACTGCATAATAATTTAAATTTATTTGGAATTTATTTAACTTTCATTTCTACCCAAAAATGTATTTATGGAAGTCTTACTGGATTCCACGGATTTTTCTGTTCTAAAATGTAGGATCCATTAGCTACAAGGTCATAGATTAATTACTGGACAGTGTTTAAAGGTACTTTGCCCTCCACTCTCTGTCTATAGATTCAACAGACAGGGGACAGAGGATGTAACATGGAGAGAGAGAGAAGGAGGAAGGAGAAAGAGCGACGAACAGAGGGAAGGAGGAAAGAAGGAGGGAGGGAGGAAAGGAAGGAAGGGAAGAAGGAAAAGAGAGAGAGAGAGAGAGAGAAAGGAAGGAACATGAGAGGGAGGGAAGGAAGAAAGGACAGAAGAACCAACAGAAGGATGGGAGGGAGGAAGGGATGGATGGAGGGAGGGATGAAGGAAAGAAGGAAGGAAGGAAGGAAGGAAGGAAGGAAGGAAGGAAGGAAGGAAGGAAGGAAGGAAGGAAGGAAGGAAAGACAGACAGACAGACAGAAGGATGGAAAGGGGCAAGGAAGATTTCTGATGCTCATTGATGCTAGGAAATTGAATGAGGAACCTGACAGAAAGTCACAAGCTGCTCCTGCTCTATACAATTTTTGGTTACCTGTGGTCATTCTATTTAAGTAGGGAAACATATCTGAAATGATGACCCAATGGGCTATGGATTTCTGGTAAGTACTATATTTCTTTTTCTGTCCAAGCCACCTATTTGGTCATGAAACAGCAGGGCTTACATTGTGGGATTTGTTTTTTATTACCATTATTATATTTAATTTAATGAGTGGTATGGTGACCTACTGGTGAAGTCACTCACCTCATACCCAGAAAGTTGAGAGTTCAATCCTAAGTAGTGGCAGATATTTCTCTCCTAAGGCACAAATAAAAAAAATCTGCTGTGAACTTCATGTAGCATCAGGAAGGGCATCTGGCCAGTAAACACTCAGTTCCATCCAGTTGACCTGACTCTATCTCAGATTAAGGGATAACAGAGTCATAAAAAGGCAGTTTATTGTATATTGTTAATGTTTAGGTTTATATACTACAACTAATGATTTAGGAAGCATGCCTTGAAACCAATATTTAATGCAGATAATAGATGCAGCTTTATTATTTGGATCCAGATTTGGAATGAATATTATGCAATGAATAGGAAATAATCACAAATCTTTCACATTTTGCTAATGTTAATACCTCAAAAGGATCCAATATACTTATATTTGACTATAAAAAAGGAAACCTATTAAAAGATAAAATAAGAGATGACCTCTTCCTTATTTCTGGAGATTATTTAAAATAGTAATTAAAGAATTGTATGACCATGTTAAGGAAGAATCTAGCTTTCTTGTTTGGTTTGGTTTGATTTGGTTCCTAGAAAATCTGAAAAAACTTCCTTCAGAAAGAAAAAAATATCTTTATGAACACATTGTGGCATAAATAGGATAAGGTGGTAATTAATAGAAGGACAACAGTAGTAAGGAGAATATAAAGAAAAATAATAATCAGAACACTTCTACATATATTTAAAGAAGAGACAAAGCCAAAGGGTGAGCCATTAGACAGAAAGACAAAAAAAAGTAATTGAAATGGATGCCTAGGGAAGATATAAAAATGAGAGAAATAAAATTAATTCTTTGCCTCTGTATTTTTAAAAAGCCCCAAGTGAGAGCTGGGTCAGTTAGGTTGTTTCTCCCAGGCAAACTGGTGGAAAAGGCAATAAAGCAAAAAATTAAGAACACAGAGAAGTAAGCTTAATGGATAAAAAGAAATGCAAATCCTGCTATGCTAACTCTCTAAAGTTTTTTTGACAATGACAAAATGGAAAGGGCATATGTGTTGCATTAAATCTGAATTCAGGTTAAATTAATGTAATCATGTTTATGTTTGCTTTTAGAAGTACAGTATTGTTATAATATTTTTAAGCAATAAATGTCTAATCTGCATTCCTCATATGTTATCCTTAGGACTGAATTTTATTATTGTACTATAAGTATTTGGTAATAACAAACTGATTATGGAGTTCAGGCCTTGAAGATGATTTTATCAATTGGGGAAATGAAAGAATCTGTGTTGGGATTATGACTTTGGGGCTTTTTTTGGCTTGCATAGAAATTAATTTGGTGAAAGCAGTGAGCTGGTCAGATTTGTGGATAATGTTAAACTATTGTCTATATACATAGATAATAGATTTAACAATTATCTATAGAGAACTTAAAAGCAAACTTTTAAAAACACATCATTGGTAGACTATATACTAAATATTCAGTTTAAGTAAGGATGAAATTATAGTTCTGCCTTAGGTACAAAGCCAGCCAAGTATGACCTTGGACCATTCATCCTCTTTCTCAATCCTAGGAAGGAAGCAAAGGCAAATCACTTCCCAAAAACCCTTGCCAAGAAAACTGCAGAGACTTGTCCAAGCAGTTGCCAGGAATCAAGAATGACTCAAAGATTTGCTTTATTATTGCAGCTGGAAACGACCATCTTCCAGGAATATCACAGCTGCTTTGTGCTTCATTGTTCCTTTCTTTCTATATCTCTAACTCATATTTAATGCTGAGTACAGGATGTCAAGAAGGAAATAAAAAATGTTCTCGTCTCTCATGAAATCTTCCAATAGGATTTCTGTCACTGATCTTAATAAAAAGCAGTATTTTAGTGAAGTGTGGCACAGATATATAAAAGACCGATGTGCTCATTTAATTCTAAATAAAGGTTTGAAAGGTTTGACAGAATCAAGGATTATACTCAAACAATTGAGTTTTTGAGAAAGGTAAGGTAATAGCTTTAAATAATTTAGCATGAGTACATTCTGCAAGAGAGGAATAGTAATAAGATTAAGTTATATTTTTTCAGAACAAGATCACTGTACATGAAAGCAAAATTCAAACCAGTTTTCTGATTAGATGCTTGTAACTTTGTTTTGTTTTTATTTTTATTTTAATCAGTGAAAGAGTAAAAAAGAAGTGCATTTTCTGGGCTTTCTAGATTGAAGTCTTCTATTAAATTAAATTGCACTGTTCTGGAATGAGTATTAAAGAGCTTCTTTATTCTTTATTGGCAAGTAACAGTTGTATGAATAAACATGGTTCCAAGAGATGTGCATATGCAAATTGAAAACATGAATATTTTAACACCCACTAGTACGAATTATGAGAGGAAGCACCTGCATAAGACTAGATTATTTTTCTATATCTAGAATTGTTAAATTCCCAACAAAGTAAGTTCTATCTGGCAAATTGCCCCCCAAAAATTAATTAACTATAGACTTTCTGTGAAAGGAACTTGGCAGAATCTTTAAATTCACTTTGAAACTAATGTAGTTGAATTGTTGACTCTTTCCTTAAGGTTACTTTACAGTAACAGTTTTTGATGCTCAAAAATGCAATTATGAAATGGCAAAGAATACAGAATAACTATGTTCACAATTTTTTTTCTCTTTTATAAAACAGCAGCAACTAAGGAAAAGAGATTTCTCATTAAAATATTGATATGCCTAATGTTTGTTTGAAATATTTAAAATTAGACAGTTACTCCAACAAGCTTCATGGGCAGAACACCTATACATAGCCTTCAAATAGCTGGTCACGTTAATGCTGTAAATGTCCTTCACTTCTTGCATTTTGGCACTATCCCAGCTAACTGAATAATTAATTATGACTGTTATTTATATCAATCAAATCTTTATTATGGCGATATGCCAGCACATTTGTTGATATTATTTCTATGATCTATTACAAAAAGTAATCTATTGTAATTCCTATTCTAGAAAGGCTCAAAATTTAAGTACATTTCCTTTACTCACAAAATAATACTGGATTATGTGCAATTGTGCATAGCATGCTAGGTTAAACAAGATGCATTATGGCTTAACATGAAAGGTTGGCTTATATACAGTAAAAGGATAATTTCTAAGTTGACATAACATATCTAATTTTATTTTAGTCTTTTAATATCTTCTTGGTATATTCAAACTGTAAACTGATGTTCAGTATTGCAGAGTATTTTCTTACTATGTTCAGGTGGAAGGGGCTGCTGGAGAAAACAGGAATCAATAGGTGGAGGGCAATACCCTTTCACTCTTCATTTTTGGTAATTTTCACTTACTAAAAGTTTAGGAGCCATCTCATTCCATACCATCCATATCATTGTTTATTCACTCTATTTGTTCATATATAAGACCACTTTGTTCTCTTTCCCATCTTCTCTATATGTGTCAGCATTATTTATCAAATTAATTGTGATTAGTTACGGCATGTTGTAATGTAGTATTTTACATAATTGAAGCTGAAGAATATGAAAGGTGCAGTGGTGGGATTCAAATATGTGAACAACCGGTTCTCTGTGTGAATGCCACTTCTGGAAGTCCATTCTGGGCCTGGGCAACAAAAAATTAGGTACTGGTTCTGCTGAAGTGGTACAAACTGGCTGAATGCCACCACTGGAAAGGTGTATACATAAATGAAAGAGAAAGGATTCTTATGCTACTTTAACAAAACAAACTTCAAGATGTGGCCATTTATACAACAAAGAATAAGTTCCTAGCATATCACAAATACCATCTATAATACAAACACTTTCTCTCTTTCTCCCCCTTTTCTATCCAGGTTTAATGATAAGTGCATTATTGATGCCCTATTGATTCCCACTGTATTCATTCATGTGTGATGTAAGCACACAATGAAAAAGGAAAGAGAAACAGGAGAAATGGACATTAATTAGTAGTTAAAATTAATATTTAATCAACAGTGAAGTTCTATATTGTACAAATGTCAAGTAATTGCTTTTCTCCCCATACTAGTCAAAATAAACCACTTATCCCATTTTGTTCAATTATACTAAACTTGGTAACTCTTCTTGATACTTCTGTTGTAAGGTCAGCTAACAGGAAGTACATAGTTAAGTGGTGTCAAGCTGTCAGCCCGCGGCCAGATGCATCATGCCAAACCACGCCCACCCCATTGCTGGCAATGGAAAAAAGATTGCGATACATTGTGATACGTCACATGACATCGTGAATTTGACACCCCTGGCTTAGATGATTAGCCAAAAGATGGGATATTATACCAAAATGTCAAGCTTGAGAGATCTGACACTAGGATAAGATATGAGAACTTTTATTTCTTAGAACTGAATTGCAAATGATTAGCCTTGTCACTATGAAAGTGAAATAAACAAAGGATTTTCCATTTGGATGTTCTTTTTTTACTTTTGAAAAATAGAATTTCATTAGAATTCATGAAACAAATTCTATGCTTGGATGGGAAGAGTCAGAAAAACAAGTGTGATATACTATCCAAAATTATCCTAATCCTATGTTTGATTTTGAAATACTGATATTTCTATACATAGAAGCATTTTTCTTAGGACATTCTTAGGACTCTTGAAAACTTTCCTACTCTGTTTTAATATTTAGATTGAGAATATATTTAGTAGCTAATAGATTATTTGTTCTGAAAGAAATGACAATTCTGCATAGTTCATTTGCTCAATAAATACGGTATCTCAGAATTTATTATGTTAAGAATATCTGTGGATCTCAAATAACTTTCTCTTTACAATAACTACAGCAGACTCTTTGAGAACCTATTTTCTGTAGAAAGGAGAAAATTATTTCTGAACTTACAGATGTTGCATTTCCTAAAAGAAAGAAAAATGTATATGTTAATCTAACCAACTTAACTTTAAATATTCTGCTATTATTTATCAAGTAACAAAGTTGTAGAGGTTAAAGGCAAATCCATGTGTACTTTTGGCAAGTAAACCATATTCATATGCATATCTAATAATCAGACTTAACTTGAGAGTAAACTTGAGAGCATCCCTACTATATGGTGGAACTGATTCATCAGTTGGTTACAGTGATATATGTGAGAATAAACAACAGTTCTGTGCATGATACTTTTCAGACATTTAGACACCAACCCTTATCAGCACCAATAGATGTGCATTCAGAGGTTAACAAAATGTTCATAGTTGTGTGTGAAGAGTTTATACACAGTGAAGTAAAGAAATTGAGAGGATTACATTAAATAATAATCTTACAGCTTTACAGGATAAAATCATTTTTTAAAAAATATGCAAATACATATTTGCATTTAATCTATCGGAATGTTTTTATTATTGTGTTTCAACTTGTATATAAAACATAGCTTCCCACTGCCTATTTAAAGATGGAGGCATGAATATTTTCCATCAGTGTTAAAATAAATCTTGCATTATTGGGCCACTATAAGAAACTAGATAGATTCAATATTTCCATCCTGCCAAACTCTGCATTCTCTATTACGCCACTGGGAACCAATGGATTAAACTTTTATTACCCATTCTAAAATGGCATGGTGACTCCATGACTTAATGATACTGGAGATGGTTTCTACTCCAGTAGCAGGATGAGTTCTTATCACTCGCCTCAGCTTCTGTCCACCTAACAGAATGCTTCAAAAGCATTTTCTATGCAAGGAGATAGAAAGGTGCTCTGGCAGGCAGTCATATTCTCTGTTGTGGTGCCTAATTGAGAGGCAACTCCAGGAAGGAAGGGGGCCTTGGGTGATACTGCAGGAAAAGCAATCTTGTGATCTTATTCAAGTGAAGAATACTATTCATTCTGCCTTCTACTCCACCGTTTACAATGAAATCAGGGCCAGCATTATTAATGGTAGGGATCTGTTAGACTCAAGGGGTCTGATCTTGAAAATTGAACTATCTTGTATATGTGTTTCTAATTATTGGCAACCAAGATGCTACTCTTATTCTTCTGTTATTTAAATTAATAAACAAATAGTTAATAATAATATATTTGATACTCAGTTTAACTACACCAACCGGGGGGGGGGAGAACTAATGTACAACAAGCCAGATGTTGGAGGGATCAAGCATGGAACTAGATTGGAGTCACTGAACAACTATAAAAAGGTTAGGGCCGATTTCTGGCCCCCAGGTTCCTAGGAGTCTATCTAATTGTTCCCATAAGTTGGCTGCCAGACCAGGGAGATTCCTATGTTAACTTGAACTCTGCATGTCTGGATCTAATTGTTTGCAACTGATATCAGTTAAAAGGAATAAAAACATAATGTTAAAATTCACAACATGTAATGGTGGACAAAGCATAAATATTAATACATTATTTATTATATACTGCTAAAAATCAATTTTTCAGCACTATTAGTTATTTTCCAGTGAGCATAATTTATTGTGGAGTGTAATGAATCAGAATTTTTGTCATTAAATATTTATTAAAACATAATAAATACAGTAGTCACTGATTATGGAAGAAACTCCATTATAAGTCCAAACAAACATTTAGATTTAGAATTCCTGACTATTTTAGCAGCAACATGTAAATTAATTAAAAATGTCCTAGATTAATATGCCTTATTGACTCAATACAAATAATAGCTAAAAAATTAAATGTAGGTCTATAAATAAAGTAATATTTGTGACAGGATAAATAATCAATGAATTTGGAAGAGTTATTGTAGCTTTTTTCTACAGTGTCTGCAATGTAATCAGTTTATAACAGACCTGGAAAAGATAAATACTTGTTTCAAAAAGCAATTCTAAATGCAGCCCCACATGAACCCCATTGTAATATGTATTTATGAATCTAAACCTATGCTAGGACACAGTATTTCCAATGTTTCAGTAGACATAGGTAGAACTACTTGACTGATTATGACCACAATGAACAAAATTATTTTTCATTACTATTTATATTTCTTAGATGTGAATGATGTCATGACATCCTTATTCAGAATAAAAAAATGCAATGGGTAGTTTCATGTATACAAAAAATCTCCTCATGGTTCAATTAATCAGAATTTCAAGAGTAGGTATTATATCATATAGCATTATTAAATAGCCTATAAAATAATACAGACACTCTTCCAAAAGCTGGTCCCTGAAATAATTACAGTAATTAGATTTACAGTAATATTCTCAGAGCATCTCAGGGAGAATAGGGCTACTCATTTCATCTTTGTGTGGTGTGGAGACTGGTAATGACTTGTACTGTATGTGTGTAAATAGATTATTTGTTTGTTTTTTATTGGCTGCCCATCTAACTTCAGGATAAGATGATAAAGGAGAAATGTTAAGTAGGAAGGCTACTTTTGCGTTACTAACTACAACAAGGGCTTTCTGTGAATCACCAGAATATAAAAACTAATAAATATGGCAAAGAATCTATTATTCTTTGGGGGGAAAATACCGCTACTGCAAAAATGAAATTGTGTAAACAAAAGTTTCATAGGGTAAGAATGGATGTAAGCCAGGATGTACGTTGAGTCTACATTTGTTTAAGTTGTATATCAAATATAAAATTACAGATGACAAAAGAAAACACTAACAAACTGAGATATATAGACTTACATGAAAGCAAAGAATACTCCAAGTGCTTTGAGAATTGTAAATATTAAAAAAAACATATTTAGTAAATTCATCTATGACTCTGGATAATGGCTAACTTTATATCTTTGAATAAATAAACAGGACATTAAAGATATAGAAAGGAAATTAATGCCAGGCAGGAAGGTTAACCTAAATAAGTTCATGAAGGATAGTTATATTTATATTACAACAAAGATCAGAGTAATTAAAGACATATCTTTTACAGCAATATCATTAAGAGCAAAAGAATAAATATACTAAATTTAAATTATGGTTATGGAAGGAATCAATTAATCAATGCTGAAAGAAATAAAAATGCACTATTCTCTTGAGGTGATAAGTAATCTCACATACAAAACATATACTTTTATCATATGTGAGCAGGTCATAGTCTAGAACAGAGCTTTTCAACCAGTGGTACCGGTACCACCTGTGGTACATTGGCTTCTGGCAGGTGGTACGCGACCATCCTAGAAAAGTGGTAGTGGGGGAGGGGAATGAGCTGAACCAGTGGCAGCACAGCACAAGCCTGAGTGTGAGATGGCTGGAGCTGCAGGGCTGTCAGGGCTCAGCGGAAGTGCCAGGATCAGTGCCAGGCTCCAGCTGGAGCTCGGCGCTGATCCTGGTGCTTCTGCTGAGCCCAGAAGAAGTGTTGATCAGCTGGAAAGCAGCACTGATCCTGGCGCTTCTGCTGAGCCCTGAAGAAGCACCAATCAGCTGGAATGTTGCAGCATCTCCAGGGTCTTGTGATTTAAATTCAGATGCTTGGCAACTGATTCATATTTATGATGGTCACAGTGTCCCAGGATCATGTGAACTGACCAAAACCTGCTGCAACCACCCAGTAGACAGGGGGGAATAAAAATCAAACACCCCCCACCCCACCCCCTGCTGCCAGTCCTCAACAGAAATGCTCACAACAATGAAAACCTTGGGCAGGAGGAAGAGCACCACCGGGCGGGCAGGCTGATGTCTTGCTCGGCTGTGGCTTGGGGGGGCACTTTTTTTTCAGTGCTATTGTAACTTCAAACAGTCACTAAGCGAACCGTTGTAAGTCTTTATCACTTTTTTCTTTTTTTTTTTTTTTTTGGTCATCAAGTTCTTGACACTTTTCTAGGCAACTGGTGGTACTCGGATGTTGCCATATCCTAAAAGTGGTACAATGGGTGAAAAGGTTGAAAAGCCCTGGTCTAGAAAAATACTGTATTTGGCAAGTTAAATGAAAGTAGAATAGGAGGAAGCAAATACTAGGAAATAGTACTGGAATGTCACTGGAACAGGTGTTCCTAGTGAAAGATTGACAGAGAAGGATTGATCTATATAATCAATAGGAGAACTAAGTAAGTCATGCTTTTACTTCAGGAGACCTTTTTTATTAGAGATTAAATAGATTGATTTTATTTCTATTTTATCTTCTTTTTTCTTGTTTTAGAGAAAGTATTCTTGCTTCTAAAATGCTATTAAGAATGTATTATATTATAATGAGCAAGACTGGGTTTTCTTATGAATCTGATAGCTAGTACATAAATATTTCTATAAACAAATAACCTTTAAGAACTATTATAAATGTGAAATTATCACTGAGCATGAATATACTTCTATCTAGAGTTAATTAAATGGTAATGAAGAAATAAACTTAATTTGGTATAAACCAGTCTGATTTATACCATATTTTGCTCTGAATAATGATGACAGATTATGAGTGAATGTTTTTTTTTTTCAGACTATATGGATAAGACTCTTGGTTCAGGCTTCTAGTTTAGAAATCTTTCACTGACTAAATTAAATCAGTTAATGACATGATTAACTATTAAAGTAATGTTGTGGTTTCAAACCAATTTCTGTGTAAGGAAAGGAAAGAGTATTACAACATTTCCTTTTTAACAAGAAATGGAGGGATTAAAATATGTCAAGAATAATATTGATAATAATAAAATTTACATGGACCAGATAGGAAACATTTTTTTCATTTGAGTTAATTTATAGAATTCACTGCAAAATTATGTCATGATAATCTCTAACTTAAATTCTTTTTTAAAAAGGAGTGGAGAAAATTGATGGAGAAAATTGCTTATTGATGGTGCTTAATAA
The DNA here is from genome assembly GCF_016545835.1 of Crotalus tigris. NCBI lineage: Eukaryota > Metazoa > Chordata > Lepidosauria > Squamata > Viperidae > Crotalus > Crotalus tigris. The sequence continues at coordinate 519,645 of NW_024100143.1, read as the reverse complement.
TTGTGTGAATGTGTGTTTCAGAAATATCTACTGACAAAACAGAATCCATCAAAATTGGTTCAGCCTCTTATTTCTATATGTCTTTTTCAATTAAAGTCCAAAAGATTAGGATATCTGAAACAGAAATAATGCATACATGGGGATGAAGAGAAAAAAAGCTTAGAATGGAAATCCTACTTTATAAACATCTATTTACTTCATTTGTTAGAGATTTCACTTAAATGGTCATACATAGCATCCTTTTTTCCTATTCCTCTCCCTCTCCACAACCTAATTAAATAGATATATCCTGATTAATCAAGTACCTCCATTTAGTAATCAGGATATATCTATTTAATGATATAAAGCACTTGATAATCCATTGACGGGGAGGATTCTGTTTTGTTCATTCTCTGTCTAAAGTCTTTTCAGACCATGGGAATGGGAATACCTGTCTATTTTGATCTTTGGTCAGATCAAGCATGAGCCTCCTTTTGATTTTTTAAAATATATGTTGCACATGAGTTCCTTAAAATTAGCATAATTTCTTATGGAAATGGAGATGTTGAAATTGTAGTTGTGTGATTTGGCTCTATCTTAAGGTTTAACATGGGGATGGGAAATAATGCTTAACATTTACAACAATCATTTCTTTCTTTACTTACCTTTTGCAGGTCAGAACCTAGGATAATGCATGCCGATAAAATAGAAGTTGTGCTACAGTTACTATTTAGTCAATTATAAAAAAGCAATATTTTAATGAGATGATGTAATGAACAATTTATTTCTTTCATGTATCTGTTTAGTATCAATGCTTTCTTTGTTCCAGATTTTTGACACTTTATCATATAAAAATATTCTGCAATTATTTTTGAATAATGCTAAACTTTTATCATCAGCCTTTAACAATGTGTGACTAATACACATTGAAGGCATGGAATGATAGAAATCATATTCAAAAATAAATTATCTGATGTTTTTCAGCATAAATTTTCTTTCAATACAGCAATTTTGCATTATTCCTGGAAGATTTACATAGAAACTGCAGTTTGTTCTGCATTGTAGGACATGGGTGCCCTCTGCAGCCTATTTGTAAATTGTCATTCTTTTTTATTTGTTTGATAAAAGTATCTTTCTCTATTTATGACATGCAATGTATAATGCAAGATATAATTTATATTAGTATCTGGACAATGGACATGACATTTGATTAACTTATATTCATTTGATATATATTTATGTTATCATTCTATATCGTTAAACCTTGCATGTTCTTTTTTCTTACTGCATCTTCTTCCTTCTCTTGAAATTTATAGTAATTTTCATCTGCAAGCGTTTTAGGCATCTTGCCTGTAAAAGCTATATCACGATTATCATATCATGGTTCAAAACATTTTTCCTATTATTTTTCATGGTGATAGCTTGGACACATGTGAGGAGTATGAAATTTTGTGAAAGTCAGTGTGCATTGCCAAGATTATGTAACAAATAAAGTTAAACTGAGTATGTTTTATTTTTACATCAGCCTCCAGCTTAAATAGTGTTAAAATAGTAAAGTACAATATACAAACAGGGTTGTAGATCCAAAGTCAAATAAATGAATAATGACATGAAAAAAAGGATATGTCTTTTTCTATATATTAAGAAGCTATTCAAGATGAAATGGTCCTGAACCAATCAGCAAGTTCACTTATTTTTCTGTTTTGGTGAAGAAAAGGCTGAGTCCATTCCTTTAATCTATAGCTGGTTTGAATTCTAGCAACAATATAGTATATTTAATGCTTGCGTTAGTTTGATATTTGTTTTCTTACTTTAAAAAAATATTTGTAACTGATTCTTTAAAATCATGTTTTTCCAATGTAGCTTAAACCAAATTAAAATCACAAAATAAAACATGAAAACAATTTAAAATATGTTAAAACAGCAATAACAATTTTAAACCTTGTTAGTAATGCCACTATTATAAATGGATCTGCTCAGTTTCTTATTATCAACAGGAAACACTCTTTATACAATTTTCTGTGCAAGAAGGTCATCTGTTAGATATTGGATGTTGTCTTTTCCTGCACAGGTTACAATTTAGACAATGGCCACCTTAAGAGGTTTAATTAAATGTAGAAAAATATAGGTTAGACAGCATCACTACCAGATGGATTCATAGTTGGCTGACCAGCTGTAGTCAGCATGTGATCCTCGATGGAACTGCATCTACATGGAGGGAAGTGTGTAGTGGAGTGCCACAGGGCTTTGTTCTGCACCCAGTGCTCTTCAACATCTTCATCAATGATTTGGATGAGGGGATAGATGGGGAACTCATCAAATTTGTGAATGACACTAAGCTGGCAGGAATAGCCAACACTCTAGAAGATACAGAAGGATCTTGACAGACTTGAACATTGGGCACTATCTAACAAAATAAAATTCAATGGTGAAAAAGTAACATTCTACATTTAGGCATGAATGAACAGGTACAGTATAGGTGGTACCTTGCTCAATAGTAGTAACTGTGAGAGGGAACTTGGAATCCTAGTGGACAATAACTTAAATATGAGCCAGTAGTGTGCTGCAGCTGCATTAACAGAGGGATAGACTCAAGATCATGTGAACTGTTAATACCACTATATATAATGCCTTGGTAAGGTCACACTTGGAGTACTGCATCCAGTTTTGGTCACCACGATTAAAAAAGATGTTGAAACTCTAGAGAGAGTACAGAGAAGAGCAACAAAGATGATTCGGGAACTGGAGGCTAAAACATACATCCAAACATTGCTGGAATTGGGTATGTCTAGTTTAATGAAGAGAAGGGGTGACATGATAGCAGTGTTCCAATATCTCAGGGGTTGCCACAAAGAAGAGGGAGTCAAGCTATTCTCCAAAGCACCTGAAGGCAAGAAGCAACGGATAGAAACTAATCAAAGAGAGAAGCAACCTATAACTAAGGAAAAATTTCTTGACAATTAGAACAATTAATCAGTGGAACAACTTGCCTCCAGAAGTTATAAATGAAGTTTTTAAGAAGAGACTGGACAACAATTTTCTGAAATGGTATAGGGTTTTCTGCCTGAGCAGTGGGTTGGACTAGAAGAACTCCAAGATCCCTTCCAACTCATCATCATCACCAGTTTTATCATTTTTATCATTTTTATCATTTTATTATTATTATTATTAATAATCATCGCACAGTCAGCCAGATGTTCAGACTGGATTTGGCATTTTTGTCTACCTATTGAGTCCTTACCAAGGACTTGGATAGGCAGATGTGGATGTTTGATGGTATTATAGATATCGTCGCAGGATGGAAGCAGTTCCTAGCAAGGCTGCCTTTTGCAATTGATTAATGGCGAATTTGTCAATGCCAATGGTGTTCAGGTGGTGCTCCAGTTGTTTTGGGATTGCACTCAAGGCATTTATTACTATTGGTACTGCTGCTGCTGCTACTATTACTACTACTACTATTACTACTACTATTGTTGTTGTTGTTGTTATTATTATTATTATTATTATTATTTTGGACAGCACTGCACCTAAAATTGTATCTCCAAAATTCTCTCAAAATAAGATTTTAGGTTAGGGGAGAAAAAGTTTCATTTCACTTCAAACAATTATTTAAAGTTATATCTAAAAATCTTTTCTCAAGGGTACCCCAGTACGTAATCAGAAAAATATTTTTGTCCTTTACTTATGACTTAGCAGACATAATGAATGAAGCATGAAAATAATGAAAAACAAACTGTGTTAATGAATGATCTGTTTAATTCAACAGTTTCAGTACTCTGTGAAATGCATTAATTGGCAACATTAAGGTTTTTTTATGACTTTTACCTTCTCAAGAATTATCTTCCTGAAAGCAATATGCATTTTTGTGCTAAGAATAAATATAAGTTTCATGTTTGCTGTCTTAGGGCCTAGCTCTACTTGTCATATTTAATTATTAGAAATGTTTTATTAAAATGTATGTATTGTCCACTCACATTACTTGAATACTTTTTGATAAATAATTGATAGCTATCATTATCATCATGGTAATCATTTTAGTTGTCATCATCCTAAGCCTGACTACTTAATGTTTTCAAATTTCATTTTAACTTGCTCTTGTTAAGTATTGCAAGCTATATAAAAGTCTTATCTTTAAAAATTCTCTTCCAATCTATGGCCAACCCTATTGACTATTTTCTAACCCTCATTTTCTAAAACTCTAATTTTTCACTAAGAATACAGCACATTATGTGATGAAAAGCATATATGACACAAAAAGCCACCATATTTTTTTATTGAACCCTATCACAGCTTCTGTAATGTTAAGCTCAAATATTTTATCTCTTTCCTATTTCACCAATACAACATGTGAAAAATGTGAGCATTTTTATTTATTTATTTTCCTTCATGGGATGTTCATTTTCAAAATTAATTTCACCAATATTTTGTTCATATATCAGGACAGGTAACACTAAATGCTGTTTTTGAGGAATGTCTTCATAGAAATTATTCCCCCCCCCCCCCAATTTTCAAGTATTTGCTAGCAATATGAGGTTCTCCAATGGAATAATAACACTAATGGTATACTGTAAATTTGCCCTTTATACATAGTAAGAAAAGATAAATGGCTGCATGAGATTTTCTTGCTATTGAACCATATTGTCTCAATATGTCAAATAAAATGGATACACCGTACCTCTTAATAGGCTGCATCACTGAATGAAGGAAAGTAATGAAAACAAAGCTATCTTTTACTATTGATTCTTTCAGACCATTTCACCCTAGCTTTTCATTTACAAGCCATAGCATTTCTTAATGCTCTACTTGTTTTCATCACTCACATATTGAATTCTGCAAGACATCCTATTTTTATACATTTACACAGGTATCTCAGAGCCACCTCTCTTGCTTTGCTCATAATATCAAGCATATTACAATGGAAAGTGCCTATTTTGCTTGAAGAAATATATCAACACAAACTACGATGTGGTTTTCTAGACAAGAACGTTTTATTCCTCTGTTTTCATATTAGGAACAGAATTATAGGGATATAAAATACAGGAATCATGCTAGTCACCCTTGTCTATTATCTAAACTAGCTTACAATTTTTTCATATAGAAAGGCACATGACATTTATTATATAGAGCACATTTAAGGCAGGAATTGTTTTGTTATAACATATTGCTAACTTTTGTACCTTTGAATCAAAATTCAGAGGAGGTGTGAAGATTTTTCTTTTCATGTTTAATTAAAAATTATCCAGTTATGTAGGATACCAATACGTCCTCCTCACCCTGATTAGAAGAGGTTATGTTCTGAATCTTATTTTGCATATTGTTGAAAGTCTTATGGGTATAAATTAACCAAGAAAAATACCTCCAAACAGCAAGGTCCCTTAGAGGTGGCAATAAATTCTCATCATTCCCACTGTAGAATGAGCTTTAATGACTAAGCTTTCAATAACCACATACCTCAGAAGGGACAAAGTTGTTAATATCCCACAAATATGACCCAGGATTACATACAGCAATAGAAAGGGTACATTGTGTTTAATAGAAGTCTGGGAAAATAAAAACAAGATAAATGCCCATAGAGGTTTGGGGCCATGCACTAATTTTATATAGCATGTTGCAAGTGCCTCTGGCAGACCAAATTCATTTTTAATGACAGAGTTGCATTATATAGAATTAAGATCTCAAGAAGGGGCTGATACTGAATCATTTGTAATATAATTAGTTGCAGATCAAAGTAAGTGATTTTTTTTCTTCTACATGGCTTTTAAATATACTAGAGGCTATGAGATCTTTCACTGAATAAGTTGGGAGAAATGAAGGGTATCTGAAATCTGGGCATTAGTTATTTGAAAACAAAGAAATATAGGAATCTAGAATTTTCTTTTAACATTATTGAAACACATGCCATATGTTTCTTATTTTTTGGAAAGTGTATTGCTGTCCACATAGTATTTATTCTGTATTAGTTATTAACTGGTTGCAATTAAAATGGTATTAACTGGTTGCAATTAAAATGGTTATTTGAGGGGAGTCAATGGCCTAAAAAGCTCTCATGCATTTTTAAAAGACTATTGAAAAATGGATTCTAGCAGATATTCTAAATTAATTAACGTGGAGAAATGGCACTTGACCAATTGGATTTGGATATTGGTATCAGAGAGTTTGGGGAAGGTGTTTCAAAGGGAGTCAAGTCTATTTTCCCCCTTTCAAATGAGAGATGTGTGTGCAGGGTAGTTGCTGACTTGTTTTGAGTGGGGATATGAGTTTCCCTCTGATCCAGGTGAGAGCATGGAGGAATGGATAAGGGGTGAATTCATAGAAAGAGACAGTGGATTAGCCGAGTGCTGGGTGCTGAGTAGAACCCTCCGGGTTCTAGGGCCAGATCCTATTCTGTTTGGGATGGTTTAATATGTGAAAGAGCTCTTTGAGTTGGTTGGGGGTAACAAGGACTAGGATGATAGTTGCTGTAAGGGAATGGACTGACAGTGACATCATGATGGTCATGGTCATAGGGCATTGGGACCTTTGGCAGAATTGGCCAGAGTGTTATCAAGAAAGGTAGCTTCAGTGTTAGCATTGATGTAATATGCTTAGCTTAGGCCATAAAATTACTTGATTCAAAATATTATGAATGTTTATGTGCACTTTGCAAAACGATGTCTGCAATATCTCTTTATATGTACCCCGAAAAACAAAGATATCACAAGAATATTCAGTTGGTAATAGTGCACTTAGGTAGAGGAAAACAAAAGAAATACATACTTTTATTTTTTAAAAAATAGAACTAATCTGCCTTCTCAGTATCTTCCCAGTAAAGTCCAATTTGGTAGAAAACAAGCTGAACAGTTATATTTTTATAATTATGCAAAGTTAGAGTTTAGTCAAAACCTGCCTGAGAACATTTTCTTCCCTTTGTCTTATATGGAAGTTAACTGTTATGTATTTGGGTCTGTATCTCTTTTCAATGCACTTTTAATGCTTTGTTTGTTTTGTTTGTTTCTGTGATTTTTTCTTTTCAGAAAAAAATAAATGTTAACAATTTTTTGAATAAAATAACTGATGTTTTCTTACTGTCCTAGGATTAAATCATGTTTTACTAACTATTGCTGCCTTTCTTTATCAAGGTCATCTCTCTAGTTCTTTACTATAATTTTAGGTGAAAATGATACAATTGGCATACTGAGGTACAGTAAAATATCAACTAGAAAAAAAGCTGTTCTCTTTAGACAATACACAGAACTTTAGTAACTTTATGCTGTGCAACAAAAATAAAGTAATATCCAATTGGACAAAAAAGTAGAGAATGTCTGTCTGTCTGTCTGTCTGTCTCTCTCTCTCTCTCTCTCTCTCTCTCTCTCTCTAATGTTGCAAATATTAATCCTATTTTATTGCATTTTTATTTACTTATTCACTTGAATGATGAGATAAATAAGTATAAGATATCTGTTGAAAAAAATAAAAAAATCCCTTTTAAATAGTTTGGAATAAATTATCAATTCAGAAAAAATCATCTTATAAAAATATAAAATGCAGGATCAACATACAAAGAAGTATTGCATGTTTTTCTTTTTGTTGTGTACGTACATTAACACCGTCTTGCAAGCTTCTGGTTTTGACATTGCGGCAATGCAGATGCAGGAAGATGGGCTCCATCTTTCGTGTTTGGTTTCGCCCTGCTGGGGGAAAAGGATCCTGAAAAGGATTGAAAGTCACCCTATAGAGGCAGCAAGCAAAGATCATGTTGATCATGAGGGGCAACAGCCTTCCCATTTGTTTTGAGGAAGCCCTCCAAATCAGTGAGGGAAAGACTGGCTGCATTTGTGTAGCCAGTCCGAAGCTGCTGACAACAGACGACAACAAACACTACCAAGCAACTTTACAGCAACGTAGATGAAACTGGGTGAGACCTGATCCTCTCTTTATGATTTTAAAATCTTTTCCTGAAAATCTTCCCAAGCACTCCCTGATGAAAGAGGGAAAGGGAATTTCCGCCCCATTAGCTCAGAAAAGAAAAGCGGTGAATTATTTACTTGGGGAAAATGGTGAAATCTATAAGACTAATTTGGAATTAATATATACATACAGCTTGAAAATTTGGGGACTAAAAGTGTTTTAAAGACCCTTTTCTTGAAAAAAAAAGACTTGAAAAGTTTACAATATAAATTTTGGATCTAAAAACTGAAAAATGGTGTTGATGACATCTAGTGGTGAATTACATCACTACAACTTATATATGCCTAAAAGAAACCTGGCTCGAAACCCAGAACTAGACAAGACTTTGGCTGGCCTTGGAAGCTTTTACTATTGAGAATTGCAGCTGAGAAAAAAGTAAGAGGCTTGGGGGCTGCTTATCTGTGTGGCAGAGACAATAATACTATTCTAAATTTAGCCTTCCTGAATTTTGAAAATAAATACTGACTTTTAGAATTGTATTGTGGATTTATCTTCTTTTTTTTTAACCAAAATTTTATTAAGTTTATATAGATGAGGAAAAATAGGAGCAATACAGGTATGATAAAGGAAGAGGTGGAAGGAAGGGGGAAGGGGAAGGGAATAAGACATTAGGGTAAAATAAGGATAGGTACAATCACATATTTCAACAAACAAGCTACCGTCTGGATCATAATAATGAGTAAATATCATATTCAACCATTTTTACCAAAGCTTAGACTATAACATATTAAAAACAATTAGTAAACAAATATGTTGATCTATTAAGTAAACACTACTAATAAAATCTCAAAAAATCCTAACAATCAAAAGTAACAAATGAGAATCAGTAAATCAGGAAAAATAATCATATCATCAAAATGTTAGTTAGAACTCGATTAAAAATCAGTCCTCTATTCTAAAATATTGAAACCTTCAAGTTCTAATGTGTCTCTAACCATTGATAAAAAATTTCCCAAGTTCTAAAATAAATTGAATCATCTTTTTATTTCATTTCTAATGTTAGTCTATCCATTTCTGCACACTCTAAAATTTTAGTAATTATAATCTGGTCAGATGGTAAATTCTCATTTTTTCCAAAATTGGGCAAATGCTATCCTTGCAGCTGTTAAAACATGCAGTATCAAGAAGTCATTCTCTTTACCATAATTAGGTCTTAATATTCCTAACAAAAACAATTCCGGTTTAAATTCTATCTGTAGTTTCATCATCTTTTCCAACCATCTATGGATCTTAGACCAATATTTCTTAGTGATAGGGCATATCCACCAGGCATGGTAATAAGTGCCTGGCTGTTGTTTACATTTCCAGCAAATATCTGAAACATTTTTAAACATTTTCGCTAAGCGAACTGGTGTCATATGCCATCTATAAAACATCTTATATAAATTTTCTTTATATGCTACCGCTTTTGTAAGCTTAATATTTTTGTCCCAAAGTTTTTGCCAGTCTTCCAAATCTATAGAATGTCCAAAGTTCTTTGCCCATGCTATCATTGTTTCTTTCACTTGTTCTTCTTCCATCTTCCAGTTTAAAAGAAATTTATAGAGTTTTCTAATCAAATTCTTATCTATTTTTAACAACATTTTATCTAATGGGTCTGTTCTTTGTAAAAACCTGTTGATTTTATATCTTTTTCGTATCTTGTTTGAATTTACAGATAGGACCACCATGTCAAGTCAATACCTTGTAGTTGTAAAGTTTGCATATCCTTAAGTTTTCCATCTTTGTCTAAAGGCCAACACAGTGCTAGGCTGCATTAACAGAGGGATAGAATCAAGATCACTTGAAGTATTAATACCACTCTATAATGCCTTGGTAAGGCCACACTTGGAATACTGCATCCAGTTTTGGTCACCATGATGTAAAAAAGATGTTGAGACTCTAGAAAGAGTACAGAGAAGAGCAACAAAGATGATTAGGGGACTAGAGGCTAAAACATATAAGGAACAGTTGCTAGAATTGGGTATGTCTAGTTTAACGAAGAGAAGGATGAGGGGGGACATGATAGCAGTATTCCAATATCTCAGGGGCTGCTATAAAGAAGAGGGAATCGAGCTATTTTCCAAAGCACCTGAAGGTAGGACAAGAAGCAACGGGTGGAAACTAATCAAAGAGAGAAGCAACCTAGAATTAAGGAGAAACTTCCTGACAATGAGAATAATTAATCAGTAGAACAACCTGCCTCCAGAAGCAGTAAATGCTCCAACACTGGAAGTTTTTAAGAAGAGACTGGACAGCCATTTGTCCAAAATGGTGTAGGGTTTCCTGCCTGAGCAGGGGGTTGGACTAGATGACCTCAAAGGTCCCTTCCAACTTTACTACTACTACTACTACTACTACTACTACTACTACTACTACTACTACTATGGATCATCACACAGTCAGCCAGATGTTCAGACTGGATTTGGCATTTTCTCTACCTATTGACCTGGGATAGGCAGATGTGGATGTTTGATGGTATTACAGATATTGTCACAGGATGGAAGCAGTTCCTAGTAAGGATGCCTTTTGCAATTGACTAATAGCGAATTTGTCAATGCCAATGGTGTTCAAGTGGTGCTCCAGTTGTTTTGGGATTGCACCCAAGGAGCCTATCACTATTGGTACTACCCATGCTTGCTTTTGCCACAGTCTTTCTATTTGTAGATCTTTGTATTTTGTTATCTTCTCCAGTTCTTTCTCGTCTATTCTGCTGTCTCCAGGCATTGTCACATCCACTATCCAGACTTTTTTGTCTTTCTTATCGACAATTGTTAAGTCTGGGGTGTTATGTTGCAGGTGCTTGTCTGTTTGAATTCTGAAGTCCCAGAGCAGTTTAATTTTATCATTTTCTATGACTTTCTCTATTTTATGATCCCACCAGTTTTTGCTTACAGGCAAATGATATTTTTTGCAGATCTTCCAATGCACCATTGTTGCTACTTTGTCATGCCGCTGCTTGTAGTCAGTCTGTGCAATCTTCTTGCAACAGCTTACCAGGTGGTCCACTGTTTCTTCAGCTTCTTTGCATAGGCGGCACTTACTGTCTGTTGCTGTCTTCTCAATTTTGACTTTGTATGCATTTGTCCTTAAGGCTTGGTCTTGTGCAGCCAGAATTAGTCCCTCGGTCTCTTTCTTCAATTTTCCTGCTCTTAGCCATTGCCAGGTCTTGTTATTATCTGCTTTCCCAGCTATTTTTTTCATGTATTGGCCATGTAGTGCTTTGTCTTCCCATGCCTCTATTCTGTTCTTCATTTGGTCTTTCTTGTAGGCCAGTTTGGTCTCTCCAGTAGTCAGTAAGCCTTCCTGATATACTAATTTCAGTGCATCTTCATCATTGTTCTTCAGATATTCTTCCAAAGCCATTTTTTCTTCTTCAACCATCTGATGTACTTGTAGCATTCCACGCCCACCTATTTGCCTTGGTAGATAAAGTCTATCAATGTCACTGCGTGGATGAAGGGCATGATTCATTGTCATTATTTTTCTGGTCTGCCTATCCATTGCTTTTAGTTCTGCTTGAGTCCAGTCCACTATTCCAGCTGTGTACCTAATGACTGGGATTGCCCAGGTGTTGATTGCCTTTATGGTATTTCCTCCATTGAGTTTGGACTTTAAGATCTTCTTCACTCTCTTGATGTATTCACCTCTAATCTTTTTCTTGACTTCAGTGTGCTTGATGTTGTCAGCTTGAAGGATACCCAAGTATTTGTAGTACTCTTCCTCATCCAGACTCTTAATGTTATTTTCGTGGGGCATCTTGATTCCTTCAGTTTTCATTATTTTTCCTTGTTTGATAGTAAGTGTGGCACATTTGTCCAAGCCAAACTCCATTACAATATCTTGGCTATATATACGGACAGTGTTGAGCAGCGATTCTATTTCAGATGATGTTTTTCCATACAGCTTCAGATCATCCATGTAAAGGAGGTGGGATAGTCTGGCAGATGTTTTTGATGTTTGATAGCCATGTCCTGAGTTATTCAGTATTGTTGACAGAGGAAACAGTGTAATAACAAATAGTAATGGTGATAATGAATCTCCTTGAAATATTCCTCTCTTGATATTAACCTCTCCCAGCCTCTCACCATTGATCTGCAACTGTGTCTTCCATTGTGCCATCGATCTTTGCACAAATTTTCTGATGTTTCTACTGACTCCTGTTATTTCTAGGCACTTGATTATCCAATCATGTGGCAGAGAGTCAAATGCCTTTTTGTAGTCAATCCATGCCACATTCAGGTTGGTCTTCCTTCTCTTGCAGTTTTCCAAGATCATTTTGTCTATTAGGAGTTGATCTTTTGTTCCTCTGCTATTGGGGCGGTTTCCTTTCTGCTCAGGTGGAAAGAGATTGTTTTCAACTAGATGCTGTTGTACTGCATCAGCTACACACCAGTTAGTAATTTGAAAGTTGTTGGTAAGCAGGTAATTGGCCTGTAGTTACCTGGTGTTGCCCCTTTTGCTGGATTTTTCATTATTAGGTAGGTTTTCCCAGTTGTTAGCCACTTTTCAATTTCTCCTCCTTGTAGTATATTGTTGAACTGCTTGGCAATGAGTGGGTGTATAACAGTTAGATGTTTCAACCAAAACCCATGCAGTTCATCTTCACCTGGTGCTGACCAATTTTTGATTTTCCTTGCTCTTTTTTCTACCATTTTTGTTGTTATTACTAGTTCTTTCATTTCAACTTCTGTTTTATTTGCATCCACCTCTTTTAACCAAGCCGCATCCTTGTTGTATTTCTTTGGGTTATCCCATATCTGCTTCCAGAACTGTACTGTTTCTTCCTTGTCAGGTACTGACTGATTCCTTGCAGTTTCTCCATTGATGGATTGGTAGAAACGTTTCTGATTGGATTGAAATTGGAGGTTCTGCCTATAGTTTGCAATTCGAGCTTCATATCTACTGATTTTCCTGGCTATAGCTGTTATTTGTTGCTTTATTATTTCCAGTGCTTCCTTGATCTTCCTTGTTTCTAAGTGGTATTTCTTGATTAGGTATTCTTTGGTCTTCTTGTTCTTCAGCTTCTTTTCTTTCATCTGTTCTAGCTTGCTTGCATGTGATCTTAACTTGCTGATCTTATTTTCTAGTCTAACCTTCCATTTTTCTGGTGCACTGTTTGTTTGTTTTTCTTCTTTGTTGATTTTGCATCCCAGGTATTCTGTTATAACTGCAGCTGTGCTGTACATTAGTTGGTTTGTTTCTTGCAGTGAATTGGTGCTTATACTTGATATTGCAGTATTTGCATCTTTTAATGCTTGTGCTAGCTGTTTCTTTGGAACAAGCTTCAATGCAGGTAGCCTTATTCTGTTGTTTTTGTGCTGTTCTAGATGCTCAGTTATTCTTTGTTTCAATTCTTTTATTTCTTTAGTTAGAGGGTTTTGTTCTTCCTGAGGTAGAGGTGCCTGGTTTCCAAATGAGAACAGTTGTATATCTCTGCTGGATTCCTTCACTGCCAACTCCCCCAGGTTTGCCTCTACATTCTGAATTACTTCTGGTAAGGCTTTGATTTCTTTGCCCTGGGTAAACCTTTGCAGTTCGTCCAATTCTGTTTCTGTGAATACTTTATTTTGTGTTATAAATCGGCGTTGATCTGCTAGTCTCTGTTCTGTTATTTCTGATTCTGGATGTTGTTCTTTCCAGAACTGGTGCATTCATTTTAGATATCCTCTTCTTGTTGGACTTGATCTGTAGTAACAGATCATTATTTCTTTGTTTTCAATCACTGTGTATCTGCAACAGGTAAACACCTTTTCTTCCAGTAGTTCTGCAGCTGCTGGCCCTGGCTGCTCAACCAACAGTCCTGAGTCCTGTAACCCATTTTTCACCAGATATCCAGGAACTCCAATATCTAGTGCGGACCTTGTTAACCGGGGGGACATCCGAGCCGGTATGGCATTCTGCAATTTACGTCTCACCATATTTTTTATGGGAGAGACACTCTTTGTCTGACTCCTCTGATGAGACCTGTCCTGTATGGTTGAACCTGTGGCATAGCTCTCATCTTCCTCAGAGTACACAAGCCCCACAACCATGTCAAGGTAGTGCCTCACTGGGGGATTACTATTATTATTATTATTAAATGTCTTTATAACTGACCAGTTTGTCATAATTAATCAGATTTGGATAAGCAAATGTTTCCATTGTGAGAGCCACTCAGGTATTTTCATATATATTTTATGTTTAATTTTCTCCTTCTTCTGAAAGTAGTACGTTTCTTATCGCATGATTTTGAAAGTACTTATGTGCCTTAGATTTCTTGTACCATATAAAAGCATGCCAACCTAACTGAAGGTCGCGTCCCTCTAAGTAAAGCAATCTTTTATTTCTCAATACAATCCCTTCTTTAAGCCAAAGCAAAATAGCCACTTGATAATAAAGTCTCCAATCTGGAAGTCCAAAGCCCCCTCTATCTTTAGATTTTGTAACAATTTACATTTGATTCTCGCTTTCTTTTTTTGCCATATAAATCTTAAAATCACTGCATTTAAATAATCAAAAAAATTCTTAGTAAGTTTAATAGGCACTGTTTGAAATAGGAAAATTAGCTTTGGTAAAATGTTCATCTTAACCATCACTATTCTTCCTAGAAGTGATAATTGAAGATTTTCCCATCTTTCCAAGTCTATTTTTATTTGTTTCATTAATCTCTCATAGTTATCTTCTTTTAGTGTAGAATATTTTGCCGTTAAATAAATACCCAAATATTTGACTTTTTTAACTATTTGTCATTTTAGCAAGTTGAATTTTCTGTTTGTTAAATTTTTTGTTATTACTTTAGTCTTTTCCCTGTTTATTTTCAGGCCAGCCACTTCTCCAAATTTCTCAATTTTCTGCAAGAGTTTATCAGCTGTTTGCAATGGCTCCTCCAGAATGAAGACCAAGTCATCTGCAAATGCCTGTAGTTTATATTTCTGGTCTTTAATCTCCAGACCTTTAATTTCTGTATCTTGTCTGATATTTCTTGCCAGAACCACTAATGTAAGAATAAACAACAGAGGAGACAACAGGCATTCCTGTCTAGTGCCTTTTTAAATCTCAAATCCATCTGTGTAATCTCCATTTAAAAGTATTCTTGCTGTTTGTTTCTTATAAATTGCTTGAATTGCTTTGTTAAAATTTTCACCACAGTCCATTTTTTGAAGTTGTTGAAACATAACTTGCCAGTTTAAGTTATCAAAGGCTGTTTGTGCATCAAGGAATATAAGTGCTATCTGGTTGAATTTCATAGTACTCCAAGATGTTTAAAATAATCCTCAAGTTGTTCTTTATCTGTCTTTTTGGTAGGAAACCATTTTGGTCTGGGTGTATAAGTGGATTTATCTTCTTGTAGAGGGAACATATGGAACACTTTGGATTATAAATCTTGATTGTTAAACAACCTTCTATGGTTATGTTTTTCTCTGTGTACAGAAAGGATATATTTCTTACTGGACAGAAAAAATTGAATTTTACTTATATCTGCTTAGGGGAGGTGCAGGAATGGAAAGTTGGTTAGATAAATTTATAAAGGCTACTTACAAAAAAATAAAAATAAAATGGATGTTTCGTACTCAGCTTTAAATAATGAAACACCATCATTAATATCTGTTCCCAGTAGCCTTAGCTTGCCATATTACCAAGAAAATATTGATGAATCACAGAAAGAAATTCTTTCCATGTTGAAATAAATATAAAAAACAATCGTTTTAGCTTGTGATCAGGTTAAAAGTAACACAAAGGAGATAAAAGAACAATTTTCTAATTTAAATCTACAAACTCAGAAAACAACTACAGAGAAGGAACCAGCAACCCCAAAAATAGAAGGAAAACTAAAGAATGCTGACAAAAATATTGATGATCTAAAGGAAGAAACTAATGACGAGACTCAGATAAATGAAAACTCAGAAGATACAATGATAATATTGGAAACAGAAAAGACAGTTTACAAACTAAGATTTCAGACCATACTGGATGACAAGGAAGGAGTGCTGATGGAATGGAAGATAAAGCTGTTAACAGAACTGTGGGGAACTGGAGAAGAAGGGAGGTGATTTAATGAATATCAATGGGCTAGCTCTTCCCAAAATACTTTAACCAAATTATTTCTCTTGCTTCAAATAATATATACAAAAACAGAGGAAGAATTATTTGATGATCCAAATGCATTGATTTGGAAAGTTAGTTGGCAAATAAAGAAAGCTAGAGTAAGATTGAAGGAATCAGAAGCTTTGACCTATTAAAGGGGATACTATATTACTAATTAGATGTTTGAATATGGTTAAGAATAGATTGTTAGAAATAGAAGTATTATAACTAGATAGTTAGGATTTGTAATCAGAATATTATATCTTGGTATGAAAAGGGAAATGAGAATATGCTAAGAACTTTGAATAAGGGATGCTTTTGGTTGCCCAAATATAACTTGTTTTGAAATTATAAATGATTGGGATACTTTGAACATGGATGGGAAATTAAAATTGAAAAAAGCAAAAATAGGATATGGATTAAATAAGTGGAAATTAAGTGCAAATACAATTAAGATATGCTTTGGTTAGAAAAGATATTTTAAACTGATATTATTGACATTATTAGAAAAATGTAACAAATGTTAATATGCAATTGTGTATTTACTAACAATAATAATTGTATTTGCTTTGTGGAAAAATGGTTATTACCAAAAGAAGAAAGGATCTACTGGCGGTTGTAATATTGGACGTAGATGGAAGAAGCTTATATGTACCACAGAATCACTAATGGACTCAGTCATCATGTTGCCTATTGGGCACTTGTTTACGAAAATAGAAAATTAATAAAACATTTATTAAAAACAAACAAACACAGTCTTGCAAATGAAAATACAATTATACTATTGTCAGGTGCAAGAAATCAGGAATCAAGGTTAGTCAAATTAGTATAAGTTTATTCCATGGTATCTCTCTACAAGAATCTGAATTACAAACAATGAAGACAAATTGGTGGTAGATAAGAATGAACAGAATTCAAGGTGGGCCAAACAGATAATGTGCTTGATCCTTCCTTTGGGCTCATCCTGGTCATTTTCTGTAAGTATCTCCTTTACAGCCTAAAAATTTACAGCCTGCCTTAACCACCATTAGCTGCAGATTATGTTGTCTATCTCTGTGCCCCATCTCCCAATGTCTTTTCTACAGGCCATTAGAGTTGCAAACAAGTACTACATTTGTGGTCCCATATGTAACACTCTTTAGTTTCTAATAAAAATTGCTATAATGTTGTAATATAATTAGAATGAAAACAGGCAGTATCTAATACAGGCCAACAGTAGGTCACAGCTGTTTATAAAACAAGTGTACTACAACAGTGGAGATATTATTTAAAAACTATGTGTCAAGATGGTGTTTTACACTGGACTAGTTTAGGTATTTGTGTGATTTCACAAAATGAGTTACTATCCTTAAAGTGAATTTACTAGAGCTATATCACTAGAAAAATGGATATGATTATTTTGTACTATTGAATTGGTGATGATTCTTAGTGATCACATTTATATGAATGTAAGCCCCTTTTCAAATAGTTTAGAAATAGAAATAGAAAAAATAGTTTTCATATAATATCACATTTTGAAAAAAAACTAACTTGTGTATATATTTTAATCTATATAGATTTTAAATTTTAAAGCCATTATTTTTATCTTTGTTCAAAGTTGTGATATTACTGAAATTCATTTACTAAGGACACATAATGAGTAAATCAATAACTAAGTTCATCTTTCAATTAATGGCCCTAGCAATGTACTTCTGTGTGCAAATAAATACAATTATATCTTCTGCTACTTCCATTCATTCATTATCAAAAAAGAGAGAGAAAAGAGAGTTAATGATTTCAAAGAATAATTTGTCGGGAAAATAAAATTGGAAATAATTTTTGAGGTTTTATGAAAATACTTGAATAGCTTTTTAGAACTCTATAAGAAGCTGTAAAAATCATGATGCAAAATATTGCTTTAGAAATAATGATTATACACTAGATAAAGTTTAGTAAAAATACTTATAGTATTTAAAATTACTAAATTGTTTTATGGAATTGTAAACATGGTTATATTAATGCTCCATGTGATACAATTAATAATAGGACTCCCCTACTTTTAATTTCTCTTTCTCCTCTTTTCTATTAAATAGAATATCAATTGATTTCAAGTGAATATAACAATATATTACAGAAGGTGGGGTATGAGGTTAAAAGGAGGCGAAGTGAGAGGAAAGAAGGCAGCTGGCATGGAAGCTTGACCGACACAAAACTTTGCTGTTTTGGTTCCTTAGGTAGTTCAAAGGCTGGGATGTCTACAAAAATCTCTTTTTAGTCTTTTATACTTTATATTCAAACTGCAGAGGGGAAAAATAAGAATAAAGCCAATGTCCTGTGATTTGGAGGTATTATTATTATTAATAATATATATCAATTACATATTGGTCAGATGTAAAAGTAGACCTACAGTATGAGGTTTAATCAGATCTATTTATTAAACTGGGTTTAACTTAAAGGTAAATTAAAAGTAATCTGTTCACTGACAAAGTTTCAACTTTAATTTGTTTCAAGTCAATATCCATATTAAACTCAAATGTAAATTTTTCCACCTTGTTTGACAATTTCTTAAAAATAATTCAATCTTTGACAAGCAACCAAATTTCGTTTTATTGGGCCAATTTCATTCCACATGGAAAGCTGACATTTCCACTCATTAAACTAAATGGGTATGCCAATGGTAAATGTCCCAAAAGATTAATAAAATGCCTTCTTGTAATTTAAAGCCACACAGCGCATGGTAACATTAATAGTATTAACTTACCTTGAACAAAATCCTAGTCTTTTAGATACACTAATAATTGAAGGGGTTTTTTTCAACTACAAAGATAAAACTTGTAGGGTAGGCAAGGCGGGTTGTGTGATGTGTGTGAGTTCTGGCACCTTTTTTTTTTTTTTTACAAAAAAAGCACTACATACATATATATGCATATCTACAGCATATTGTAATTATAGTTGGTCTTGTGAATGAAATTATGCCTTTCATTTTATACCCCATTATGATATAATAACTGCTACAAAATATTTCTTTTCTTTCATAGCCAGTCCAAAGAATAAATGTCTGGAGACATGGAAAGAGCATAGCACATGAAAAGGGAGGAAGAGGAAACAGCAAAATGCATAAATTTAAATTAACATTGAAAATACATATGAAATTAAATATATATGAAATCCAACTATAATTTGTGTAATTATAATCGTATTTTTTTCATAAAGCAAGACATAAACAGAATAAAATTAACAATTACTGTGTAGCATTAAGAACAAGCTATGCCTTAAAACTATAAAACTAGTTTTTAATTAATGCAAATTAGTAATTACTGACATGGGAAGTATTAAAAATTACAATCTTAAAAATTCTATAGAATTATTTTAACAGAATAAAAAACCTAAAATTTAATTATAATTAAAGGTTTCAGCTCTTAACTGTATAGTAATAAAAATAATTAAAATCCATGTTAGTGTTATGTAAACCCGACAAGAAAAAAATAGAAAAAAAAGTTAGTATTATTTGTTGGATGTAAAACTTCAGAGACAGTGATTCTTTGGCATCTCATAGCTTTCTAGCCAGCAAAAAAAAAACAGTGAGGTATAGTTAGATGCTTAACAATTTAATAATAATAATAATAATTGGTGGGAATATAAAAGAGAGAAAGGAATAGAAAATGAAGAAACTAAAGTGCTCTGGGACTTTAGAATTCAAACAGACAGGCACCTTCTGCATAACACTCCAGATTTAACAATTGTCCATAATAAAGACAAAAAAAGTCTGGATAGTGGATGTGGCAGTAGAATAGAGGAGTTGAAACTGGACAAGGTAACAAAATACAAAGACCTGCAAATAGAAATAGAATGACGGTGGCAAAAGAGAGCAAAGGTAGTACCAATAGTAATAGATGCCTTGCATAAAATCCCAAAGCAATTGGACCACTACTTGAACACTGTCAGCATTGACAAATTCACCATTAGTCAATTTTTCTCAGACTTTGGGAAGGAATCAATGAGTGGAGAAAAATGCCAGATCCAGACTGATCATCTGGCTGAATGTGCAACTCTAAAAATAATTTAATAATAACCATTAAACTTGTATGCTGCCCAATTTCCAATGATTCTGAATGGCCCATAGTGATCAAACAAAGAAGTAATAGTAAAAGTTAATAGTAAAATCAATAGAAGATAAAAGATGGCAAATGTGTCCAACCATTACTTTTCCTGTGAGATTGCTAATTTTGAGACTTCCTTTCTGTCTTTGTTCCCAAAGTGCACATACATTGACTTGTCTAACTAGTTTGCCAATCTTGCCTATCTCCTTTATGTATATCCTAAAGTAACCCTTTACAGGGTTACCTGAAGTTACAAAGAGCTGTTTCAGTTCCATGGACCATTAGGCAGCATTTGTTATCCTATTGGAGCTCTCAGACATGGGTAGTCAGCTGTTATTTTATGAGGTTCATAAACCTATTTTCTGGAGTGTTGGCTATTCCTGCCAGCTTGGTGTCGTCTGCAAATTTGATGAGTTCCCCATCTATCCCCTCGTCCAAATTGTTGATGAAGATGTTGAAGAGCACTGGGCCCAGAACAGAGCCCTGGGGCACTCCACTACACACTTCCCTCCATGTAAATGTGGTTCCATTGAGGACCACACACTGAGTATGGCCGGCCAGCCAACTACGGATCCATCTGGTGGTGATGCTGTCTACCCCACATTTTTCTATCTTGTCAAGTAGTAGGTTGTGATCTGCTTTATCAAATGCCTTACTGAAGTCCAAGTAAATTGTATCCATAGCATTCCTCTGATCCACTAATTTTGTCCCTTGGTCAAAGAATGCAATAAGATTTGTCTGGCATGATCTGGTTTTGACAAACCCATGGTGGCTTCTGTTAATGACTTTGTTTGCCTCTAGGTGTTCACTGATTCATTGTTTGATTATCTTGTCCAAACTCTTCCCAGGTATTGAGGTCAGACTGATAGGTTTGTAATTTCCTGGATCCATTTCAGAACAGTATATACACTTACTTTTTCATAAGCCCTCAAAATAGTTATACAGTATATAATGCTATGTCTTGGTATGTATGACATTTTACATAATTTCTACCATTTCTTGGAGAGATGATTTTTTTTAATTATTATTTTTGATAGTTAATACCTACATAGAGTTTTCAGTTACATTGACCACCAGGAAGCTACAGTTAAAAAAACCTAATGCCAATATATGCTGTAAAAAGGTTGCAATCAAGATGTAAGTTGTTAAAATATGATGTTAAGCTGAACAATATGTCACCCTAGTAAGAGAAAAATAAAAATGCTGCAAATGTTTATAGTATAAACAGTGAAGAACATGCCTAATAGCTTCCACTTAACCAGCATCTCAGGGTCATAGATATTCCATATGTAGTGCTACCTCGTCAGAGGCCGCCAAAGCCCAGGCCCTCCCAACCCCATTCTCCTCTGTCGCACTCTGCAGCTGTGCTTTCAAGGTAGTAAAGTGTTTTTTCTAGCAGAAGCTTATGCAAGGTGAGCAGGTGGCAGACTCTCATCATCAAAGGGGGGCTTTCAGGAACAAAGATGGCCAGCCCCTAGCCCTGATAGTCAATGTGTGATGGTGTTTAGCAGCTCAGGCAGTCATAGCAGCAATAGTTAATGATTTCACAGTGACCACTTGGAAGCAAGTGGGGTGGAGAAAACCCCGGCTCCAGGCAGCAATAAGAACATGAACGAAGGTAGTCAGCGTTCTGCAGTAACATTGCAAGTGGAACTCCCCACAATGTTTATAACGTGCACAAATAACAATAATTAAAGTTTGGATGGCTGCTAGTCTCCAAAGCAGTAACGACCAGTCTCTCCTTCTCTTCTGTTGTTGCTTGCAGTCTCAGGTCTTATTGGTGTCAAAACCCCTCCCCCTTTCCTTTATTGTAAAAATATGAATTTAACAACCCCAGCAACTTTCTCTCTCCTCACTCTTTTTCTTGCTTCTGCTCGGGATATCCCCCCTGTGAAAGAAAGCAGTAAAATTCCACCTTCTCAATCTCTCTCTCATTCTCTCCTTCCTCTCCTTCACAAAAAGGGATCAGCTAAAACTTCAAATCCCTCTTTAACTTCACCTGGTCTCTCTCAAACAACAGCAACAGAAACCATCCCACCCCTTTTCTTTCCTTCTTTTTCTTTCCTTCCACCTGATCCATGCCAGCCATGCCCAAAACCGGCAGCAGCTGTCCAAGCTTCCCTCTCCCTGGGAAGGCTCCTGCAAAGCCTTTCAGCCAGCCTCACTACACATGAATAATACAATTGAAGGGAATAAGACAACTGGGTATTCAGGAGAGAAAGAGGGACAGTAATAAGGGACAGTAGGAGTAATTCAAGAGTCACAGCACAAATCCCAAAACTTTTCTACATTGCCTTTTTATCACATTCACATCTAAAATGGAATTGTGGTGACTCAGTGGTTAGAATACAATATTTCAGACTAATTCTACCACAATCTGGGTTTCGATCCTGATGAGCTCAAGGTTGACTCAGCCTTCCATCCTTCTGAGGTCAGTAAAATGAGGACTCAGATTGCTGGGGGCAATATGCTGATGTTGTAAACTGCTCAGAGAGTGCTGTAAGCACTATGGAGTGGTATCTAAGTCTAGTTGCTATTGCTAAAAAGGATGTATTATGGATGCACAATACAATAGAGCTTGCAGCATGATGTTCTATGCCAGACATGTCAAACTTGTGATGTCACATGACATCGAGCAATGTATCGGACCGGTTTTGTCATTGCTGGCAATGGGTGGGTGTGGCTTCAGTATGATGAAATCAGCCTATGGGCTGGCAGTTTGACACCCCTGTTCTATGCTGTTTTAGCCATTCTAAAAAGGGAGAAACATCAAAAATTGCTGGAAGGACATGTAGTGTACCAAAGGAGAAGAACTTTATATGACCAAGGACTTTTAGCTGTATGGAAATGTAATAATTGCTATTATATATTTTTGGTTTACATTAATGAAAAGATATGGAAAACTACCTATGTAATTTTGGCACTTTTATATCTATACACTTTAGGAAGCATGCTGGCCTACATAGGAATGAAAATAGGATATATTTTTAACTATCTTTCAACATACTCCTGTAAAATGTTCCTTAATTTAATCCTATTCAGGTCGTTCACGTATTTTTTATAAACCCACAATGTCCTTCGATTTCAGATTCTTACATCCCTTCACAGATATTTGCAATGAGCAAATATCAGTTTTGAAAAACCCATATCGTACTACATAAAGGTTTTCATTATCACGTTTTCTATTCTTTCAATCAGAAATTTGTTTCTGTATGCTAAAAGTGTTTGCATGCCAATGAGAGGCTTGAAACAATGTGATTTCACTGCCCCAAACCTCCCTTCAGCACACCGAACCTGGAAGCCTTTGAAGGAGACTTACCAAGGCTGCTCGCCACTCCAGAAATGACAAGGAGCCTGGTGAGTCAGATACAGATAAACCTTTAAATAAATAAGTAAAACAAATTTTAACATTTCTTGGGTAATGACACTCACATCTGGAGACTTACCGTTTTTTAATTTTACCATCTATAATTTCCTTTACATTTTTTTCTTTAATATGAACATTTGCCATAATTATTATGCGAAAAAAGTAGAAATAATGGATAAGTTACAAAATAATTTTTTTCCTGTCAAATGATAGAGGTTACATCTGGAGATGGAAAACTCACCAAACCATCACTATTGTTATTCATGCTTAGGTTTTTGAATGATCTTATTTTTATTTCTGTACACATCTGTCTCCAATCCATCTTACTGATTCAATATTGTATTATAATGCATCGTATACCCATGCATCACATTCCTTCAGAATGCGGTACTTCTCTTCTCTTCTCTTCTCTTCTCTTCTCTTCTCTTCTCTATTTTTTTGTCTTTTCATCCCAATAACAAATATATGATGAGTGTAGCAAAGTTTGGAAACAAATGTAAACTTCCTCCCTGTCTTTCAGATAATATGAAAAGAAAAGTAACTTTAAATCTGCCAAGATTATCATAGAGAAAAGGGACAGCTGTATGGTATTAACCACACTGCAGGGAAGCTAGCTTGTAAATTGCTCATCAGCAAAGATTGAGTAGAGAAACAGAGTGGTTAAAAAAATAAAGAATGCTCTGAACTAAAACCATTAATGTACAAAAAAGTGACATGTTTGATTTCTACTGCTACATAACATGATTATTATGACATATGCATAGAAATGTTAATTGCACATTTGAAGATAGTGGTTGACTAATAATATGAAGCAATGAATAAATAAGCAAACATAAAACCCTTTTTTAAATTATTAAAACTTGTACTTCATCCAAATTATCTTAACTGGCTACATCTTCTTTATGCTATTATTAGTCACATTTTTATACTTTCCTTCTGCTTCTAAAAGCAAGAAAAACAAAATTTGTCTTTCAGTCAGAAATTCTTTTCACATTTTTGTTAACAATGAAAGTATGTTCAATGATATAGAAAGTACACCAGGCAACATTTATTGTGGAATCTTAGATGCAGCCATTTTGGATGAAGGATTCTCTCTAAGCCAATACTTTGACAACCGAGTTGTAGTTAGTGCTAATAGATACTCAGACATCTCAGAATTCATTTGGATATTTATGCTTTTGGGGAGAAGCATAAATATGTCCATTCAGAAAGATATTCACTACATAAATGCTGAGTGTATGCAAATAAAAATATAATTTGTATGTACTCAGTGTTCTGAATTGAGATTATTAAAGTCTTGCAACAATATCAGTTTATGAAACAGCAGGCAGTATCTAGTGGTACCTGCATTTCTCAAAGTTTTCACTGTAGGTTTCTAAAAAGCAGTAACTACACGCGCATGCGCACACATAGACACACACACACACACACACACACACACACACAGAGGTATTCAGTATGTATGAATGCAAATGGTTTAAAAACAATGGAAATATTTGCCTACAAACTTTAATAAAAATTATATCATATTAAAATGTATATTCATATTAGGCAGGACTGTGGTAAATTTGTTTCATTTCATTTTCTTTTCTTTTAAATGAATGATATGGATTATATGGTTATTCATTTGGCCATGAAACATTTACCAGATATTGCAAATCCATATTGTGGATGGCTAATATGATGAAATTATGGGACTCTAATTGGTGTGTATTTGTTTTTACTTAGTTGGAAGTTGTTCTGGCAGAAATGTATACAAATTTATAGGATGGGCTTCCCAATTGCAATAAATAATTTCCTTTTCTTTTTCTATTTACAATATCTTGTGTTCATTTATTGTGAATTTATAGAGTTCCTAGTCAGTATTTGTATTAAAAGTTTTAAACAAAATATCTGTATGGGTTTTATGAAGATTGGACTGGTTTATTCAATCATCTCATTATTATGACTGACAGGAACTCTTCAAAGTGTCAGATCTTTCCCATCAACTACCTGCTGGGGGGTATGAGTTTCTCATTACCAATAATGTCTGATTGAATTTTAATTGAAATTATTTATATTGTTTTGCTCTGTATACACCATTCAAAGTCTATTTTTTGGGCTGAGGCAGAGTTATGAAGGCTTTAAATAAATAAATAAAGTGAAAATTGCAACAGTTCATCTTATGGACTATTGTGTTCTTTTATTTGTGTTGTTGTTCCTTTCAATTTTATTCCAAAAGATATTCATGTAAAATATTCCACATTATTTTAAAGTAAGCCCATTTCATTCAACAAGTGAAAGTCAAGAATTAACATAATCTATTTTTATATATTATTAAATTTCAATGTCAAACCTTGAAATACAAATTAATAGAGGAAAAAGGGAGTGACAAATCAAGTTAAAGTATATATGTGTGTGTGTGTATACATATACATAAACTCATCAAACAAATATAATAAAAGTGACGTCCAATTTTCTTTTAGTACAGAAATATTAACAATACAACCACATTTCTTTAAATTTAAACAAGTAACATCCATCTATAAAATATCTCAAAATAGTCATAGTCATCATACTAAAAAACAGTATTCATAAACTGTTCTTATCTTAATTTCATCTAAAAGATAGTAAGTTATCAAAACTTATATTTAAAAAGCTACAATATTTCTCTAAACTTAATTTCTTGACTTTGTTAAAACCTTGATCAATAATATTGTGAAAGTATTTTATTTGATTATATTTAACTGGACATTCATACTTTTTCATTACTTGGTTTTTCTAACCTGCATTTTATCAAATGAAAAGTCATAGGTCTCTCTTGTATGCTGCTACTATTGGAATCTGCAGGGGAAAAAAATGGCTAATCTCTATGGAGTTTAAGATTTCTTTTAACTTCTTACTGTGTTGGTTAAACTTTTGACATATGAATTTATGCTCAGGGTTAGCATGAAACAATTATTGCCTTCAAACTCAATAACAGATTAATGTTGACAAATTAAGTGAAATTAAAGTAAATTTACTTTTTTAAAAAATTCTCCCTTTCTACCAATTATTTATGCTGTCAGTAAATGTAAAATACCAAACAGAAGCACCAGGAGGCACATGCACACCAGGAAAGAGAAACAATAAATGCATATATTGTTTTATGCATATACATTATTTTGAAGTCTGATTCAGATATATCTATCAATACTAGTATATATATATACAACCGACCGGGCCCCGTGACGAGGTCCATGAGCCGAATGCGGGCGCGGTTGCGCTCATAAGCACCTTCCCCACCCTCTGGCTTTTACACCCTGACGATGATGGCAGCAATACAGCCATCGAAAGCTCGGGTTTTTTTTAGTTATTAAATACTTGATTGCTTTTATTTCCTAGTGATCGTCTTTTATCTTTTAAGTATGTATACACCCAGGAAACGACATTCCTCTGTATATATATATATATTCTACATTCTACACATATATATATTCTACATTTGATGAATATTTACTTTTTCAAAAAAACTGAAACATTTATGTACATTGTGTTACTATTGATACGTTGCTAGTTTATATGAAAGTGCTTGAATTTATCCATGTTGCAAAGATTTATTTTCCATAAAGCATTGGGGCTGAAAATTGCATAGAAACAAAAACTGGACTGTAGATAGATAAAACATAAGAAATACAGCAGACTTCACATCAGATTAGTCAGATTATAGGCTCAAATTGCCAAGCATGAGATAAAATATGCTTGCTGCATACAAAAATCTTCTGGAAAAGAGGAAACAAAAACATGCCCTCTATGCAACATTATTTTACTCTCATTGGTGTATAACTGACATTTCTCATCATCCCTAATGATATTTTATACTACTTGGAATAAATAGGGATTACAATTTCCACACAAACTGCTGCAGTGTAAACAACTGTTCAGCTTCCAACACAAATGCGGCGTTTATAAGGCCTTTTATTTTTTCCTGTTCAGTTATTTGCAAAAAGCAATAGAGGGCACCAGCAGGCTGCTTTCTGTAAAATTCTGTACAGAGAGCAGCTTTCTCGCTGAACTGGCATTTACATGGCAGGCTTTTCACTATTTGACTTTCAAATTTGAGACAAAAGCAGTGGGTGAGGGACAGATTACAGTATGCAATCCATAAAACACACTTTGAGACATGTTTTAGGAGACAGAGGCAGGTAAATTGAAGCTTTAGTGCAATAGGCATTATCATATAAATGTGTTTTTTCATGTATTGCATTAAACTCCATATAATTAGATAATTCATAAATAACTGGGTCAGATATGTGTGAAACAACCTTCATAAACTTCTCTTGAGTATGCCATGAAATAATAGCAAACTGAATGTACTGATCTAAATGTAATTGTATTTGGCAGGCAGCAGATATAAACAAAGGAATGCAAAGGCATTGGATAGGCCTACTGTGGAATAATATATCATTTAAATCAGGCTGCTTGGATATTTTGGTAAATTCATGTAATGGAAAAGATGCCTTATTGTAAAAATACAGGTAATCCTTAAGTTACAACAGTTCACTTAGTGACCGTTCAAAGTTACAGCATCATCTCTTCAAGTACATGTGACACAGTCTCAAGATTATGAATGTTGCAGCACCACGGCAGTCATTCATCCTTATGAATGACGCAGAGACACTGCAATATTCACCCTGCCTATTCCCTTCCCACTGGATCTCCACAGGCACTGGGCCTATGGAGGCTCAGTTACCTTGCAAAGACCTAGCAAACTGTCTCCTCCCCAGCCTCCCTGCCACAGTTTCTTTGCCTGCTTTGGTGCTTTAGGCCAGTGGTGGCGAACCTATGGCACGGGTGCCAGAGGCGGCACTCAGAGCCCTCTCTGTGGGCACGCGCTCCGTCACCCCAGTCCTAGGCCTTTAGCTGGGTTTTATAAAACCTTTTCGTTTTAGGCCTCCATCGCCATGTGCAAAAAAACCAAAAAAAAAAAAGTTCAATCAGTCAATTTCAACTCCTCGAGGGGAAAAAAAGATCTTGCAAAGTTGGAATTGATTGACTGAACTTTTTAGTCCCACCCAGTCTGCCATTACCACCGCAGCCTTGCCCATCCAATGGGCCATGCCCACCCAATGGGCCACACCCACCCAGCGCTGGACGATGCATAAGTGGGTTTTAGGTTGCAGTTTGGGCACTCAGTCTCTAAAAGGTTCGCCATCACTGCTTTAGGCCTTCTGTGAATTCACTTCTGCTACTTCAGGCTCCATTATCTGCAAATGGGAGCCTAAGCAAAATTCACGCCAAAGGACTTTGCAAACAGACAGAAGGCTTTAGGGTTTCAGGCCTTTTGTCCATTTGCCATTTTCTTGCTGAAGGCTGCTGTGGTGAGAAATTGCATCCTTGCAGGCTCTGGTCATCTTTGCAAGAATGACCTCCGTTCCTGGTGGGAAAAGATTTTCTCAAAGACAACTGGAGCCTGTAGGGATACAATCTCTTGCCCCTGCAGGCTTTGGCTGGCTTTCCTCAAGGCTTTTGCCACCAAGAACAGAGGCTGGGGGTGGCATGCACACTCCTTACAGCCTCCATTCTTTGGAGCAAAAGCTTTTTGCAAAGATAACTGGAGAGTGCAGAGGATCAATCTCCTACTTTACCCCCAAGCTAGATTTCAAAGTGTTCTCCAACATATGTACTAACCAGGTATGAATTTGTTAGTTTATTTTCAATCATCATTTGTACTGCCACCAAATACTGATTGATTATTGATGATGGCCTAGATATGTAAACCCTATGTGCATGTAGGAATAAAACAAATAACTTTGAATCACCGCTCAGATATGGAAGAGAGAAATGATTATTTCTGAGTATGAACCAGAACATTTTGTTCCCAGAGACAAAAAAGTAGACTGGCTTTTACTAGCTGGGAGTTCTTGAGGTTACAGCCTGTATAAAATCTAGAAGGCACTTAACTGGAGAAGGCTGTTCTGTATTATACCGTATTCAATTCATGTGTGCCTGAATTACAGATATAATTCTGATTATTGCATATTTCCAGTTTTGTGGGATGTAGTGGTAGATGGAAGAGCCTATCTTTATTTTTGACCATATAAGGAAAGTGTCAGTGCTGTTAACATGGGATGTTTTTGCTTTGACAATATATGGAGATGCAGCTTTTTTCTTTCTTATGCTTAACTCTTAGAATTAGATGATACTGGGGGAGGAGGAGGAATGTGATGGGAGTTAATTAGACATAACAATATTGCAATAGTGTGTGAATTCAGGACTTTTGAGATAAGAGATGGCGGGATGGAGTAATGGAGGGAAAGTCTGCATTTCAGACTAATTGGAAAATGTGATTTATGACTGTAAATTAGAAGAGGGAATTGTGCTTTAATACTATGTGTTCAGGGGAGGGGATTTCAGATTTTGGTTTCAACTATGTTAGTGCCGAAGCTATGCTACTCCAATAAAGATTCTTTAAATTAAACAACGACTCAAAGTTCTTTGAAGAGTTTCATCTGTCGGAATTTGATTATTGTCTTTTGATCTTCCACCAGTTTATTTTTATAAATTTGTACCAAGCCTGTATTTTACATAATTTCATATAGAGACAATGATGAATATTTACTTATTCAATTGTTTTGCAAGGTGGGTATATTAGTTGTAAAATGCCATTAAAAGAAAGAAAGAAAGAAAGAAAGAAAGAAAGAAAGAAAGAAAGAAAGAAAGAAAGAAAGAAAGAAAGAAAGAAAGAAAGAAATGCCCATTATGAACTAAGACACAAACCTGGGAAGACTTTTCTATCATTCCATGGTGAGATTGCCAGTTTCCTTAAAAGAACAGGTTGACTTCTTATGGAGATCAAGTGCTAGACTACAGCT
The DNA here is from genome assembly GCF_016545835.1 of Crotalus tigris. Taxonomy (NCBI): domain Eukaryota; kingdom Metazoa; phylum Chordata; class Lepidosauria; order Squamata; family Viperidae; genus Crotalus; species Crotalus tigris. The sequence goes on along the minus strand of NW_024100143.1, from coordinate 489,394 downwards.
GATTTTTAGATTGGTTCTTATGTGTGACAGATATCTGTAAACAAGAAAATTCACAGCAGTTACAGTGTTTTGCTTATTGATTTTAGGAGCTGACCTAGCTTTTTGTTTTGTTGTGAACAAATTGTTCAGTCAAATTATCTCTGTTTGCAAATGGACTATGAAAAAAAGAATTTGCTGGCTTTTGCTGCATGATGTTGACAATGTTTTCACTGATCACCATGTGCATATAATCTGAAGAATGATTTTGGTGAATTGAGCATAGAGTAGTAATTGCATCTGCATCATAAAAGCCACATTGTAACCTTTCATCTTTGAGATCTGGTGAACAAATGCAGATAATTTTCAGATAGAAATAGAACCCCACAGTTTTCAGTGGTAAACAAATTTAGACAAAATTAAAAAAGAATCTTTTGGATTAGTCTTCCATTTAGCTTTTTCTAAAAAAAAAATATATTTACAGCAGCATTTCTAATTCCTGACAAATTGTGTTATAAATAAATCTATATTATGAATATTTATATCCTTTTTATGATATCCTGGTATGATTCAAATAAGAATAAAATGCACATTTTTTTTCCTGTCAAATAGTCAGTTTGATAAGAAATGGTTAGGAGTTAAATCAGCTCCATCAAAAAAAACAGGAATAAATTTAATACTGTGGTTTTGTTTACACAAAAAATTAATTTTAGTTTTCTCAGTCCAGTACATAGGTTGTCGTAACATATCCAACCATGAACTAATTTCGTAGATTGCTTCAGGGATGCTGAAGCTCTCTATTTGCAAGCAGTTTGACCATTTCAATAAGAATGATGAGGAGATACAGGCTTCACTTCTCAGAAGGCATCCTCTTCATCTATCAGAATGATTTATCAACAGATGCTGAGAAAAATACCTTTACTAGTGCTCATAGAATAACCTATACAACATACCTGGATAAACACCAAGGCAGACAAAATCCAGTGATATGCTAATAGAAACTATTTGAAGCAATTCTATGAAGCCCTTAACATGCTCTACGGATCTTAGACTCTCAGGAATTTCCTCTTCCTGAGTACAGAGGGTTCAACTTTTATTACAGAAAAGGCTCAGATCTTGCACAGATGGGCTTTAAAGCTATCCATAGTTGACTGTCATATATTAAGATAGATAAACTTTATTGTTTTTTACTGTGGGCACAATGGCACACATTAAAAATGAAATTTAGTTGCTTGCTTTCAAAGTGTACACATACATAACACACATTTAAACATACTATATACAACATATGAATAGACCTATAACCTTACATATAAGTAACATATAAATATTTATCACTGTCCATCTTGAATACATAACGGAAGGAGGAAGCTTTAGAGTTTGCAAGGTTTATACTGTATGGAACAAAATAAAACAATAATGAGAATTCATTAGCTCAACATCAACAATGTTATTGATGACTCATTGGTAGTGGCCAAAGTCACAGAAACTACCCAATAGCAAAGCCCAGGGGTGGCCAAACCTGAAGAGATACACAAAATCAGTGATCCTATATTTATAGAGAATCTCACTGAGTTATTCCAGTGTTTTTGGAAACAAGGATCATTCCTTAGGAATTTAAAGATGCATTCATTGTACATTTCTACAAGAGAAAGACAATTAACAAGTATGCAAAAACCAACAAGGAATCTCACTGCTCTTCATTGCAGGAAAAACTTTTCCAAGAGTTGTGCTAAATCATTTGATCACTCATCTGGAACTGTGTGGAAATTACTTTGGCAGATGGGGGAAGGGAAACATGTTGCCTAGGCAACAATCAGATAAAGAGGAGAGTCCACAGCTGCATAACATATAGAAAAATAAACTCAGAAATATTTTTTTCTAAGTTATCAGGCTGCAAAAAGAAATTCAAGGAGGTTTGTATTTTCAGATTTTCAAGATCGGTCTTATTTCCAGTTTGGTATACCTGAAAAGGCTGGCAAGCTGGGCCTGCTGCCAGAGTCACAGTGTGGCTTCTGCAAAGGTTGTGAGGCTATTTACATGATTTTTGCCACTTTAAGAGAAGTGTCAGGAGCAGAATCATGAACTCTGTATAACTTTTGTTGACCTCACAAAAGCCTTCAGTATTTTTAGCCAACAAGCCCTATGGAGGATCATGTCAAACTCAAAAAAGAAAGAAAGAAAGAAAGAAAGAAAGAAAGAAAGAAAGAAAGAAAGAAAGAAAGAAGAAAAAGGAAAAAAGACATAATGAGATTCCTCTAAGCAGTTTCCTTTATTTTTCCTTTGCTATATACAGAAATCTTACCAAACTAAAGCAGACTATTTACACCATTAAATATATTCTCTGTTTTAACTCTCCTCGTTTGTCCCACTAAACTTTGCTATTCTTTGCTCCTCTGGAATGCATTCCTTCCATTCTGGGAATCCAGACTACATTCCACTACACTCACCAAATTGTTTAAATCAGGGCTTTTCAACCTTTTCATCCACTGTACCACTTTTTGGATATGGCAACATCCGAGTACCACAAGTCGCCTAGCAAGGTGTCAAAAACTTGATGTCCCAAAAAAAAGAAAGAAAGAAAAGAGAAAAAAGTGATAAAGTACAGGTAGTCCTCGACTTACAACAGTTAGTTTAGTGATTGTTTGAAGTTACAATGGCACTGAAAAAAGTGCTCCCCAAGCCACAGCCGAGCAAGACACCTGCCTGCCCACCTGGCAGCGCTCTTCCTCCTGTCTGAGGTTTTCATTGTTGTGAGCATTTCTGTTGAGGATTGGAAGTGGTGGGGTGTGTTTGTTTTTTATTCCCCCCATGTGCTGGGTGGTTGCAGCAGGTTTTGGCCCTGGGACACCGTGACCGTCATAAATATAAATCAGTTGCCAAGCATCTGAATGTAAATCAGAAGACCCTGAAGATGCTGCAACATTCCAGCTGATCGGTGCTTCTTCTGGGCTCATCAGAAGTGCCAGGATTAGCACCAAGGTTCAGCTGGAGCCTGGCGCTGATCCTGGTGCTTCCTCTCAGGCCTGACAGTCCCGAAGAAGCACTGATCCTGGCAATTCCACTGAGCCCTGACAGCCCTGCAGCTCCAGCCATCTCTCGCTCAGGGTTGTGCGGTGCTGCCATCGGTTCAGCTCATTCCCCTCCCCCACTATCACTTTTCTGCCAGTTGCCAATGTACCACAGGTGGTACCTATATCACTGGTTGAAAAGCCCTGATTTAAATAATATGCCAATTCCATGATATCATGATCGTCAGTACACTAGATGTTGAAGAATCTTATAAGAGATTCTTAGTCACCAAAGTGCTAAACAGGTCTGTGTGCTTGTACCCACACTATTCAGCATATTGTTTACTGCCATGCTGAATGATGTGTTTCGGGACAGTGATGCTGGAATCACCCTCCAATGCAGAGTAGATGGAAAGCTCAATAATCAAGCTATTATCAAGTGAAGGAAATTGTTCTGTGAGACTTTTTCTTTGCCAATGACTGTGCCCTGAATACCAGCTTAAAGCCAGAGATGCAAGTCAGTATGAATAAACTATTTATAGCTTGTGACAACTTTGGACTCCATCAGTATTCAAAAGATGAAGTCATTGTACTAAATACAGAACCCACATTCACAATCAAAAGGTAGAAATTAACCAGTTCAGTTACCTAGACACACTGTCTCCCAAGTTTAGACCATTGATAATAAATTAACTGCAAAATAGCAAAGGCAAATCCTGCTATCAGTAGATTGTGCCCACCGTGTGGAAACATCAAGGAATTATTGCAGCAAAAAAATTGAAAGTCTACTGAGCTGTGGCAATCACTATTCTTACCTATGCCTGTGAATTGTAGCTCAACATTTCCACATAATATGTGTTTACATAACCTTAAACATAAGATGGCTATATAAAGTATCAGACATTATCTACAGTAAGTCTACTATCAGTCTACAGACTGCTGATGAGAGCACAGATCTGGTGGGCAGGTCATGTCATCTTATGCCTGACAAATACATACCAAGCAACTCCCTTTGGGGAGACTCTGCTGGAAAACAAATCAGGAAGAACAGAAGAAACATTATAAAAATACATGAAATACCTCTTGAAGTTGCTTGCCATAAGGAAATGCTGGCATAAATTTGCCTTATGGGCATTGCCCATAAATAAGGTACACCATGATAACACGACATAAGCATGAGCTGTGCAAGTCTGGAATTACCAGTGTAATAATTGCAGTATCTATACATTTGCCCAAGATATGCCAGCACATTCTGTGCTTGAATTGGCCTGACCAGTCATCTTTGGAAACACACACTTAGTTTTAATGTGACTAATGGTGTCCAGGTCTTCACTGACAAAGTGGACAACATGCTACCCAATATGGGTATGATTCAGTGTATTTTGTGAAAGCTGCTTATGAAAAAAATATTGTATCATGGGAACACCACGAAAATTTGAGGACTTCTGCTTGAATAAGAGCTATGCATTAATTTACACATTGCAGGGCAAACAAACATATGTAAAATGCTGTTCTCAGTTTATATTTGGATATTAGTTAAGTTCTATACTTATGATAAGACATCAGATAACTATTTGAAAAAGGCAGTTTGCTTCTAAGTGCCTCAAAATTGCAAGAACATTCCTTAAACTCATGTATGCTACATAATATTATTATTATATTACATAGTTTCACTGTTTAAAAATACAGCCAAGGGTGAAGTTTAAGATTTTGCAAGATGTTCATGAAAGATATTACAATATTTTGTAATTTTTAATAAAACTTTTTAAATAAAAAAAATACAGCCAGACTTGAGGTCTTCAGTTTGGATTCTCCTTTTTATTTTGTATTAAGTTTACATTTCCCTTTTAAATTTAGTGGTGTATTGAAATGTCCACAGCAGCTATAAAGTGTATGGTATCTTACTCAATAACATAACAGCTAAAAATAGTGACACATGTATTTTACATTTGTTATTATTATTGTGTTTAAAAAAATGAAAAAGAAAATGAAAAAACCCTAATCAGAAAATGTAGAGATAACTGCGAATTTGCATGGGTTCTGCTGCATATAGTATACTGGTTGTATAATTTCTCCATATTAGCTGCTGTAAATGTGATATTATATCTGGTATCACTAAAATATTATGTTTAGAAACACTTGTCTTAAAGAAACAAGTTGTAGAGTGTTTACCAAGGCTTTTTTTCTCATAGAACGCCCAGAACAGAGTTCCGGCACCTTTTTGGGATGGAACCTTATAGAGTAGGCAAGGCGGGTTATATGACGTGTGTGAGTTCCGGCACCATTTTTTTTTTTTTTTTAGAAAAAAAGCACTGGTGCTTACATATCCTTCTTATAGGATTCTCCTAAATGTTCAATTAAATACTTAGAGAATAGAAAGCTACATGAGATAGTTCTTTAGACTAATTCAGAATTATTATTAAGTTTTATGAAATTCTTCCATTTTGGGTTTGGGAATTTAAGTTCCAAAAATTGCCAGAAATGGACTCCCAAAGTCCAGTTAGATAATTGCTGACAAAAGTGTAAGTGTCCTCTTCATAAAATGCTCATTATGTTCCATATTGTTGCTGTCCATCTAAGTAGGCTAAAATAGGTTATCAAGCAATACAAATGCATTGTAGCAAGCATTAACTGTCCCCCCACAAAGGTAGCAGTTGCTATCTATAAAACAACATACTAGAAATGTTGCATATAGTTCTTCACAAATAGGACAAGCATTTAATTATCAGATAAACACCAAATTCAGGAACAAGAGAAAACCAAGAAATTAAATATTTACTCCAGAATGTCCCCCTATTGAATTATCTTAAATGTTTAAGTGTACTTCTAATTCTTCACTCAATGTCTCTTTTCTCTTATTTTTATGATTTTTTTCACTTAGAATATTTTCATTTCATCACTGTTGTGAGTTTTGATTATGCTTCTTTGTAATATAACTTATAAAGAAAAACTCCCATTTATTTTTTTTTGTGGGCAACAGGCAAGGAGTATTGGAAAGTTCCTTCCTCTTTCTTTCCCTCCCTGTCATTCTGTCATTATCTCCTCTCCTCTCCTTTCCTCTCCTCTCCATAGTCTTTAGTGTCTTGTGTGTGTTAATAGACTGTGGGAAGAATCCAGAGAAAGAAATACTTTGGGGAATATTAAAAAGGCAGAATATATTTCCCCAAAGGAATAATGGAGAAGATCTTTTTAAAAAATGACAGAAACCTGCCCCAGCCCCTCTCCCCCAAGCAGAAAACTCAACAGAGGCCAGCTTTTAGAAATGCAAATTCAATAATCCTTTCAGAAAGGTTTGAGCCTTCCAGCTAGAAACTGAAGAAATTAGGAAGACAAAGACCCCTAAAATCTACATACCCCCACCAAATTTTATGGACAGGAAACATAATAGGATTAACCCACCAATACCAAAAGGGCATGCTCAGAGTCAAGTCAAAGTACATGACTTAAGAAATACAAAGCCTCAAACAGGAAGAACTCCAAACAAAAGCTCAAGAAGGTATAAAAACCCACTCTCCCAGCTACATGAAGTCAGCTTTCCCAGAGCCATCTTTCTGTCTAGCTCTCCTCTCCAATAAACCACAACCTTCTTTCTAAAGCAGTCTCCTTTTTTTATTCCCAGCTTGAACTGGATCCTGATGAAGATTTTTCTTTCAACAAGACAAATATGATGACTGTGGAAAGAGTTAATGTTTTCTGCTGCTACTGGAACTGATAGTAGCTATTATGAGTATTAGTAGCAGTAATAGCAGACACTAAAATTAACAGATAATCTAGAACAAGTAGTAAGTTATGAGCCTGGAGAAGGAAGCAGAAGCCTAGACTTGTTTGGGATCATTGGAAATGGCCTGGGAGAAAGAGAAGTCATTGCAGACAGAGCTGGCTGGCTGATCATGGGAAATAGCTGTTTGCAGTAGTATTAGCAATGTTGTTAGCTGTTAGGTGCTGAAGTCTGCTTGCCTGGAGAAGGTGCTCTGTGTCTTCTACCTACAAAAAGGCCAGGATAATGCTTGGTGGACTATTTTTGTCCAAATATATAGTTTGACAAGTGGGATAGGATGCAGACATCTAGTAACAATGTGGCATGTATCACTAAGCACCCTATCCACCTGTGTACACAAACCAGCCCAAACAGGCCAGGTGTATTCTACCACTGAGGACAACCATTTGTAGAGTAATGGGGTGGACAGCAGTTCCAGATAGCTTTCTGAAGAGATTATTACAGGTGGAGATCTTTTGCTTTAAATTTCAACAATGTCTTTTAAAGGTTAGTGTTCAGTCCAGTGTAATGCCAAAGTAACATGACATCTCACAATGTGCCAAACTCACTCCATCCCAAATAATTGAGTCTACATATGACCTGCCTCTTTTTGAGATGAATTGCTAATAATAGTGTTAATAATTTTGAAATCAGATACAATTTTAACTGAAAGAGCTTCAAATTATTCCTGAAGTTAAAAAGTGGGGTTCCTAATATTTTATGTAATTCAAATAGAGTATCTTGTTCCAAAAGCATAATAAGCATCAAATAGTACAATTATAATAGGAAGAATAACTTGCATGTGTACATTGGCAGAGAATTACTGCTTTTCAAAGACAGGTGATATCATTTTATGTTTCAATTGTACTGTATGCTTTAATCTCAGAAGACAACTTCATTTGGCTCAAACATATGGTGTTAAACTTTTCTTTGTAAATGCTTAGTATAATAAGCTGCAGGTGGTAATAAGTCAACCTATATTAGAACAACTAGGATGTTATATTTAAAATTTGTGAATAAAGCTAATAACATCTTGAGGAAAAACTTGATGAAGCTGTGGAAGCATTCTAAATCAAAGCTTTTATCTCATGTTGCTAGTCTAAATTGCATGAATCAAGACTGCCACTTCTAGAGTTTCCTGGATCTCTTTGCTGCCACCCATATGTAATTTTAAAGCCCAGATTTGCTAGTCCTAATGAATTGTTTGCTAAATAAAGTTTTATAAAGACTGGCTTTTTCAAGCCTTTTGCAAATTCAATTGTAACATGTAACTATCCCTAGTTTAATTACTTGTTCCTCTTTCTACAGTCACTGTCCTTACTTCAGGTACAATGCAAAATGCAGAAGTGTTTTAGAAAATGTATCTCAATTAGTATTTTATTTTCTGAAATCCTGTGCTGACATGGTGCTTTCTTTTTTTTTTATTGAAAATTTTTAAATATTTTTACAAAAAGCAAAAAACAAAAAAACAACCCTAACCCACCCACCCCAACCCTCCCTCTCCATCCCCCCCGACCTTCCCAGAGCTGAATATAGGCTTAATTAAAAATTTTAAGAATCTTAAAAAAATTGAAAAATTATAAATCATAAATATATCTAAATACCTTACATAAACAACTTATAAAGTAATTAACAATAAAATATATGTAAGAAAAAAGCATAAGTATTAAAAAGAAAAAGTACTTGAAAGAAAAAGAGATAATAAAAAAAAGAAAAGAGAAAGAAGAAAAGAGATATAAAAAAAGTACAAACTATAAAATATTAAAGTTTATATACAAGTTATTAAAAAGCTAAATGGACATGGTGCTTTCTGATATGGTTCTTCCATGATGTTTGCTTCACATACTCAATTGCTTTCTAAGAATTTTCCATAATTAAATTACTGTTGTGATACCCTGATAAATTAATCATGGGTTCTTTAAGACCACTGATTTTATCTGAGTCTAACTGCATATAATGATTTATTATCATTTCTAAAACTCTATTGGTAATTTAGTTCTATTCAGCATTATACCAATCTAACTACATAAAAATAGCTACTATTTGCCACATAAAATGTGACTAAAATAACAGATTAGTTTTAATATTATGTAATTATGTTATTTTCCTTGATTTCAAGGAAAATGGTCAACTTAAATCTTTAATGATTCTTGAAACTACCAAATATTAGAATTCTAATTTACATTAGAATATAGGAATTGATAGAGTGTTTTTCTCCCACAACTATTTTTATATAGCGTTTTTCTCCAACAACAATACCTTCTGTTTCTGAGACTAATAATCCTATGCATACTAATTGTACATGTAAACATATATAACATTATTGTGTACATAAGTTATTTAATATTTTATTTTCTTAACATCCAAAAGTAATTTTTGCTATGATTATGGACCCTTCTTTGGCAACTAACAACAAACTCCTGCTTGTGGCTTTTCCTTGTACTAAACACACACACACACACACACACACACAAACCACACAAGCTCTTGGTCTCAAAATGATGGATATCCCTTCAGCCTTATTTCTTCCAAGTCTGAGTAATAACCCTTTAGCAATTGCTGTGTGCTATAAATGAATAGGGTCTGAAGAGAAAAGGAGTTTAACCTTCCCTTATCACAGTTTGACAAAATATCATCACTGAACTCCCCTGGGAGATTATAAAAATTGCTTATATCCCTTGGAGGAAAGGGCTTAATGAATGAATCCTCAAATTTTTATCTCCTGGACTTACTGCAGGATATGGAAAGCTGTAGGACCTGCCTCCCCCAAAAGTTTTAGCCAGCTTACAGCAGTGATTCGCCTAGTGAAACAGATAGGAATAGAAAGCTATTAACTGAGGTGTATAAAAAGGTTACTCTTTCTTATTGCTTTGACCTCCTACTGTTGTGATACTTTTAACACTCCAGCTCACAGTTTGTTTGTGTCTGGCTAAATTAATAATTTATGTGTCTTTAAAAAGAAACTGGCAAACAGCTGATTTATCACAATATAAATGAATTATATTTCACCACAGGAAGAAAAGATAATTTATTTTTGCTGCTTGAGGGAAGTACAAGCAGCCTGATCCATGTATGAAACAGGTGTATCTTTAGTATTATTATTTTGCACTATATAAAAAGGATAAATAAAAGAAGTGAAATAAATGTCATTCAAGTCTTGATAGGATTGCACTTTTCCTTAAACAGCTGATATACCACCTGGGGATTATTTTGGACTCATGGCTTCTACCAGGTGAAGGCCATGGAACCCAGAAAATGACTGTCACAGAATGCAGTAGCACATGCTGATCAGCACTGAGTTTAACAAAATAGCACTATATTTTAGGAGTCCCATTGGTTCCTGACAGGTTTCCAACTCCAATTTATACTGTTGGTGGCTATTTGTAAAATCTTGTGTGACTTGGATCATTGTTATCTTCAGGACCATAGTTCTAGGTGATGTCTGCCTACTCTTTACAATCAGTCCAGAAAATACTGTTCCTGTACCCATCCCTTTACTATGGGTTTATATAATGTTGGATTTTCTTTTCTTGCTTAATATTGTATAATGCTGGAATATGACTCAGAATATATCAAACTGGCTTTATCCAGCAAATGCCTGAAATAATCTTGCAGATGTTCCTATGACCAATTCTTTCCTTAGGAGTAATCTAATTGTACAGGGATTCCAACCACCAAACTATGTACATGGTAAGGGTGGTAAAAAAAAATATTAGTTTCCATTATATTTTGCCAATCAAAGCCAAAAGGTAATGCTTAATAAAGACTCTTACTTGTGTTTAATAATATTGAGGGGATTCTAGTCACCCTTGTAACAGAACTGGTATGGCTGGAGATGGCTCACTGGGAGGTTCTCTGGTTTATCATGGTCCCATCCATGACTGAGGCTATATTGGGATTGGCATGGTTGGACAAGTGGGGTCCTACAATCTGGTGGGACGGCGGCTACCGGAATTACAAATAGGTTTTGGTCCTCGGTCACTCCCTCACAAATAAGCGCAGAAAAGTAGAGAGAGAGCAAGGGAGAGGGAGAAAAGGGGTAGGGGAGACCGGTGGGAACATACCCTTTCCCGTTGGTGTACATTGATCTTGCTGAGGTATTCAGCAAGCAGGAGCGTGATGTGCTACCTCCTCATCGACCAACCAACTGTGCAATCAACATCCTATGGGCGCCAAACTCCCAAAGCCCAGAATGTACATGATGATGCCTAAGGAAATGGAAGAACTGCATCAGTACATCGATAAGAACATAGCGCAGGGATTTATCCAACCTGCATGGTCACAGGTTGTGACTCCGATTCTCTTGAAGGAAAAGAAGGACGGGACTCTGTGCTTGTGTGGCATCAATGGGATATGCATAGAAAACATGTACCCCCTGCCACTGATGAAGGATCTGTTGGCCCATCAGGCAAAGGGTAGGGTGTTCACCAAACTCGATCTACACAAGGCGTATTACAGGGCTGGGTGAAATGAGGGGATGAGTGGAAGACAGCGTTTAATTGCCTGCTAGGGAGTTATCAGTTCCATGTGATGCCATTCAGATTGCAGGCAGCCCCTGCAGTGTTCATGCAGTTAATTAACAAGATGTTGCATAAGCACTTATACTGTGGAGTTCTCGTGTACCTGGAGGACATCCTGATCTACACTACTAACATAATAGAACACATCCGCCTAATCTGGCAGGTACTGGAGAAGCTACTGAGAGCACACCTGTACATAACACTGTCCAAATATGAGTTCCACCAAACCCAGTTAGATTATCTAGGGTATCGTATATCAGGTGAAAGTGTGGAGATAGACCCTGCCAAAGTCTGGGCTGTGATAGAGTGGCAGGCACCATGGACCTGTCGTCAGCTGCGGAGCTTCCTAGGGTTTGCAAACTTCTATCAGCAGTTTATCCCCTCGTTCAATAAGGTGGCCCTGCCCTTAAAAAATCTGCTCTGAATGAGACATACAGTGGGTAAACCATACCCTGAAGGCCCTCTTCACAAGATAGTCTGTCTTACAACATCCCAATCCTGACCTGCCTTTTGTCATCCAGGCTAATGCCAGCGAAGCCGTGGTTGGGGCAGTTCTGCTTCAGAGGAACAGGCAAGGAACACTACAACCATGTGCATACACCTCCTGTAAACTGACGGACACAGAACAGGCATGAGCGATATGGGAGAAGGAGGCGTTTGCCATACGGTGGGCACTATCGACTTGGTGGCATTTCCTGGAGAGAGCCAAAGAACCATTTGAGGTCTGGATGGATCATAAAAGCCTTGAGGCTTTGCAGACACTGCGTCACCTATTCCCGAAACATGTTCGATGGGCACAATACTTCCCTGTCAGCTGAAATATGTGCTGAGGGGAGGAACCTCTTGGTGAATGCTCTGTCACATATGCCCCAGTATAATAGCCAGTGGGAGGAGGTTGTACAGACCATTATTCCTCCTTTCAAGCAGTCAGCCACTCAGGTGGCCACATGCAAACCGGCTGATGACCTGGTCCAGGAGCTGCACAGCCATGTCCCTGGCTTCTGGGACATCAGACCTTCCTAACTCAGAGGGAGAGGTTGGCATGGAAGGGTAACAGGCTCTACATCCCATAGGCATTAAGGCTATGGAAGTGCCATGATGTTAAACAGGTCACTTTAGTTTCCTGAAAACTCTGCACCTGACGAGGTGCCAATTCTGGTGGCCACAGATGAAGGCAGACATAGGAGCATACGGATGGGACTGCCCCATGTATGCTACCACAAAGCTTCATACAGGGAGGCCACCTGGGTGTTGCAACACGTGGCAGACCCGACCCGGCCATGGGAGGACATAGCCATGGACTTCATCATGGAACTACCAGAGAGCATGGATGCACAGTCATATGGACAGTGGTCGATCTATTTTCCAAGCAGGCCCATTTCGTTCCATGCAAAGGGTTGCCATCTGCTTGGAAGTTGGCCAAAATGTTCATCACACAGGTGTACTGCCTGCATGGGGTTTCTCAATGAATAATATCGGACCGGGGAATGCAGTTATCACACACTTTTGGAGGAAGTTTGTCTGCTCCATTGGATTGTCCCAAGGACTCAGCTCAGCTTTCCATCCCAGCACCAACGGGGCAGCTGAATGGCCATACAATGGTGGAATGGTACCTGCGGTGTTATGTATCCTACCAACAGATGGGCTGGATTGACCTGTTACCATTTGCTGAGGTGGCATATAACAATGCAGTCCACAGCAGCACTGGATTTTCCCCTTTCCAGGTGGTTCATGGGGTGGAATTTATCCTGATTCCCGAGTACCCTCAGGGAGACCTTTCCCCCTGCCAATCCCAGGATTGGATAGATCACATACAGGGGGTCTGGAAGACAGTAAACAGAGCACTACAAAAAGCAGCAGAGGCCTAAAAGGCTCAGGCCAATAAGAAATGGGTGTCTCAAAAGTCCTTTTGGGTGGGGGATATGGTGTATCCATGCCTGAAAATACTCTGCAAAAAGCTAGGGCCAAAGTTCATAGGTCCATTTTGGATTGTACAGGTCATTAACCTAGTTGCTGTGAGGCTACAGCTACCCATCTTTTGGAGAAGACGCACCTGGTATTCCACTGCAGTTTACTGAAGCCAGTTTACTGAAGCCAGTTTACTGAAGCCAGTTGGTCTGTCAGGCAGACACCAGGTCCTGTTGCAGGGGACCATTACGACACCCACAAAGTGCTAGACTTCTGAATCTGCCGGGGACACTTGCAGTACCTGGTATGGTGTAAGGGGTACCCTGTCACAGACACATCATGGGTGGGAGAGGTGGACATAAAATCCTCCCGTTTGCTGAGACTATTCCACTGACAGAATCCCTGTAAGCCAGGGACAAGATGGGGACAAGACCATCAGATGGAGGCATCCAAAGGTAGCAGATGGGACCAGCAACAGAGATGGCATTGACAGCTTACCTGGATGCTGGAAGGGGGACCCTGCAGAGTGCAGCTACATGGCCATCAGTTCTATGGCTGTTCCACCAAATAGCTGATCAGCATGAAGCTTTCCTCACATCCCAGCCTGGCTGCTCTTACAGGTGTGCATGCTGAATGTTGTCTAGGTGGGTGGGGGTGGGGCCAGTTGGGAGCACTAACTTTGTTTGCTGTTTCTTTGGATACCACATGCCAGAGCATTCCATGAATAAACCAACCACCTGCGAACTCAACGGCTTGTTTCTTGTTGGAGCCAGGGATGTGGCAAGGACTGATAATTATGATTTACTTGTTAAATCAGTCACAAAATAGAAGATATACAAGATAGAAGGAAAGTACTGATCTTCATTCAAGGGTATATGATAGCTGCGCTCCCCTGCTAGAACCTCTAAACAAAGTTAAGCAGTTTGGGGAGTAATATGTCTTAGGAGCTGATTTAGCATGAATTCGTCTGGCTGAGTGTTCCAGTGAGGTGTTATAGCAAGGTGTGGTAATCCACAATCATGAAAAGAGGTTCAATATATTTGACATTTGTCAGGCTTCAAGGTAGGCTAGGTCAGAAAACAGACAGCACAAAAATTACAAGAAAAATAGTAACAATCTTGAAAACTTAACAGAATTTCCTATGTTCTCTTTATTTGATACCAAAAAAAATTGGGTAATATTACCTTTTTCTCATGCCTTTTTCTCTCCCAGATTAAATTGCCTTTTGTATTCTGTTACGTATTTTTGGAATACTTTTTTTCAATGTTATAGTCAATCAATCAATCAATTTATTAATTGCAGCCGAAGACCAACACATAAACATTCAAATAAAACAAAACTAAACAGAACCAACACAAGAAGACATAGCAATATACCATTAATGATGTAATTAATGGGTGACCAAGGTCTGCCTAGTTTTAAAGATAGTATAAAAAACTAGCTAGCTTCAGAAAAACTGAATCATACTGACCTGACAATAAAAATACATTGACTATAGTCTAATGCTGGATAAAAACATGTAATAAAATTGATTATAAAAGATTATTAAAAAGATCTAAAATGTTTATTTATGTTTCTGGTGAATCCCCAATGCTGCTGCACAGAATCTAGCCACCTTGTGCCATGATCACTGCCTGCTCACCCTTAAGCAACCACTGGAGATAAATACTTTCCAAACGATCAATTATGAGGAGGATATGGTTTTTCCAAATAACTTTATAGATGGAACATTGAAGGAGTATGTATCCAATGGTCTCCACCTCTCCTGAGCCACAGGAGCAGAGTCTTTCTGCCAATGGAGTCTTTTTATACTTGCTATACAGGATGGCCGATGGAATCGCATGGCACCATGCAATGCTTTCCAGTGATTTACTGACTCCAACTGACTAAGATACCTGGCAGGTGTAACCATGTATCTAATAGCATCTGGAACCAGAAACAGCAGAGCTATAATTAAGTCTGCTTGCCTCTCGATGTCCTCTACCCTTTGATGCAAGGTTTGTTTTGCTTGGTCGTAGTCCAATTTGAGAATTGAGGCTGACGAGAAGCCTAATTTGGCAAGGTTGGACTCGACTGCCTTGATCCATGAAGAGGAGAATTTATCTTGAAAAATTAATGGAGCAAGGCCTTGCGGAAAGCAATTAAGCCTTAGCCAGATGTTTAAGGAAGCTATACAGATTCTTGCTTTGTCTTTTATCAATCCTGTCTCCAGGCACAGAAGTGCATTTGGGACACAGCACGGCATCTGGAGAATTGTTCTGATAATTGAATAATTGGATAATTGAATAATTGGATTGAACTCTTTTCAGTGGTATAAAACACGATGCTGAGGGTCCGAGCAAGGTCCTGTAGAGAAGCTGTGCTAGCGACTTGGCCAGAAAGAGCTTAATTGCAGCTGGAACATAGTGTCCTCCCTTTGTGTTTAAAAGGGAGCGAATGCTTCGGTCACCTATTTTTTGAGGGTTGTAATTTGGATTATTTAACCATTTTACCATATCATTTATGTAAAAATTGAAGAGCAAGGGGGCCAAAATGCACCCCTGTTTAACCCCCTTTTGAGTTTCAACTGACCTCGAAAGAGACCCTTGCATATTACACCTCACCTTGAGGGATGTTTTGATATATAAGGCACGTAACAGATGGAGAAGACTGTGATCAATTGAGACAGCTTCCAGCTTCTCCCATAGCTTAATCCTTGTAATCATGTCAAAAGCTGACTTAAGACCTATAAAGGTAGTGTATAATGATACAGGTCTATCTGATGCATATTTTTAAATCAAATGATGAAGAACTAAGCACTGATTTATGTTGCCTCCTCCCTCTCTAAACCCAGCTTGTTCTTCAGCAATCAGGTTCTCAAGATCCAGCCACTCCTTTAATTTATCTTGAAGGTGTTTGGCATAGAGTTTTCCGATTATATTTAGCAGACTTATTGGTCTGTAATTGGCAGGGTCATTTCTCTTTCCCTTTTTATAAATTGGGACCACAATTGCCAAGCTCCAATCCTCTGGGACATGGCCGGTGGAGTCAATATAGGTGAATAGCACTGCCAGAAGGGTATCCAACACTTCGTATTATTCTTTAGTAATTCGGCTGAAATGAAGTCAGCTCCTGGAGCCTTCCCGATCCTGGGTTGGCAATGAGGGATTTAATTTCAGACTCTGAAACTGTAGGCCACTCAGGTAAATCCTTCATTATAGACCTTGTACTCTCGCTAGAGGGGTCTTCATACATTCTCTTAAAATGAAGTTCCCAGATTATAGGAGATGTATGACAGTCTAATGGGGTATAGATTCTTTCAGAGTGGCAAGCTATTAGATGCTAAAATAAGGAGGAGTTCTTTTGCTTTGCTGCCACGATGAGCTGTTCCCAGGAAGACCTTGTGTCTTGTCTCTTCTTGAATGCAATGCAATTCAATACTTGAATTGTTTTTTGAGTGTAAGTAACTGTTTAAGAATTGCTTTATTGCCATATCCAGTCTTGCTTTTGTATTCCTTGTATGCCAAGTTAAGAGCTTTCTTGGCTTCTACGCAATCCTTATCAAACCATGGTTTGAAGGCAGTACAGGACCTCTTAACTGAGAAATTTTGGTCATGTGCTAATAATGGTTGTAGCTCATAAACTAAAGTTTTATACAGTTCTAATAAGTCTTGAGTCGGGTTGGCTGATATAAAAGCTATGCGTATTTTTTGAAAATTATCCTCTATTAGGGCTCTTCTTACCTTCTGATCAAGTTGTTGGGTCCATTTGACCCAACATCTTGTTAGGCCTGCTGTAGAGATTGCAGGGATAAAATGGTCCTTGGAGGGTATCTGCCTGATAAAGAGCTTCATGTATATACAGAGAGGTAGATGATAATTTTCTAGGTAAGGCAGGACTTCAAAATTTTCTATATAATGTACTAAGTCCATAGAAGTTAAGATGTAATCAATGATGCTAGTTTTGGACCCTGCCATAAATGTAAACTTGCCAGGATAATCATCAGACCATGAGCCATTAGATATAAAGTTAAATTTATTTGCCAACTTGGCAAGACAGAGGCCAGCATAGTTAGCTCTAATGTCTTTAGAGAGTCATATGAGGGGGGCATTGGTTTGTATAGAGGCCTCTAAATCGATACTACCCGGCTACATTCCATGACATGATGTTTAAAGTGTTTTTCTTGCACTGGCCTTCATATAGTCAGTTCAAGTTCTCCATAGGGGCACTTGTTGGAGGATAGTTATAATAATTGTTATTTGATGCATTAGATTGAGTAGTTGTTGTCAATGCTTCTTTTAAACCATCCAGTCTCTGTTTATTATTAGCTTGCTCAGGTTCTGGCAATACATCAATAAAGTCTATCAACATTTCTTCTGGCATGCTCTCAGAATAATCAGTGCCTATGGGAAATTATGTTTGTGGATCAATTCTCTGTTTTCTCAAGATTGATTCAGCTGCCCCTGCTTCAAACTTATCAGTATGAGGTCTGTTGCCACTTGGATTTAAAGCAATAGTTTCCTCATGGAGAGACTGAACCAGGAGTGGGCACAGATTCTCTCAGTGGAAGACATGTATTGGAAATATTGAAAAACAGTTCAGCAAGTGCTTCATTCTAAAATGCATTGAGGGAATTATGGACTGCTTGAAGGATAACAAAATTCGCATACATTGCCTTCTTGCTGGCACCCACTCTGCATGTAATAAATCAATCTGAGTATACTTGCAGCGAAGCAGCTGGCTCAGAAATTGCCTAACAACTTTTCTATCACTCCAACATCTTCTATTCCTTTTGTTGTCATAGATTTGCAAGATAACCTGGTTGGTCTGTAAACTGAGGTTATAATGTTCACCTCTAGAATTATCTGACTGAGTGTTGTTTTCTTTGTGAATATTCTTTCCTCTCTTTTTTATAGAAGTGGGAGAGGGGCCTATTCTAGTTTCCATTTCTGCATTAGCCATCCCTTGTCTATCATTATGTATCCTCCTGGGTCCTTCTGCAATGTTTGGTTGACTGCTGATAAACTTTGCAAAAGACTCTTTCAAGCAGTCAATCTTATTTGTGACAATTGATAAAAGTTCATAGATTGAATTTACAGTTTATGCTGTGAGTAAACGTTGTCTGGAAAGGAGATATGTTTCATTCTCTCTTTCTAAGTTTGTTACTATCCCATCCTGTGCAGGAAAAGTAGGTGCTGAATTCCAGGGAGGGGAGCTATTTTCTGTGAGAGAAACAGAAAGTTCTATATGCCATTTGTCATTTTCACATACCAATGAGTCACATACAGATGAGTTACTTACTGGAGCAGGCTGTCTATTTGCAGTGAAATTTTCCATTTTCTGCTGCTTCAGTGGCTTGGAAGAACTCTGTGCTGCCGAGTGAACACACTGTCTCTTTCTCCTTTTCCCCATTCTTGGTAATCCTGGCTTGTAGAATTGTTAAAATGTAGGTAAAACAATGGTAGCCTCTCAAGTATATATCCTTTATAAAAAGTCTTTGACTATTATAAAAAGTCAAACAATGGTTAAAACAGATTTAAAAATAGGTTAAAAATGGGTTAAAATAGGTTAAAATGGGTTAAAATAAGTTAAAAATGGGTTAAGAGCAGGTTAAAACACAGTGTTAAAAAGGGTTAAAAAGTTAAGATAAAAATAAAAGAAAGCTTTTACTTTTGAAGGAGCTCTTTAGAGCCTTTGCTGCATGTCCACCATCTTGGCTTCCTTCCCCAATGTTGTAGTCGTATTCCTCTATAATCCCTCCTTCCCTACTAAAGATGTTTGGAATGAAACCATCCTCATCCATGACCATGATGATTTGGGTAGGGTAAAGTGCTCCTGTTGTCAACCATGCGGTTCTGCCACCATCTCTATACACTACACCACAGACCCTTGGATGTGAGAGTTTCTGTATGCTCCTTTGGTACAAGAAACTTGTTAAGTTTACTGTACTACTTGTACACTGCTTTCGTTCCTGCTGAACAATAGTATTCTTGCTAGGGATGCTCAACCTCATTGCAGAGTTGCAATTTCATCTATGGGGGCTTTAACTTACTATGCTCAATAAGGAATCTGGAGCAGCCATTGAGAACATTGAGCCTGATCTATCTTATTGAGGGCCTAATGGCCATGAAAAATCATACCTTAGAACTGGTTTTTCTTCTGGGGCAGACACAATGTAATCTGAAAATGAGGAATATTGAATTTCACCCTTTATTTTGTGTGTTTTGCTAACAACAAAATTTTCATTCTTCCCACTCCCAAGACTATTTCCCTTTTATTCCCTATCAGTATAGGATGCAATGATACTGAGATTCTTCAATACTTTATCTTCTTCCACAGATTAAAAGAAAGTCAATATTTTAAAAAGAAAGATGGATAAAATAATTGAGGAAGATAAGTCATCAAAGTAATTAACAATTAACAGATATCTCTGCAAAGTTATTTTTATTTTATGATTTAACTATAAAGGTTCAGACTCCTCTATCAAAAACCAGGTGCAATCAGTAGAATTTGAGTAGGTAGACATTTCTAAGCATTGCAATGAGTATATTAAGCACTATTATTTTACACAATCCATTTTCTCCCTGAATATTTAAAAAAATTAAAAAGTAAAAGCTGAATATTTGAATCCCACCCATGTCAGGACACACTGTATCCATTAAAATGACTATGTTTAGCTCAATGTGCAAATCCAGCCCTAATATTTTGCACCTGAATTTAATTTGAAAACCTTAGATTCTAACAAAAAAAATATTTTCTGCAAGCTTGGATGCAACCTATTTTAAATTCGACAACAATAGAAGCTTTTCCTTCACTGCACTTAGATTTATGATCTAACTGAGGGATTAGCTGTGAGCTTTGACTCTCCTGTGTAGCTGAGCAAATGCTGCAGCCAGTTAGCTCACCGCTTTTATGGCTGATTGAATAGGCTTGCCCAGTGCAATCTCATTTATAGAGTTTACATCAAAATATTGATTGCTATCCTCAAACCTTGTTTTGTTTTCTAGTTCCATGAAATCGTGTCTTAAAGAGAAAACAAAACAGTATCCCAAAAACAAAGTTACAAAGATGATACCATCATCAGTTTGGAGAAATAGGTTTCTGAGTTTTAGTGCTTACTTAGATCTCCAGCTTTATTTCCTTGCTTTTGTTTTGTTCTCAAAACATATAACTCAGTGCTTACTGTCCAAGGTGTGCCTCTGGGGGGAGACACAGTCTGTAAAGTGTGTGGTGTCTAGCACAAAAAGAATGATACCTTTATTCCAATGTTTTGGTGATTCTTTTAATGCAAAAATTGAAATATGCCCACAATTGTCTGTCCTTAATTTATTCCTGTAACCCTTCATTTGGTCTCTTTGACAGTACTTGCAAGTCATCATGATTGTAAATGGAATGATATAGCTACCACGGTTGGCATTTTAGTTCCCATAGATAAAGCAAATTACTCATAAGGAGTAGTTTTTATTTAGAAATAGATAGAAAAAAAATACTCTTCTCTGTCAGGCATTGCTGACAGAAAGGTATAGAATTTTTCTCAAGGTTACATAATAAGAGTTACAGTGTCTTTTTTAATTATAGCACTCCAGTTTTAAGTTACCACATCTTCGGTTATTTCTTCATAAAATATTCTATAACAGAAATTATTTTTGGTGGGAAAACAAGATGAAATTAGTTATTTTTTCTTCCTTTTTATTATTATTTTTTAAAATTCAGTTTAATTCAGAATCACAAGCAGCCATCCCAAAGCTATTTCTCTAGGATCATTTTACAGCATTTTTAAGTAAAGTCATAATCACATTTTGAGAGTTTAGTCAAAGTGATTTTACTATGAACAGCATTTACAGCTAGTGGAATTGATTTAGATATGAGTGTTTGCATAGCTGAACAAAGAAAAACTTTGCAGATTTTAGTTGGATTTTCTAATTAACAGAGACTGCATTCATAAACCACACTATTTATGACTTTCATATTTCTGATTTTTTTTAATGTAAAAGTCCTAAGAGGGACCTGCAGATGAATACTGTGTGATTGTCAATCTAAGTAAAAGCTTTCCATAGTCTGCTGACTGCTGCATTTTGAGGAGGGGGCAGTCAGTGAAAGCCAAAGAAGTCAGAGTTACACTGGTTTAAGTACAGCATTTAATCCCCAGACAGAATCCAGGCACCATATAAAAACAGATTAAACATCTCAGGCTGCTAATCTTATGTATATGTACTATGAAAGTGAACTGATTCCTCTGGGATTTATTTGTGAATAAAGCTATATGGGATTAGTCTGGCAGCTGTTATCTATGCACATTATAAAATGAAGTTTTAGAGTGGACTGTAGCTCTAGAAAAGTTTTACCTTTAACAGCCCTTTATGTTACATATAATATATGAATATTCCATTCACTATTCCATGGGAGTTTTCTTTATTTCCTTTCTTCCACACCTTAAGTGGAACTTAAATTTAAAAAGTGATGTTTTTTATCCACAGTTTGAAGCAGCATATTCTATTTTACCTTCCTATCTATCCTCATTTTACCAAAGCATACACTGCTGAACCAAAGGTGCTTTTTCAAAAGGCAACTGGACTTAGTTTTTCTTAAAGACATTTCACTTCTCATCCAAGAAGCTTCTTCCATTCTGACTGAATGGTGTATAATGGAAGGATTTGTATTCCTTGCAGTCATCTGGTCATCTGGTCCAAGAAGATTCAACACTCAGTGGCACTATTCAGGTGACCCTAAGGGCATAGATAAACCATATGACCTCAACAACTCTCAAAAAGAGTACTAACAAGAAGATGACTGCAATGATTTTTTCCACTCTCCACCATTCAATCAGAACTGAAAAAGCTTCTTGGATGAGAAGCAAAATGTCTTCAAGGAAAAAGCCTCTTAGGGACAACCATGACCTAGATTACTGAGAATCCTCTTAGACATACAAGGCTATAAGTGCTCTTAAGGGGTTCTAGAGAACATTCTTATGAGCCCACCACCATACACAACTCACCACACTGTAGTTAAGAAATTATGACTGCAAAGCTAAGAGTGGGGAATCAGCAAAATGTAGGACTATTCTTGTTAGTATTTCATCTGGCTCATGGATAACTGAAGTATCCAATATGCTTTGATTGAAATTAGCATACTTTTAAAATGGCAGTCAGTCTGATGTAGGCACCAGGCTATAAACCATAGCATAACGAGTTAGAGCCCCACCTTAGGCATAAAACCCACTAGATGACTTTGGAACTTCCAGTCCCAGGATAAAGGCAATGGAAATCATTACAAAAAATGCTGCCAATAAAACTGCAGCATCCACTGCAGAGTGGATTTGTTGAGACTGTTACCAGAAGTCAAGATTGACTCAAAGGGATAAAAATTAAATTTAATAAAGCATAGATTAGGAAAAATGTATTTCTAATTAAAATGATAATGCTATTATCAATAACCTTTAACAACTAATTTAGTATATTGTTTTTATAGACAATTCACACATATATAGCTCATTTTATGCCCAATCATCATACAGCTTTTTTCTTGGATATGAAATATTTATTTATATGAATCATGTTCTTAAGAGAGGGATGGAAAGAAAGGTATGTTTCTAACAGTTTGCCTATGTGAGTACCCTTCTATATTACATGCTATAGATCCAGTTCCACTATGATAACAGGCTAATTATCCTATTATATACATGTCATTGTATATTTATTAGACAGGAACAGAGTGTACTATCCTCATGCAAATTATACTGTTTGCATTGGATATAACTCTGAACCATGACATAGTACTATGTGAATGAGCTAGCCTGAAAAGAAATTATGATGAGTTATAAAACAAAATAAATACATAATATTGTAAATAAAAATTGTTTGGCAGCTGTAATCCCCTTCTTCTTTACACTGTGGGAAAATCCACCTGAATGCACATGAATATGAACTGATTAGCTAGACCTTTTTTTTTTCTTGTGATAATGAGTTCACCAGCTATAGTTTGGAAGCACTTTAATTGGTTTCAACAAACTGATGAGGTTAACAGGTCAATTGGTTTGTGTGTGTCTAAAAGGCTGTACACACAACTGAGCAGCTTATTGGCATTTCCTTGTCAAAACACCAAGACATGTTAAATTAAAAAAAAAAATTCCACAAGAATTGTCAGAAACTTGCTGCAGTATAAATATCCCATACGTACACAAGACCTCCCACATGTTACAACCCAAGGGTTAAATGGTCTAATGACATATTTGCCCATTACCAAAACAAAATAACAAGAATTAGAAAGGAAAGATGGCAATAGAAAAAGCAATCTAAAAAAAAAAAAGAGAGAGGAAAGAGGTTAACTGAAAGAATCTTCCTCTCTTAAAAAAAAAAAGGATTGGAAGAGGATGCCAGCATTATTAATTAAGCTTGAGAATCCAGAGAACTGCTGAAGAACGTGAAGGATACTTTCTACTATCAATTCAGGAATTCCTTTCCAACATTCCTTCTTTTGTACAATGCAACATGTCTATTTTCTTCTCTCTTCCCTTCTAACGGTGTGGTTTCTACAGTATCACAATAGTAATTGCATTGTTTCTGGCTTATTTAAAATCTAAAATTGTATATTATAATATTTATTATATTTATATATAATTTATATGTAATATAAAGACTAGGAAGGCAATTATCTCCCCCCCCCACACACAAGTGTTAAGGATCAAAATGGAAATTACCTGTGTTTCAAAAGACTTGCCAGTTTGAAAAGATTTTTAATGCAGCTAAATGCCTGAAGTATATTCAACATCTTTATACATGAATAAGATGGATTTAGAATTTTACTAGTATGGAACCTTTTCCCAAGAAAGTCAGGCTTCATTAAGTTAAAACATTTTTCTTTTAAAAACAATACATTATTTTAAATATATGAAATCATTTCATAACTAAAAAGAAAGCATGATTCAATACATCTCAATTCAAAAGACTATATTCTCTATATTATAATGTTACAAGACTAACTACTTAATAAAACTAATTTTACTTTCACCCAATGGACCTGAAATATTTCCCCCTCCCCAACAGGAAAAATGTAGAATATGAAGTATTCATTGCCTAAAGTATTACAGGGTGAAATTGTTCATGGTAATCACATTTTATGGTTTATTATGTTGTGTGAATATAGATATTGAAGTAGGACATCTGTATAATGATAAGGACAGGGTTTCAATAGGGAATATTGGGAGAATCAGCATCCCCTTTACTTACAGTGCCTTCAAGTCTAGAGGGCTTCCCTCAACACTACAGAGTCCGGTGGTGCAGAAAACACTGGACTCTACAATACAACAAGATAAATTTAATATGGAACTGAAAAATATGATACAGGCATTACATACAGACTTCAAGGAAGGGTTAGGTAAATTAGAAGAGGAATTAAAAGAGGTCAAAAATTGATGGTAAAAAGTGAACAAAGACTGCAACAAGTGGAAGGGAAAATTGAATTAATGGATAAGAGAGTAGAGGAGATGGACAATCGGCTGACATTAACAGATAGGAACCAGGAAAAAATGATTATCTCTCTAGAGATGGATAGAGCTGATTATTACTTAAGATTCCAAAATGTTGAAGAAGAAAAGGGAGATAATTTAGCAGACGTGATGGCTGAAATATTAGCAGAAGCACTGGAGGAAAGCAAGGAAAAGATAATTAATGATATAGATGAGATATTTAGAATACATACTAGATATGCAATGAGAAATAAGCTTCCCAGAGAGGTCCATATAAGATTTACTAAAAAAGCATTAAGGGCAGATATATTACAGAAACTGAGAAATGTCACAATAAAATATAAAGGAAGAGAGATAGTGATATTAAAGCAGATTCCAAGAAGAGTGAGAGACTTGAGAAAGGAGTATCAATTTTTGACAAAAGTCTTAATTAAAAAAGGGATAAAGTTTAGATGATTAATACCAGAAGGAGTAATGGTAAACTGGGAAGAACAGAGACACAGACTAGACACATTAGAGAAAGCAGAGCTTTTTTATGATCGCTACTTTGGACAGCAAGAAGAAGAAAGGCTGAGAAGGGAAAGAGGAATTAGACATCAAGGAGATCAGATAGAGAAACAATGGGGTGAGTATAGCAAAGAACAGGAGGAAAGGGCATTGGTAGAAGGAGTAAGGGCAAAAGAGGCAAAAGAGCAAAGAGAGATGAGAATGACGAGATCAGCTAAAACCTTAAATAAATAATCATGGAAGAAGAGATAAAAATAATCTCGATAAATATAAATGGATTAAACTCAACCATAAAAGAGAAAGAACACCAAATAAACTGGGGAAACTAAAAATGGACATAATTTGTTTACAAGAAGTTCATATTAGGAAACAACATAAAAAATTATTAGAATATCCAAAATTGGAAGAATTATACACCTCACTTGTGGACTAGAGTAAAAGAGGTGTGGCATTATATATTCAGAAAACAATACAAATTAAATTGATATATTCAGACGAAGAAGGACGAATCTTAATGGTGGAAGTAATTATGAACTGTAAAAAATCATTATTGGTAGTGATTTATGCTCCAAATGAAAATCAAGAGAATTTTTATCTAAAATTACATAAGAAAATAATAGAACTGGAATATGAAAGCATATGTATGATTGGAGATTTTAATTCTATTGTAAAGCCTGAGTTGGATTATAATACAACAACAACAAAAAAATAAGACTCTAAGAAGAACACTTCCTAAATCCTTCTATAATATGGTGGATGAATTAAATATACTTGATGCTTGGAGAAAGAAATATCCTGAAAAGAAGCAATATACATTCTATTCTAACAGACACCTGTCCTGGTCGAGAATTGATATGACATAGATGTCAACAGATTTATTTACAAATATACAAAATATAGCCATAGAAACAAGCACATGGGCGAATCACAACCCAGTTACAATCATATGGAAAGGACAAAAAAAGAGAACAAGATGGACATTAAACCAAACTATATTAAATGAAAAGGATATTCAGCAATATATGAAAAAAGAAGTACTTTTCTTTTTTAAGGAAGACAAAAAAGAAGATACTTCACTTCAAAATGTTTGGGATACGGCAAAAGCATACATGAGACAACTTGCTATGACTTATTTGGGAAAAAAGAACAAACAGAAAAGACAAAATAAGGGGAAACTGGAGGAAGAATATAAGACACTTGAGAAAGAATTACAGAAAGATACACAAAACAAAAAGATTAAAAATTTAATGGAACTGAACAAACATAAAATGAACTTACTAGAAAATGAAGAAGTGGCAATGAAAATAAAGGCAGCTAAGCAAACCTTTTTTGAGCATGCAAACAAACCAGGGAGATGGTTGACATATAAAATTAAAAAGGAGAAAGAGAAGAGATGGATTAAACAATTGGAAGATGCTGAGGGGATTTTACAACATCTAAATGAAGAAAAGAAAAAAATAATCTGGTAATATTATGAGAACTTATACAAGCAACAAACAGTTTCAGATGATAGGATAAAACATTTTTTGGAAGAAACAGAGATACCTAAAATGCCAGAGAAATTTAAAAAGCTATTGGAAGGGGAAATAACAATGATGGAATTAATAGAAGCAATCAACAGACAAAAAAATGGTAAAACACCAGGACCGGATGGACTACCAGCAGAGCTATATAAGACATTGCAGGAAGTACTAGCTAATGTAATGTTGGAACTTTATAATGAACTTCTTTCTGAAGCTAAGATACCAGATTCGTGGTCAGAAGCTCTTATTACTCTCATACCAAAGGAAGAAACAGAAACACAGAAAATAAAGAACTACAGGCCGATTTCCCTACTGAATGTGGACTACAAAATATTTGCATCAATAATGGTGGAAAGACTTAAAAAGTTTTTAAATGAATTTATACAATCGGATCAAAATGGCTTCTTACCCAAAAGACAGATTAGAGACAATATGCGAATTATATTGAACACACTAGAATATTATGAAACACACCCCGAGAAACAGATGGCATTGGTGTTCCTGGACGCACAGAAGGCATTCGACAACGTGAACTGGCAATTCATGATAAGCCAATTACAGTCTATGGATTGTGGGAGAAATTTATAAATGTAATCAGAACAATTTATAATAAGCAATCAACCAAAGTAATGATAAATGGAGATATGACTGAGAAGATCAACATTATGAAGGGAACAAGACAGGACTGTCCCCTATCTCCACTGTTGTTTGTTCTGACATTAGAAGTATTAAATAGACGTATAAGACAGAATAATGACATAAAAGGGATGAAAATTAAGACGGAAGAATATAAGCTACAAGCATTTGCAGACAATTTAGTATTTATTTTGGAGGAATCATTAGAGACAGGACCTGTATTTTTTATTATTTTTTTATTTTTAACCAACAAGACAAAACGAAACAAAGCAAAACATAACACACATACACATACAATATATACTCCTCCTTTTTTACAGCAATTGCATAACGGTAATCTATTATTTGCATTTCCTCCTTATTCTTCTTTAGAATATTTGTCCTTATAGCCCCATTATTTCTTATTTACATTTTTCTTCCTTCATGTTCTACGTCTTACTAAGAATAATTCATATTATTATTGTTATACATTATTATACATATATTTTCACTTTTGACCTTTCCATATTTATTCTTCTCTATTATTTCTAGTCTCCAACCAGACATACAACTTGTTCCATATTATATAATACTCTGTGTCTTCCTTTTCTTTTATCTCTTTTGTTAATTTGTCCACCTCAGCCCAGTCCAGGATTTTTCTTATTACTTCTTCCTCTGATGGTATATTCTCATTTTTCCAGCACTGTGCATATGCTATTCTTGCCACCGTTATTATATGTAAAATTAAGTACCATATTTCTTTACTATATTTTCTGTTTAAAATACCCAACAAAAAGATCTCTGGTTTCCAGTCTACAGGTTGGTCTATTATTTCTTGGATCCATTTTCTTATTGTAGACCAGTATTTTTTGCAACTGGGCATGTCCACCATAAATGATAATATGTTCCATGTACTTTTTTACATTTCCAGCATGTTGGCAAATTATTCTGGAACATCTTGGCAAGCTTTGCTGGTGGAAGATGCCATCTAGACAGGACCTGTATTAATAGAACAAATAGAAAATATGGTGAGGTAGCTGGGTTGAAAATTAATAAAGATAAAACCAAAATGTTAGTGAAAAATATTACTGAAAAACAAAAAAAAGAATTGGTGGGAAAATTAGATATACAAATTGTAAAGAAGGTAAAATATTTAGGGATCCACCTGACAGCAAGATGCACAACAATTAAAGAGGATAATTATCATAATTTGAAAAGACAAATTGAAGTAGATTTGGATAAATGGAAAAATGTACAACTATCATTAATGGGAAGGATTGTGATAATCAAAATGAATATATTACCACGATTATTGTTTTTGTTTTCAACAATACCAATAAGATTAGATAAGAAATATTTTGAGGGGCTTAATAAAATAATTTTGAAATATATTTGGCAGGGAAAAAAGGCAAGGATTAATCTAAAAATGTTACAAGATACAAGATTGAGAGGTGGGTTTGGTCTACCTAATTGGGAATTGTACTATCAGGCTGCAGCATTATCATGGATGAGAGAATAGATCTTACTGAGGAATACAAGATTAT
The DNA here is from genome assembly GCF_016545835.1 of Crotalus tigris. NCBI lineage: Eukaryota > Metazoa > Chordata > Lepidosauria > Squamata > Viperidae > Crotalus > Crotalus tigris. Next base: position 460,590 of record NW_024100143.1, on the reverse strand, counting down.
TGACATTAGAGGGACATGATTTACAGTTGGGATGGCATGCTTTCATATGGTATGGAAAAAACAGAATACATAGCTATTTCCAGAGACACCATATAAGGAATTCTTTATTTGTGGTCTGGGAGAAAGTAAAGAGAAAGCATTATTTGAAGATTCCAAATTGGCTCTCAACTATGGAGGCGCTAATACACCCCAATATGTTTAACATGAGAAACATTATAAGATATACTAACAGATATGGGGGAGTTGAAAACCAAACAACAATTAGAGGAACAAGGAATAAAAATGGATTGGTACATGAGAATGCAAATACAATCTAGATATGAAAAAGATGTTAAAATAGATGGTGTTAATTTGGGGACAACAGAGTTAGATGAAATACTCATAGGAACGGAAGAAAAATGGATTTAAAATGTACAGTTATCTACTACATATGGAGTTAGAGAAGGAACAAGTGAAAGAGACAATGATAAAATGGACAAGGAATTTTGGATACACAATTGAATTAGATAGAAGGCAGCAACTATGGGAAAGAAACTATAAATTGACAATGGCGACTGCACATAAAGAAAATATGTACAAAATGTTTTACAGATGGCACATGTCTCTAGAAAGATTAGCTAAAATGTTTAAGGACAGGTCTATGAAATGTTGGAAATGTCATCAGATACCAGGTTCCTTCTACCATATGTGGTGGATGTGTATAGAAGCTAAAACTTATTGGAATATAATTAGAACATGGATAGAAAAGATGATACAACAATGTATAGAACTAAAACCAGAAATATTCCTGTTGGGTATTCTACCAGGGAAATACAATAAAGAGAAAACATATTTAATTATTCATATAATTACGGCAGCCAGGATTGTGTTTGCACAAAATTGGAAAGCACCAAAAGCCCCCCCTCCCCCCGAGGGAGAGGTGATTGGGAAAATACTGGAATGTGCAGAAATGAATAGACTAACAATTACAATTAAAGATAAGACAGAGTCAGACTACTATGAAATCTGGGGAACTTTTTATGATTGGCTGAAAAGAGAATACGGTTAAAAGATAGTTAACACCAATTTAGATGGAAGAAGAAGGAGCAGATAAGGAGGGAGACCCAGGTGATACAGTATTGAATAACTGGAGCTTGTATAAATATTTATAGAAGTATATATCGAGAAGGTTAGATAAATAGAAGTATTAATGTAAGAGAAAATTAATCTTATTGTATATAATACAAATAGAGAAATTTGGAGAGAGGAGTTGCTCAGACATTACTCCTGAATTGTATCTGAAGAGGGATGAGAGGGAAGAAAGGAGAGGAGAAAGAAAAGAGTAAAGTAGGGGAGAAGGAAGTAGGAAGGTTGGAAGAGAAGAGGAGAGTGGGAAGAAAGGGGAGGAGAGTGGTGAAGGAAAGAGAAGAGGAGAGGAAGAAGAGGGAAGTAGGGAAGAGAAGAAAGGGAGAAAGAAGGTAGAGAAGAAGGAGTGTGGATACAGTGAAAGGGGAAATGGGCGAGCAACACCAAAAGTCATGTGTATGTATTTATTTCATTTTATTAAAAGTATCTTATATATGAATGTAAAAAGAATGTATGTTAACATCTGATAGATATCATGGTATATGTATGGGGGAGAGTTTGGAAAAATAAAAAATAAAAAAATATTTAAAAAGTCTAGGGGGCTGCAGCAAATTTGAACAGAAAAACCCCATTTGTACAACATCAAATGGAAGTCACACAGACCTAGACTCAAAGATATTTATTGGGGGGGGGGGAGGAGAAAGAAAATATCAAAACAAGCATCATGATGTCCTTCAAGATGTCATGGAATAAATTACTTATTGCTTTTATCTGAAAAGAACTATTTCATGATACACTTTACATCATGCTATCAATGCTTTCATATTGTTATTTTGACATAAACTTAATATGCTTTCCCACTTTCAGATTTTTTTTAAAGAAAACAGGTTAAACATTAAACAGATTGATTCTGTTTACTTACTGTATAACATTCAAGAGCACAAAATTTCATGACCATTTTTTTCATACCTAATATCTTCATATCAGATTCTTTTAAGTGTATAAAAATCTTTACATTACAGCAATGTTTTTTAATATTTAATATTTTAAAGTATTGGAATAAAATATACAAAGAACTATAGGAATAATGTAAATTATTTTTCATCTCTTTTTATCCAACTGTCTATTATTTTCTTTTCTTTCTGTTATACTACTATGCCTTATACTCTACATCAGTACATTTAAAACCATCAGAGTGCAAAGTCCACTTTATTACATGTAGGATGAGATTTTGATTTCACTGAATTGGAGAAGAGGAAAAGAAAGATATACAACATTTCATGCAATGCCTGAAATCACAACTCACAGCTTAATATAAGAATGTGATGATTGTTACAATTTCAGTCACTGCCATGTGTGTGTTTGTGAGTGTGTGTCTGTTCTTGCTGATCCAGCATTATCTTTAGCTTTTCCCAAACCATGTTACATTTCAAAAATTGAGCCATTTGTGTGAGATACCTTGCTCTTGAATGACAGGAGATCAGAATGAGATCAAGGAAATATCATTACTTCTGATTTGTCACAGAAAGCAATGTTCACCTGAATTTATTACTAGCATTTAAACTTGACAAAGGATCAAATTGTACCATTAGTTCCACTTGGGAAAATGTGTTAACTTCAGTTAATATATTTCCTGGTATCATTTCTTGAAAAATTAACTCAGGAAAAGGGTTTAAAAATATATGCAGGCTGTACTTTATAATACTGATATTAAAACTGATGAAATAGTTAACAAATGTAATTAATAAAATATTAAAAAGATAATATTTATATCATCCAATACACAGATTTCACCAGGGGTTGAAGCACCACAAACAAAATCTGAGAAGACATTTTGGGGAAGACATAATGTTATTAACCAAATGTTTTATTTACATATGATTAGATTTAACATCTTTTCTTTACAACCATGGTAAACAATTACCTCTAAAATATTTAGAATGTCCCTTATATTTATTGGAAAAATAGAAGATAATTTGCAATCTGAAATATTAGTTTAAATGTCTAATTCTAAATAATTAATATTTGGAAGCAACATTGTTCTAACACTTCATCTCAAAAAAGTCTTAATAATTTTTAGTTCTGTTTGAATTGTATAATTTTTTTTATTGAAGAGTTTTATAAAAGTTACAATATAAACCCCAAAACCAACCCACCTTAAACCCCCCCTCTCCCTCCCTCACTTCCTAGAGCTGAATACAGGGTTACAATTATAATAATCATAATCTAACTAACATTAACCAACTATATCAATAACCAAGTCCATAATGCACTTTAACTCCCCTTTAGCATAAATATAAACAAATTAAAAGTAAACATAATAACAATAAAAACATAAACAAACATAATATCCTAATTATTAAACTAATTATTAAACAATACAATATCCAAATTGTTAAACAATACTAATACTAAAAATAATAATAATATTCCACTATAATAAACTATTAATAATACTCTAAGATTTACTCATAAACTAAGTGGAAATTATTAGTCTCATATTTAGTCTGAATATAATCTATCCATCTTCTCCAAACCAAAATGTATCTTTCTTGTGAATGATCCTTCAAATAAGCAGAAATCTTAGCCATTTCTGCTAAGTTTGACATTTTAGGTGTCTATTCTTCTATAGTAGGCAAGCAATCCTTCTTCCAATATTGCCCTACCAATAACCTTGCTGCTGTTATCAAATTCAACATCAAATTAGTTTCTTTAGTATCACAATCTGTAATAACACCCAGTAAAATAATTGTGGAGTAAACTTTATCTTTCTTTTAAAAATCTTTTGAATGTTCCACCAAATCTTAATCCAAAAAGCTTTTATATATTTGCAAGTCCACCAGATATGAAAATAAGTAGCCTCCAAGCTACCACATCTCCAACATTTGGGCTGTAAATTAGGATACATACAAGACAACTTTTTAGGATCCAGATGCCATCTATAAAACATTTTGTAAAAAATTTCTCTTAAATTTTGGGCCTGAGTAAATTTACATTTTTGCATCTGTTTATGCCTATATACATTATTCATATAAATCAAAAAACCCCTCATATAAGCTTTACTAGCATCCCAAACCATTGCCATAGAAGTACCTTTATGCATATTCAAAGCAAAAAATTCTTTCAAATGTTCTCTACATTTCTGCGAAAGCATCTCATATCTAAATAAATTTTCGTTCAGTCTCCAAGATCTTCTGTTCCCTTCTTCAGCAAATAACTCCAACCATACAGGGCTATGATCCAACAATGTTCTAGGAAAAGTCTTAGCATTCTTAACCCTGAAGAAAAGATCAGTAGTGATTTAAAAAAAATCAATTCTGGAGAATGATTGATGCCTATCCGAAAAAAAGTAAAGTCTCTATCTTCCACATTCCGTTCTTGCCAAATATCCCTAAATTCCAGATCATCTTTCAAATCAAAAAAGGCTTTAGGTAATTTAGAATAATTAGGAGAATTTTTGAAAGATCCCTTCTTGTCTTTACTTGAATCCAAAACTCCATTCCAATCACCCATCATAATAACAGATTTATAATCCAATTGAGTTAGTTTATGATGTAAAAACTTATAAAACTTTTTTTGTTGTTGATTAGGAGCATATAATCCAATAATAAGAACTTTCTTTCTTTTCTTTTTTTTTGTAAAAAGTTTTATTTCAACTTTACAATACATAACAATCTTACAAATACTTCAGATAAAAAATAAAACAAATTGATACACACCACATTCGGTCTTGCCTGCCCATTTCCCCCCAAACCGCATCCCACCTCAAACCAACTTACTTCTTTCCCTCTTTTTCTTCACTCACCCCTTCTCCTCCTTCACCTCAACCTTCCTACTTACTTCTCACCTTCTCCTCCCTCTTGATGTGGTCCAGGGGAAATGCCCAAGCAGTTCCTCTCTCAAAATTAAAACATTAATATTATATACAATAAGACTATTTCTACTTTATCTGAACTACTTAAACTTAAACCCTTCCACCCCCCACCCCCCTCCCCCCTACTTCCCAGAGCAAAATACAGGATTATGCAAACATATTAAACATATTCTATTTAAGTTTACTAATTATACAATGAACAAAATCATAAAAACCCTTAACTCTCTTCAAACTTTAACATCATAAGTTTATAAACAAAATCATTGCTCACAGAATAAGTGAAACTTTGTAGTTATAATAAGAACTTTCTTGCCTTGTAGCATTAGTTCAATAATAACATATCTTCCTTGTACATCAGCTTCAATTAATCTAGCCGATAAATCTCTTCTTACATAAATAACGACTGCCCCCTTTTTATCTGGGGTAGAAGCTATAAAATGTGATTCAAACTGAGAATTAATCAAGTACTTTTGATCTTTTGCAAGAATATGAGTCTCCTGTAAGCAAACAATGTCATTTTATGTTGTTTCAAGTAGTGAAATACTTTCTTTCTTTTCTGTGTTGAATTCAGGCCATTAACATTCCATGTCAAAAGCTTTGCCATCTTTAGTGGCCTGTAGCCTTTGGAACACTACTTGAAGATCACCCATTGATGTCTTCTGTCGTGCCCCTCCCACAGGCTCTGTAGTAATCGGGTCTTGTGTCATTGGTCCAGAATTAGCTTTCTGCTTTTGCTCCTTTTCTTTACGTCTATACACAGCACAGTTCCTTTGAATCATCCTTTACCTCCAAACTCTGATCAGTAGACTCAGCCTGCAGTAAATCTCCTACAACCAGTAACATTTCGTCTTCAACTGGTTGTTTATCTTCTAGCCTTTCTTCTATTATCTTAGGTTGTGAAGATGGTGATAAACCTGCTTTCAGGACATTGGTATAAAAATCTTTTGCCTTTAAAATTGTATTAAGTCTATATCTTGTCCCTGCGTAATTCACCACTATTCCAATAGGTATCTGCCATCTAAATGGGACCTGTTGATTTTTAAGCTCCTCAGACAGAAAGGCAAAGTCTTTTCTTTTTCTAAGAATTTATGGAGGTATCTCTTTTAAAATTATAATATTTTGATCTGCAATTTGAAATCTCTGTTTATAAAAAGCCTGAATCACATTTCGAAGTGATCTTCTAGAAAAATAAATAACCACATCTCTGGGTAAGTTTTTCTGCCTCGCAATCCATGAATTGACCCTAAATATTTTATCCATCTCCCTTGATAATTCCTCAGGTACACATCCCAGAATAGAAGTTATTGCTTTTGCCACCTCCTTCTTCAAATCTTCTTGTGGATCCTCTTTTAATCCTCTTATTCTCAATGCAAATTCCATATCTCTATATTGTGAAATAGTAACTTCATCCTCTGCCACATCAATCCTATTTTCAACCTTGACACTCTGCTTTCTAGTTTTTCAGTATTTTCCACAACTTCATACACCCGATCATCCTAGCATTCAATATGTGTAGCTAACCCTTGAAGTGCAAGCAATATATCTTCCCTCATTTCTCTATTTTTATTCTCAAGAAGATCAGCCATCTCCTCCTTTATTTCTTGTGTTGTTTGCTTTAAAGCATCTTGAATATCTTTAAGGTAAATGCCGGTGGTGGGGGAGAAGGTGGGGAGGATTTAAGTTTAGATTGCACTACAGGCTGTGCTATAGGAGAAGAAATTGTACTTTTAGAAACAGCAGAAATTCCTACACACTTTGAAGCCATTTTCCTGCCTTTATGAATCCACTTCATATAAGTTTCACTTTCCCCTTAAACTTTGTTACCGATTCTTTCTTGACACTGTCCTTTCATTCAGCATTCTGGCACAATTTTTCCTTTTAAATCAAATGAAAATATGGAGAAGATTATTTCTCCCTGAGTTAAAGATTCCAGCACTTGCAATTTTAGCTTCTCCTGGTCAGCTCTGTCTGCTTTTAATTTACTCACAAGTCCCTTTAAGATGCAGATGTGGAAGCGGCGTCCTGCTTTGCTCCTGAAGCTCAGGGCAAAGGCATCCTGGAGTGCAGAAAAAGCCTCGGGCTCCGAGGGAACTCTCACCCTCCGACCTCCAAATAATTAAGGAGGTCTAGTGGAGCTCTACCTCTACCCGTGGAAAACTCTCCTCCCCCTCTTCTCCCAAGGGGGAGGTTTTCAAGCTGCAGGACAGTTGATTTTTACCATCTCCACGCTCTTTTACACAATCACAGGACTGGCAGACAGAAAAAAGCCGCCATCAGTGCAGCGTCACCACCAGTGTGATTGATTGAGTCAGGAATTATTAAGTGCAATTAATCCATCCCTTTGCACACATTTGAGGATAATGATTTATTCTGAAGTTCTCTTTCTGCAAAAGAGGCAGGTGGAGGAGACGAAGAGGTCATGGTAGCCCAATCTGAATTAGACAGTTTTGAGCTTTTCTATTCTACTTCTTTTTTCCTATTATAGCATTTGATCATGAAACACAAAGTTAGGATGATGATGCTGCTGCTGCTGCTGCTGATGATGATGATGATGAAAATCATGAACAGAAAGCTTACAGAAGCTCTATTTTTGTAAGGTTTCAGGATTAGCTAAAGACAAGATCAGATTTTTACTTGGTTGAGTTGTTAACAATCTGTAGACTCTCCCCCTTTATTTATTTATCAAATTTATATAGCCACCCATCTTACAACAAGTAATTCTCGGCAACATACAACAAAGCTAAAAAACACTCAATTAATAAATATTAAACAATTATAATTATTAAAAAATGTAAATACTATAACAAGATTAAGAAGAATGAATTTTATTAATTCATTTTATAGGCATTTATGTAATTTATTCAAATTCTTATAAAAATATCATGTTTTTCATATACCTTTCTCACAGTCCACAGCATGATTAGATGATAATGAAGGTAACAGTTCCATACATTCTGAATTCCTGACATATTTCTTTTTTTTAAAATAAAACGTTTTTTTATTTTTCATTTATTTATACAAAATACAATTCAATTAAAATCCTAACCATTGATACCGCCTGCCCATTCCCCCCGGACCGCGTCCACCCTCTCTAATCCTTCCCTACTTCCCTCCTCTTTCTCTCCTCCCCTCCTACTCTCTTCCCCTCCCCTTCTCCTCTAACCATCCTACTTCCTCCCTGCTCCTTCCTCCCCTCTCATCCCTCTCACACACATGAACGCAGCATAGGGGAAATGCCCATGCATTTACCATGACTATATTATCATTACCCACCCACCCACTCACCCACCTACCCACCCACCCTCAACCCTCCCCCCTTGCTTCCCAGAGCAGAGTACAGGGTTATTAATAAGAAAGTTAACAATAATAAAAAAGGGAAAGAAGAAAGAAAAAAGAAAAAAAAGAAAAAAAACCAACATACTTAACCTTTAACTCCCCTTAAATTAAGTCATATGAACAAATCTCTAAAACAGTTAATATAAAATTTACTCATAAAGTAAATGAAACTTTATAGTCCCATATTTTTTCTGAATATAATCTATCCATCTTCTCCATACAATAATATATCTTTCTTGTGTATGATCCTTCAAATAAGCAGAAATTTTTGCCATTTCTGCAAAGTTAGAAATTTTAAATATCCATTCTTCTAAAGTAGGCAATGAGTCCTTCTTCCAATATGAGCCTACTAATAACCTTGCTGCAGTTAATAAATTCAACATTAAAGTAGTTTCTTTGTCATTTAAATCCACAAAGATACCCAATAGGAATAATTGAGGGGTGAACTTTATCTTCCTTTTAAAAATCTTTTGAATGTTCCACCAAATCATAATCCAAAAAGCCTTTACCTTTTTACAATTCCACCAAACATGAAAATATGTCGCATCCATATTACCACATCTCCAACATTTGGGTTGTAAATTTGGATACATACAAGATAATTTTTTAGGATCTAAATGCCATCTGTAAAACATTTTATAAAAATTTTCCCTCAAATTTTGAGCTTGTGTAAATTTAACATTTCTAATCCAAATTGTCTCCCATAAGTCCAATGGGATCGGTTCCTGGATATTCTGAGCCCATTTAATCATACAGTCTTTAACCAATTCTGTTTCAGAGTCTAATTCTATTAAAGAATTCCTGACATATTTCAACATGAATTTTGGAACATAAAGTCTGAATAACTAAAAAAAAGTGCTCAGATAAAGGAGAATTTGTATAGCTCAGGGTTGAAATTAGGGGGTCTTTGGTGCTATTTGAGGTTGGTTTACTGCAGACATTTCATTACCCAAACTAGGTAACATTATCAGTGCTAGTAGAGAGTGGGTCTTGCTCTCATTTTTATATTCTAGTAGTTTGCCTTGTCAGTGTTTGTAATTCTTTGGTTGAGCTGTTTACTCTTAGCTTGTTTGAGAGTTCCTTGATTGGGGTATTGTTAGTCTAATGTTAGTCTTGTTGTTAATCTCTGCTCATTGGGGTATTGATTGCTGGTGAGGAGGTGTTCTGATCTTTTTGTTCCCTTTTTGGTTTGTTGATTGTCTCTTTTGAATGGTATATTGATGTTGTTTATGCCTATGTACCTGTTATGGCCAATTTGTCAGAGTGTCAGGCCTCCAGGCCTTCTCTAGTGTTTTTGGGCTTGACTTGATCTAGGATGGTTAGTTTCCCAATTGAAACTATGACTGTCAATCCAAATATTGTGAAAATAAGGAGGTTTCATTATGTCTTCTTACTGCTACTTGGAATTCATGAATATGTTCTGCTAATCTTCGGCTGTTTGTTTTACATAATGGCTGTTGCAGTGTTTACATTATATGTTGTAGATCACTGTTTTTTTCCCCTGGGGCTGCTGCATCTTTTGGTTTGCTTAGGTTGTTTTGGAGGGCTTTAATTGATTATGTGCTATGCTGATGCCATGTGATTGTAATAGTCTGTTGGTGGTTCCTGCAATGTTTTTGCTATATGGCAGTTTTATCCTTTTTACATTGTTTTATTTGTTGTGCTGTATTGGGTTGAGTAGCCGAGATTTTTTGATGATTGTGTGGATGTCTATTTTGTTGGAGGATGTTGTCTAGATGATCTGTTTTCTTTGTCTGCTGTTCGGCGTTGCTGCAATGTGTTTGTGCAAATCTGAATTGCATTATTATACAGCTTCTTGTGGCAGGTTGGGGAGTAACTTTGGTAATAGAGCACTTGTTTGATGTGAGGTAGTTTTTCAATAAATTTTATTTCTAGTTTGCTAAAACTTTCTGCTGATAAGAATATGTAAGTATTGTTTTCTTCTTCTCTTGTGAATTTTACAGTATATCTTTGAAGATGTTGCTGGTTTCATATGTGCTCTCCAGTTGGTCCTTTTTTTTATGACAAAGGTGTCATCTATTTACAACCTTGAGTTGTATGTGTGGGAGTGCTATCATTTCAAGGCAGAGGATAAGAGTCCAGAAAATGGCTGTCCTTTTGATTTGTTGATGTATTTGTCTGTTGAAAATATGTGGTTAGGCAGAGTTTGTTAAGATCCATAATTCTAATGCTCTCTCAGAAGTGGTCTCTCAAAAGCTGACAGCATCTGCCTTACCATTTTATTGCTACATGTGACAATATATATGCAGAGGGGATATAGTAAAGAATATTTTTGAATAGAGTAGAGTAGGTACTTTGATTCTGTCTTTAAAAATGTACATACTTCTCTGCATTTTTGTGTTAGCTGTAGTTCTTTTATCATAAACCCTGCTTTCTTTTTTTTACAGCCACAAGTATGGCTGTAAAAGGACTTTGTAAAGGACTTTGACAAATTTTCTCCAAGAATAACTAACAGATATAGGGGAGTTTTCTATCTCTTCCTTTTATAATTCTTACCCAAAACACTTTAACAAATCCTGCTGCCAATTTTCCAACTATCAGGAAACATTGGATGTTTTCATTCCATCATAGATCTTATAATAGAAGGAGATAACCAGGCTGAGCCTCAGTGCAGGATCAAACACATCATCAGGTTGGAGTGGAAGAGACCTAACTTAATCTCTCCTTGAAGTGTGTTGACTCTTATCTGGTATTAATTTGCCATGGGCATTAGTAGATCAGATTCTTGTGAATAGGTAGCATGAAATAAACTTGTAATGCTATACTGGCTCCTGATTTTCTGTCCCCGACACTACTATTAGGACATTTCTGCTTAGGATCGACAAACAACTTTATATTGTTATTTTTCATTCATAGCCACAGGCTTTAATAGTTTTTCTTTACTACTGTATTTATACAAAATAGTGACTCTACAAAAGGATAGGCAGATACATAAGGGTGAGGGACTAAGTTTGCCCAACAATAACCACTGAACTCAATCTACTAAAATTTCAATATCCAGAGGCTTATTCAATATTTCTCTCATCCAGCCCAACATTTTCCTTAAAGGGACAATACATTTTTAGCCACATCGTTCTTATGCATACAATCCAACTTTTCCTTTGATATTGATAAAGCTGCTTTTCCTTGCAGAAATTCTTCCGGCAATGTATACTTTTGGATTTACTTGTTGTCACTTCCAGATCCAACCAGCTCTTTGTTGGCATTCTAGTTCTGCTGGCCTGATCTATTATTATCCCTGTCTCATGCTGGGAGCTTTTGTTCATGTATTCTCATTCTTTTTTCTGGCTGACACATGGAATGATTTCCTTCTGAGGAGAAATTCACTTGTTGATCCATGACTGTATGCTTCAGGCAGTTTTGCCAGCAGGGCACATAGCAAGAAGACAAGCATTGTGTATTCTTTCATTACCTCTTATTTGTGGGTAATCTTTCTGCCCCCCTATTTGTATAATTGGAGCCCATTATTCTTATCGTCTGATTTACAATTCTTTCTTTCATAGTGTAGGTAGCCCTCAGTTAATGTGCAATTATTCAGTGATTGTTAGAACTAGTACTTACAACTGGGTACTGTCCATGATCTGCCCAGCCCTTTGCATACACCCATGTGCCTCCTCCCCAAACCATGCAATAATCTTGCATATACAACTTCGCATTATTGTGTACCATTGTGTCTTCTCCTTGCACCATGCCTCTCATGCACCCTACATGAACCTTCCTGGTGCATGTTCCACCTCTCATACACATTCTTGCACCTCCTCTTCAATCCTCCCTTGACTACTGTACTAAGGAGGCTGCATAATGAGGTGCACAAGTTACTATATAGATTATGGAGGGTGCATGAGTATGTGAAAGGTGTGCAAGAGGAGTTGCTTGCCTCAGAAAGGCAGTGGTGGGATTGTTAAAATGGCACTTGAAAAAAGCAGAGTCTATGTGTGCATCTGCCTCACGCTTACCCCGTGTCCACCATGCTCTCCACGGTGCATTGCAGTTGATCTGAGGTGGCTGGCCAGGCACAGAAGAACCACTGAAAACAACAGATTCTCTGTGTGTGCCTGCTATGTGCTCACCTGTCATGCTGCGAGGCTCATTGCACCTATTGTGCACCAAGTCTTGTGGTTTCCTGCAGCAACAGCCAATGCCAGCGCGACAAGCCTTGAGGCGTCTTGCAGCAAGCAACAGCACTGGCATGAACAGCACCCAACAGAAGGCACCTCCACCGATGCCGCAGCCCTGAGGCAGCTTGAATCCAGGACTTATGGAAACCCAGGAGGAGCATAGCAGCAGCTTACCCATATATTCCTTGTCACAGAGGGTTTGGAAGCAGGGTGCCTCTGCCACTCAGCAACAAGCTGAGCTGCAAGCACTGCAGCAGCAGCGTAGCTAAGATTGGCACTGTCGAAGCTGACCTCGTGCCTAGCAGGAATCAGCACTGCCCAGCTCCCCCCCATGCCTCTGCCTGCGTGCTCAACCTGCTACCCCTCAATTCTAGCCAGGTGATCAATTTAGCAAAGGCATGGGAGGAAGGTGGGTGCTGCAGATTCCCCACACATGAGAAGTTAGTGGAGAAAGGCGAGTGGCAGCCCCAGTGGCAGGAAGGACCGCCAAAAAGGAGTCTGTGTGCGTGCCTGCTATGCATTCAACCATCACACCGTGAGTATTGTCACATCGATTTCACCAATTCCACACTTCGCAGCAGGAGGCTACAAGGCTCATTGCACCGATCGCATGCTGAGCCTCACGGCCTCCTGCAGCAAGTGCCAGCACTGACGTGATGAGCCTCAAGGTGTCCTGCAGCAAGCGGCAGCACTGGCCCAATCAGTGCTCAACAGGAGGCATCTCCACACATGCCACAGCCCTGCAGCAGCCATAATCTGGGACCTATGGAAACCCAGGAGGAACCTGGTAGCAGCTTGCCCATGCATTCCTTGACCCAGAGGGCTTGGAGCTGGGGCACCTCTGCCAGTTAGCAAGAAGCCAAGAAGCAAATGCCACAGCAGCAGCCTAGCCAAGATTGGCACCACTGAAGCTGGCCTGGTAACTAGCAGGAATCTGCACTGCCCACCTCCCATCATGCTTCTGCCTGCACGCTTGGCCTGCTAAACCTCATTTCTAGTCGGGTGAGACTGGGTTTTTTTTCCCACTGCCAGATTTTCGCTGCCATACTGTTTAAGTTTCTTTAAAGTTTACTTGATGCAGAATGAGAAGGATCTGCATTTTCCATTAAGTAATCAACATGTGATCTTCCTTGCTGGCTTTCTCATTGATTTTCAGGGGGAAAATCAATTTCTTTTATTTTTAGTAGAAAATTCTCCATCATTTTTTGAACATATTCCAAAGTCCCAAAGTAATTAGAATTCTTCTTCTCCCACTGGTTCCAGTTTCATAACTATTCTGTTCCATCAATGTTATAATGATCAATACTATTCTGCTGCTGTTAACTAATCACTGCTCTTCTAGTGATAGCTTCTGTTAAGGGACTTGCCCTCAGTAACTGCAGACCCTGAAGGTTCAATGGTTCTTACTCTAGCATGTGTGCCTATTCCTATCCCACAGGTTCTTCTAAGTGTTTTCTCCTATACCAGGGGTAGGTAACCTTGGCTCTTTTATGACTCGTGGATTTCAACTCCCATGCTGGCTCAGGAATTCTGGGAGTTGAAGTCCATGAATCATAAAAGAGCCAAGATTGCCTACCCCTGTCCTATACTATTATCATGATTTCAACTGCAATGGCAGTCATTGCAGTTGACAACTCAAAGCCTTTAATGATTTGCTGGCTGATCCATCTCCCATTCACTAATGTCTCCCAAATCAATATGACTGTAGCCAACATAATAGTATAAGTTTAGTTCAAGCTAATCAGCTTAATTAATTAATCAGTTTTTATTTATTGTCCATAAACAAACTAATATTTTTAACCTCACATTTAATCAGAGAGGCAGGGCACATTATCTCAGCTTATAACAAATTTCACTAAATAATTTTTACTTCTAGCTGAAAACATTTTTCCTTTAAATGAGACCTTAGAAGAAAAGAAGAAAATAAATAATGCCTGTATTTGTGGGCTAGAAATATACATACAATGTAATATGTTATTTGTTAACCTACATAGTGTAAATCAGATTGGAGATTTAAAATATTTAAAATTAATCCAAATATTACACTTGAAGAATTATTTGTCATTTTGCTATTTTCCTATGCCGTTCTTATCCCATATTTTACCATCTCTGATTCTCTCTCTTTCCCGTACAGACGCACAAACCAATAGACAGAGACAGAGATAATGGTATGATTATTTGGTCAATAAATATACATAGAATTTATAGCAAGTGGAGCATGCATGTGTTTTGCACCGTCTCATAAATTCTCCTATAAACAGTAGTTCAGAATTTCTTAACACTGCAGACAAAATTCTTTTTTCAACAGGATTATTCCTGCTTTTAATCTTTTCAGATGAACTGAAGTCCTGTTGCTCTCAACTAATAAATTAATGTGTATTTGTAAGATAGTTCATATAAGCAGAGGGTGAAGCGTGTTAAGCAAAATATGAATGAACTTATGACTGTTGCAAGAGATTTAATAAAATCAATTACAAACAATGAATGTTTGTCTTTTGTACTCCTTATGATGATACCTCAACACTCTTTCATTAAATCTCACCACATGGAAGAAAACTCACCAGTGTGGAAGGGAAACAGATGTTTTGCTTTTTCATGCCTGCATCATCACTACTAATCCAACACCATTTCACATACCAAGCTGGGATTTTTCCTGATATTTTAAAGAAAAGAGAGAGATAAGAAAAGCATAAAGCCATCTCTCCCTTGACAATCTGCTCTCCAGTGTACTAGTTAATTGAAATATCTAGGAACAAGTAGCACTACTACTGCTTCTCAAGATGTTCCATTTATTGAGAGAAAAATATATATAGACATATGTCTTTAACTCATTCATTTCCTTTGGCTGATGTTATTTGAAGTTCTGTCACTAATCCTTCAAATATTCCTCCTTTCACTAACTTGGTAGCCCTTTAGAGTCCATCTAAATGTCCTTTTATTTCAATATGGTGATTTTTACCCCATCAATAAAAAACTGTCTAACCAATATGTCTCACACTGCATTTATTACTTATTATCTCTCTCTCTCTGTCCCTCCCTCCCTCCCTCCCTCCCTCCCTCCCTCTCTCTCTCTCTCTCTCTCTCCCTTTTTCTCACAGTAGTCGTAATGGTGAGGATGGTTTTTAAATGTGTGGATAAATAAATTGCAAGTAGATATGGATTAGCTATAGTTGGTTCAAGTGGTTTGGGGGGCAACACATAAAAGTACCAACAACTGGAACCTGCAGTGACAGAGGCGATAAAATAATTGGGATTTTCAAAGTCTTCCTCTTTTCATTTGCATGAAAACAATGCATTGCTTTATATATAGTTTACACATTGTTAATTACATAACATTTCATGTCAAACTCATTTAGTCACTGAGCAGTAGCTCCCTTTGGAATAAATCCTTCCAGAATGATACTTCATGTCAGAAGGAGTCTCTAAGTGCAGATACTGTTTAGATCAGACATGTCAAACTCGTGACGTCAAGTGATGTCGTGCAACATATCAGGACTGTTTTGCCATTGCTGGCAATGGGATGGGTACAGCTTCTGCGTGACACATCCAGCCGATGGGCCGGCAATTTGACACCTCTGGTTTAGATGGTGACAGCCAGATTTTTTAGCATTTTAGAAGAAGAGCTTTTAGAGGCACTGGGAATTCTCCTCCACTATGTAGAAATTATGTACTGACTTAATTTGAGTCTAACATATGAAAAAAAATAACATACTCCTCAGGTGGTGATTAGGTTTCTATGCTTATTAGTCAGCAACTAGAAATATTCACTATCTCTATAGTGTATTCTGATCAGTCACTGATTTGAGCAGTGCTAAACAGACCCCCTCAATGGAAAAATAAAAAGGAAAAATAGACCATTAGTTTTTATTGAAGAACATGGGATATGATTTTAAAATACCCCAAAGTTCTCATTTTAACTTCAGGAAAATTATAGCATCACTCAGCGGGATAACATTTTATTACCATATTTGTCTCACTAATGAAGGAATTACTGAAGCAGTTTGGAATTACATACATATCCAAGTTCAATTACATTTAGTCATTAGCCATCTAAGGGCACTGTTCATGAACATAGGATTAATGGATTCCAAACTCTTGCCAAATTCCAGCTGAAGTGATTATTAAGCACCATCATTAATTTAAATAATAAAATCCAGAATATTTTAATTTGCTTTGTGATGTTTTGTTCCATGTTACAAGTGGCAGGTGATAGCTTCTTGCTGTTTTCTTATTACTGTAGATACATTGAGGCAACTGTGTGCAATTATAGCACATAACTATAACATTATTTAAATGTATCAATATTTGAAATTGATTTTCATGCGGTCCTTTCACATTTTTGATTCAGCCATTTATTCTGTAAATTATGCCCATTTCTTTTGCATCCTGCAACCAGTAGCACTACTATTAAATTTTTTCCAGAGGATTCTCTTGTATACACAATCATTAAATGCCAAGAGATAGAGAAAAATCTGCAAACATTTCCTATCCCATTTGTTAATAGAAGGGCAACAGTGAATACAACATATATTAATTCATTTTGCAGAAGAGCCAGTTCAATTTCTACTGATCATTTGTAGTAATAAAAAAGTTCCATTTCATAAGGCGATCGCTCTGAGAATCTCATAAGCAAATAGCAAACTTAATCCCTAAGTGTGAATCCTTCATGAAGACAAAATGGCACTTGTAGACTCAACGAAATGTGAAGTATTTGCAGAAAAAATATACTCAATAGAAAAGGGAAGAGGAGGGAAGGGAGAAAATATTTAAATGAGAAGTAGGCTACAACTACAAAATATATATTGCTTGCTTAACCTAGAGCTAATCCTCTTTTAGCAACCACAACTGGAACTAGCAACTCAATTTTTTTTTAATTTTTATTCATAATACAATTAAAACAACAATGGACAAACATGACATTCCAGAGTGAATTTTCCTATCAGTTCCTATCATAGTACAAAAGTTTAATACGTTGTTCTTAACCTCTATATAAAAGCCTCATCTTCTATACAATGCAATTATATATACAATTATATGTACAGTTATGTATATCTTTTAATTCTACCATTAACTTGAAGTCCGAGCAGTTCTTAATTCATACCAACGGTAAAATTTGCCCCAGATTTCGAAGTATTCGTGTTCTGTTTTGTCTTTCATAATCATTGTAAGCCTGTCCATCTCAGCACATGATAGAATTTTATGCAGGATCTCTTCTTCCGTTGGAGTTCCCTTATTCCTCCAATTTTGAGCAAAAACCAGCCTGGAAGCCGTTAAAATGTGTAGCATTAAATAAAGTACGCCTTTGTCATGCTTTGCGTAGTTAAACCTAATAGAAAGAGTTCTGGTTTTAGTTCTACCGCTCTAGCAACTCAATTATTAAACAAAGTGGTCACTAAATGAAACCACAACTCATTTATTATCTCACTTCACTTCCTTTGCTTCACAGACCTATGGTTATCATAAGTGCAAGGATCGGTTCTAAAGGTACATTTAGAACTCCTTTTTGAGGGAGATGGGTGGTTGAAATAGGAAATTAATTAATTAATTAAAATAAATAAATAAATAATTTTCATCACCGTCATACTGTGAACAGTCACTAAATGAGGCAGTCCCTAAACAAACACTACCCATAAAATTAATCAAAGATAAAAGTTTGCAAATGTAAGAAAGCAACGGGTCTCACTGTCCCTTGTGAAAGGCCTGGATGAAGAACCTTTGTCTTACTATGGTAATGTACAGAGAAGAGTAATCGAGATTTATATCTCCAACAATATTTTTGTTTGCAGGTTATTGCAGGTCTGTACATTAGGATATTCTGAATTGATGGTTGCTATGACTGTTTTTCAGAATCCAAATTATTTTAATCTTAAATAAGTAGTGGGATATAATTGAAGACAAAGATGAAAACAATATCTTTGGAGGAGATTGCTTTGGTTTGCAAAACATGTTAATTATTAAATATTTGGGTTTTAATTAAGGAAAATATATTTATGAAATATAAATTCAACCCCATAGGACACATTAATAAAACTTTATAAAAGTACTACAAATAGCAAGTTTTGTTGCATTTTTCAAGTCTGTTTACATTGGTCTAGTGCTATTTATTTGAATCTTTTTTCTTACATCTGCAACACTATCATGTAATGAAACAATTATGACATAAATATTACATAACAAAGACTTTACTGTATAGTTCCTAGAATAATATATGAATCAGATAAAGTCAAGCATCCTCAAGCTTTTAAGTAATGAAGTCATTACTAAAATAATTTTAAAGGATAGGAAGCAGATAACTATACTATTGTATCTATTATTTTCTGCTATCAGCACTCTTTTACATTTTCAGACTCTCATCCCTTGATACACTAGCTTTCATGCTTCTTCGTGTCCTATAGATTGTGCTTCTTTCACTAAGCAGGTTAACTTATCTTACTGACTGCCTCTAGGCTAGTTGTCACAAAAAAAATATATGAAGTGGTAAACTTAAAAATAGACTTTTTTTCCCCCTCAGTTTTCACCTGATGGAATTTCACCAACAGAAGTGCAAAAACAATGATTGAAAACTTTTCTCCTACGGGAAGGAAAGCTGTTTTTGAAGGTATATTCAGGCATATGAGCTTTACCTTAGGCTGAAATTATGTAGCCCTTATATGATTTTTCTTCTTGACTAAATGAGGCAATTAGTAAGTGTACAACTTCTTAGTAATATTTGGTTGAATGACTAATTAGGCTTTGCAGATGAAGTTATTGCAAATATTTTTCCAACATACCAATAAATAGGACAGGAATGTATTCCTGCTAACCAGTCTTTCTTGATATGCCAAGCCTTTGGGCTTTGCAACCCAAAGCAAGCTTAGAATATTACTGCAAGCTATGATTCTGTTATTATTTCTTGGAGTGTAAAGTTAAGATTTACTGTGAAAAACCTAATTACAATACATAAAATTGTATATTTTATATATTTTAGCACCACATGGATTAGCCATCTGGATTATTCTTTAATATCCTTAAAAATGAAATCAAAGCATTATACCCAACACTTTATAAACAGTGGAAAAAGTGTCAATATTATTTTTATGCTACTCATTCCTCATTTAGGATGGCTCTACTTTGCCAATTAATTTTTCATGTTGTTCCACTATATGTGTAAACACAGGAAATATATCGATTAATTAAGATTAAAGTAATGATCACTTCCAGATACGATTCCCATACATCTGTGGCACTGAGATAAATTCTTAGTGTCAGAGTATAGAAATCAATATCATAAATAAATACCTTTTGTTGCTTATTGTACATCTCATGAGTTACTAATATAAGTAGAAACATTAATTCTGAAGAAACAAATTTTAGTTTTTTTTAAAAAAAACAATACTTTTTACAAGGGAAGGAAAATATTATTTAATGCAATGCTTCCAGGATAAAATATATAACTGATGTCTGTATGCATGCATGCAAACACATACTTTAAATTAGCACACTCAAATATTGCAATAATTTATTTCACTAAAGGACATTCTTATTCTTTATCCCTCTGTAAGCAGTCCTTTTTAATATTATGTTTCCCTTTGATTAAACAGTGTCATCTAAAAAGGATCTAGAAATGTAAGTCCTGACCTTGCTGGCTTTCCAAAAGATATCAGAGTTCTGTTTTTTCCTTGAGAATTGGACCTGGTGCTGGGTGAATTTATTTTGCTATGGAATTGTTCATTCTTTTCTAGATTTTTATCTGCACATGCTCTTATATTTATATAATTTTTCGGTACAAAAAATAGCATCTCCAGACTCTTCATATGTTAGGGGATAATTTCTGCAGTGGGGAAGTCTGATAAATACGATTTTCTATAATTACTATTGGTAGTAATTCAGTAATTCATGTTAGAATTAGCACAGAAGACGTGTCAAGCCTCATAATCCTGAAGGCATTTGGGAAGTTTCCAGGTTCTTTTCACTGCCATGAAATCCTGAAATAGTTTGCAGGAATTGTTTGGAAGGAATCTTTGTGAATAAAGGACTAACTTAAAACTCTTCCAAAACCTTGCAATTTAGCTTTGTAAGACGCCCAAAACCCCTGTAAGAAGGAAAGGCACTAAAAAAAAAAAGTTGGTTTATAGAGCAACTGCTTTATTTAATTCCAAACCAATATATAAATTTAAACAAACAAACAAACAAATAAGCCTGAAAATTTTATAATGCTGACCTGCAGTCCTCACTTTGGATTTGGTATCTCTTGATCAGTTTTATTATGTCCAACCATGGCAATATACCTATTGTAAGATGACCAACCGTCCTCCTTTTGGGAGGACAGTCCTCCTTTTTTGAGTTCTGTCCTCCCTCAAAAAGTGTCCTCCTAAATGTCCTCCTTTTCCATATACCGTCCTCCTTTTGGGAGTTCTGTCCTCCCTCGAAAATGTCCTCCTAAATGTCCTCTTTTTCTATATTTGAAGACTTATCTGCAGGGCTTTTTTTTCCTCATAGAACGCTCAGAAGGCGTTCTGGGACCTTTTTTGATGTTTTTTTTCAACTTTTGCCTGAGCTGTGCTACTCGAAAGTCAATAGGAATTGCTGCTGAGTGCACCAAAACACCTGGGTGGCAAACTTTGCATGTGTAAGTTGCAGGAACTTTGCACCCCTCACTGCTACCCAACTACACCATCTCCTACTTAGTTCTGCAGATAGCTGGAGGAGACTGGAGTGGTAAGTTTCTCTTGATCTTCCCTGTTCGGTTCTACACAGGGATGCACAGGGTAGGCGGTGGTGCTGGGGGGCAGCTGGGGGGGGTGGCTGCAGGGCCGGAGCCAGCGCAGCTGGTGCTTTGCCTTTGCGAGCCGTGGGGCCGGCTCTACGGGGATGCGCAGGGTGGGCGGTGGTGCTGGCGGGTGGCTGCAGGGCCAGAGCTGGCTTGGCTGGTGCTTTGCAAGCTGCGGGGCCGGCTCTCCATGGCAGGGCAGCAGTGCTGGCGGGGTGGCTATGGGTGGAGGCGTGGCGGGCAGTTGACCTTCCATGGGCTGCACCAGCTGGTGGTCTACACAGTGCTGACCTGCGCTGCCACCACCTCACCCTGTGCACCTACATGGCCATCCTGGAGCACATGGCTCACAACACCTGCCTCCACCGCCCACCCCCGTGCAATCCAGCCATGTGGATTTTTGAACAAGTGAGAAATCGAGAATGTTGATACTCTAGCTGCAGCACTTGCCATAAAATTCAATATGAAGGATATTTCTTGTTCAGATATTTCCAATATATTGTTAAAAGATGATACATTGACAAAAAATATTCATTCAATGGAAAAGTACTCATTTAAATAATTAATAGGCATGTAAGCATAATTACAATATAAAATGTTATTGTTACAAATGGTTTTTATTATGCATTTATCATATTATAGTGTATTCTGTATTATTGTTGCAATAAATACAATGTTTCTTTTACTTACGATATTTTTTTCTTCAATTTATTCGTGTCCTCCTTTTTGTTGTAAAAAAGTTGGTCACCTTACCTATTGCATATTAGTAATGCTTTTTCTCATGCTCTGTTTATTTGTCCTATATTGATCAGAATTAGAAATTATTTTTAAATAACCTATGCTCTCAGAAACTAGTTACTGCATTATTTTTCTTACAATGATGATCCATTTTGATATGCACAGGGGACTTAAACAAGGTATTTAGCTGCATGCAAATTGCATAATCTGAGCAGTTGTGCTCATGAGCTCATTGAGGCCTTTAATCAATGAGCTAACTGATATACACAGCAATCTTTCCTTGCTATCTCCAGAAAATTGATACATCTCCATGGAAATTCCCTCACTCAATTTAGTACTTCTGAACTGTGATTTTTTCAACCTTGGTATGTTTAAGATGTGTAGACTTCATAGTGGCTTGGGAATTTTGGAATTTGAAGTTCATGCATTTGAAATTGCTATCAACAGCCACTTGTTCAGTATGATAAATAGATAGGAAATGCTCAGTATTAAACAGCTAGGAAATTGGATCTTTTATGATACGTATAAATTACAATAATTATAGAGTTATTGTTTAATAAATTGAATTTTGCTTCTGAAGAGACGCATTAAAAGTATTCTGAGCAAAAGGGAAAATACATATATAGGTGCATACATATGTGCTGTTTGTGAGGCAAATTTTCAGAGTGCATTAAGTATTCAAGAGATACTTAATACACAAAGATAATGTATATTGGAAAAAAAGCAGATTAAAGATCTATGAATGTTTTATTATTAACATTTTCCAATGGTGTATAAGTATTTCAAACAAATTCTAAGTTTGAAAAAATATGGACTGTAACAAAAACAAAAATTTCCAATTTTCTCTCTATCCAATTTAAATTTTTGCCTTCTTGGGAAAACCAAGAAAAGGAAGGTTTTTTTTTTTTATTAGTATTACAGGAGCAATCGCCCATAGATGAAAAAGGTCAAATTCAAAGTATGGTTCAGGTTCTGAAATATCTGAATGATCAGTACCTTTTATTATAGCAGTTAAAATACAAAGTCAAGAATAAATTCAGTATTTCAGGTTTCTCCACAGACTCCTGTTTACTGGGCTACTGACTTCAATGAAAAATAGTACAAAGAAGGGAAAGAATTGTATTGGCATGGATGCAGTGAAAAGAAAGGAAGTGTGAATTGGGAAGAGGAAGCAAAATGAACATTTTGCCCTAGGCTTCTCAAGGCTATAAAAATATCTTTAAAAGATGTGAAAGGCTAATAAACAGCTTAAATTCTAGTTGGAAAAAATAGGCTGGAAAAGACCCCTAGTAAATGATTTTTTTCTATGAGACATCTTGCAATTGTATTAAGTTGGCATTGCAGCATGGTTAAAAACAGAGGCAGAACTGTGGAATGAAGTTACGTAAAAGCAGACCACTTGTACAGATTATTTTTGGATAATGGAGGATTAATATTAAATTAAAGGTAACAATTGTATTTGTAAAATTGCATTTAGTGCCCAAAGAGATTGTTCTTATCTAATCATGTTGGCATACTTAAATATACGCTTTGTAGAGCACTGGGTTATTAATGTGTCTTTATCTATTCTTTGTAGTTATGGTCCAAATTCAACAAACACACACACACACACACACACACACACACACACACAAATATTAAGTTCATCTTTCTTAATATATCATACATTAAATTTCCATCTTACCTAATCGTGGCTAAAGAGCCAAGCTTGTGTGATACAAAAAGATGTTGCAAATTAGTAAAGGGAAATAATTCTGAGCAAATTATGGGCTACTGCAATACATCTATATCATATAAGTGATTGATTGTAAAGCCCCCAGAAGTATAGGAAAGAAAATTGTTTCATCAGAGTTTTCATTAATGTGCTAAGTTTCTACCTTAATTTATTTTTTGAAATGAAATCTCAAATTCCATGAGAACTAAATGAGAAATCGGCTTAGATCAATTTAAGAGCTTGTGTAATTTGCCAAAAATAAATTACCATACCCATTAAATATATTATACTTATTCTTGATTGACAAAACTACATGAAATAGTAAGGCAAAAATCCCCATAAATTGTGATCTAAATAGCAATATACAACAAAATCAGATGACTGAAAATTCATGCTACATTAAATATAGTAGTTTGATCAACTAATAAAAGACTAAAGCAACATACCCATAAGATTATTATGTGCATTTATTATTTTTTTCAAAGTAATTCAATGCAATTTTTATGAAAAGTTTCCTAATCAATCCAGGAAAAAGATTTTTAAAAATGCATTTCAAAAATAGAAATACCTTCCAGGAGAAAAGATTTTGGCAAAAAGGTTTTAATAAATAAAATCAGATTTATTATTTATTATAGTATAAAAATGGTCTGCCTGATTTAATGCAAACCTGAAAACGTGATGACTAGAACTAGTTTTAGAATTCTTAATATTATAAAGACAATTTATAATATATGGAAAGAGAGAGAGAATTAATGAATTCCAGCAGATAAGGAGCAAGAATAAGTTATATATATCCTGACAGAAGAATTAATCAGTGGAATAACTTGCCTCCAGAAGTTCTGAGTGCTCCAATGCTGGAGATTTTTAAGAAGAGATTGGACAACCATTCATCTGAAATGGTGTAGCATTTCCAGATTGAACAGGCAGTTGGACTAGATGATCTCCAAGGTCCCTTCCAACTCTGTTATTCTGATATATATACATACTGTACATGCATAATACTAGTGAAATGTGTGAATCTATCTGCTACGGCTTACTATTATGTGCAATGCACTGATTATTCATAATTAAAATTCTTGTTATATTATATTATTTCAGTTCTGGCAAAAGATTCCTTACCATGAAATAAAAGTATTCCAAACATGATGGAAAATGAGGAGATCTAAATTAAGGAAAGAGATAAATCTAGTAAGTTTTATCCTCCTTTTTTATCACTGAGATTGGCATTTAATAAATTAGATATATCATGGTGATTTATCTGATAAGAAGAAAGGAGTGCTTCTTATTTTTCTCAAAATGAGAAGAAAGAGAAAAAACAAAAGTGAGGAATGTAAACAACAAAATGAAGGCACTTCTGAAAATGGAGAAAAAAATACATTACTATAGAAGATCAAGGGAATAAGCTTAATGAGACAGAACTAACAGGAGTTAATTATTTATTTGATGTTATACTCAAACATGACTTGTTTCATTATTCCCATTAAGCTTACTATAAGTCTATTGCACTTTATATTCCCATCTTTATCCTGCAGTGTTTCATGATCAGATAGATAGTAGGCTAATTGAGAGGAATTGTCTTTCCTCCTTTTTCCATCTCATTTTATATATGTTAGTATTTTCTTCTGTTGTCTACTCCATAAAGATATGTTGATAATTTTGCTTTGTGCCAATTTAAATCATTTGTTTAACCATTACTATAACTCAAGCTGATAGATGTGACACTTCTATAGCATAAGACTATAAAATTCTTAATTTATAGTAACAAAGGAACTCTACTGATATTTGGCTGAACTATATATGTTTATTCTATGTGTTACCATGCAGAACACTAGGATACTGTATTTAACTTGAAACCAAGCATGTATTATTACTTATTTTTCATTGAATAATTATCAGGTTGTTTAATAAGTGGACTGACTATCATGTAAATCAGTGCAACTTCATTGAAAAAATTCCCTCAATGGTAATTAGAATTTAATTATGTGAAAAGTATATAAAATATGACTGAAACATATCCTACCTAGCTCATTGATATCTATTTTCATGTAAGCTGGTTCAGGATTGTATTTACCAAACATGAATTTTGACTACTCACAAAGGGATGATAACCCTATACTATCCTAATTCCACCTGCTTGGAATTAGATAAACCTCTATGGAATTCAAGGGGTGGTGGTGGTACTTAGTCTGCTGCATAGGGATTCTTTTAATTCTGTCCCCAGGTTAAGTTATAAATTGTGACCTAACTCCTATTGCTGCTGTAAGTATAAAGTGTTTTTAATGGTCTGTTGACAATTATATATCTAAAAATAATTACACACACACACACACACACACACACACACAACTAAAACTCTTTTTCCTGAGCAAAATGGTTCATTATAGGGCAACTATTTTCAAAGCAAGGTACCTCAAATAGGCTAACTTACAAAATGTACCCAAAATCTGGGAGCTATGGCTTTCATAGAAATGTAATTTGGCAAATTTTATAAAATATTTTATGATATAAAAATCATAAACGTTTATGACATAATAAAAATGGCAGAAAACAGGCTTCCAGTTTTACACAGTAGCACAAGTAGCCGAAAGATCTTGGAGCTCTGCACCCTATGGCTGATTCTTTTTTTTTGGGGACCCTAAGTGGCCTAAAGTTGCCCCAGAGAGGCAACAAAGAAGGAGGGAAGTCCCGCCAACCATGAAGAGATGGTGGTCAATCCAGTTGTTTGGGGAAAGCCCTCCAGAAACTAGCAGGAGAAAGGCTAGCTTAACTACAGAGTCTAGCCCAAGCTACAAGCAGCCAAACCCCAAAAGTACTATTTTAAGCTGACTGTAAACAACATGCTTGGAACTGGGTAAGAACATTGATCTTCTCTCTTCTACTTGATAATTGATTTCCTGAAAAAAAAAACCCAAGAAGCAAAAAGCTTCCAAAAGTGAGAAGGAGGGGGATTTTTGCCCCACCCTCCTACAGATGGAAGTGGTGAATTAAACTTTTTATGGGGGACAGAAATATATTGAAATGAAATGAATATAAGATCTAAATCTGGATAAGTTTGAAATTGGTGGAATTTGTTAAGATTTTCTTTTTAAATCATGAAAACAGAAGAAAGCAATTGTTTATTTTGAAAACTGAAAAATGAACTAAAGCTGACATCTAGTGGTGGATAAAAATATACAATAGTAGTTGCTCCAATATAGTAAGTGTCAATGCCCAGGAAAAGATAACTTATTTTTGGTGACCTTCCATGTCTTAATAATGGAGAACAGCTGTGACAAAAAAAGAAAACATTTTGGGTTATCTACAAAGCGAGAATTATAAACTTTAGAAAAAAAATTGACCTTTCTGGATTATAAATACTTACTCAGTTGTGATTCTAAAGCGGTTTGCAGAGAAAGGGAAACACTGATTTTGGCTATCATGGAAAATCAGAGATCTACAGAAGGAATATACCAAGAAAAAACATCCACTTTCCAGGAGGAGATGTATGCTATGTTGCAACTAATTCAAACAACAATGATCTCAAACCATGAGGAAATTAAAAATAACTTTGAAAATATAAATGAATACATCTTCAGTTTAACTTTACAACAACAAAACTCTCAGAAAATAAAAATAGAGAGCAAGCAGATAAAACAGACAACTGAACATAAACCAGAGGAAAGCGATTTAAAGATGGAACCTAACAATAGAAGGAAGTATGATTTAACCCAGGTGGGAAAAAACTTGCAGGAAATACTGGACATGGAAAAGTTAACTTATACTTTAAGATCACAAAATAAGTCTGAAGACATGAAAAAAGATTTGACAAAATGGATTACAGAGCTGTCAGGAGAATTATGAGAACTTGAGAGACAAAAAATAATAAGAGAAATTAAGAGAGAAAGAAAGGAAAAGATTTTCAATGAATACAAAGGGGAAAAACCTTCCCATAAAAACATCTTACTTGATTTGCCTTTTGTACCTACAACAACACCTACAAGACTATGGGAAGACTTTTTTTTCAACAGAGCATATTGATCAGGAAGGATCTTTGGCAAAAAAAGAGAGGCTAAAGTGAGAATTAAGAAATTAGATGATGGGATTTATCACAGGGAATATTAAAAATTAAACATCTGTTTGAATATGGTTAAAGAAATTGGATATAAATGAATTTTAGTTTAAGAGGAATGAGCCCCTCAAGTAACATAATATTTTTTTCTTTCTTTTTTCTTTTGTTTTTTGACATGAGAAATTTTAAAATGTTGGGATGATTTATATGAAGGAAATGTTTTAGATACTTAAGTGCAATTGATCTTGAGAACACTTCAATGGGTAAAATGTTTTGAATGGATCTAAAAGATTAGACAATTGGATTTAGTAAATGGAACATTTAAAGATTAAACATATATTTGAATATAATTAAAAAGAAGAGAAACATTCTGGATATAAATGTACATTAACCTAAGAGGGACATGTATTTTAAGTAGTATACTATCTCATTTCTTTTTTTTTCTCTCTTTTTTTTTAAGACATGAGAAATGTAAAAGTGTTGGGATGGCCTGTATGAGGAAATAAACTTATACTTAAGTGTAATTAACCTTGAGAAAGTCTCAACCGGTAAGTATGTTTTGAACTTTGCAGGGAAAACAAATTTAAATAAACAGGATATTTTGTAAACAGGATCTATGATGAGGCAATCAAGATGATCAGTTAGAAAAGAAGCTGTATATTGATGTGGTTATTATTTGCAGAAATATTAGAAAAATGTCTATATTTAATTGTTATTTATCAAAATAATAAAAATTGTATTAATTTAAGGTTGGCAAAAGAGAATATTATTGGAAGAAGATAAAATCAAGCAGAGCTACTTTGGATTATAGAATTATAGAAACTAATGGTTATTGATTGTTTTTTTAAATATAAACCCAGACAACACACTGTTTACCAAATATTAAGGTGATTGTGTTAAAAAATCAATAAAACATTTTTTTTAAAAAAAAATGGCAGAAAACAATTTCTGTGCTGATGTTTGGCTGTGCTATAAAGTTTAATATAGGCTATTTTCAAGATATATATATCTCTGAATGTATCCCAACTTTTCAAGTGAAGCCAGTACATGAGAAGCTGTTATTGTTAAAGGCATTGAAGAATCTTTTAACGATGTTTCAGTTTTGACATCATGGCAATGCAGGTGCAGGAAGATGGGGCTCTGTCTTTTGTGTTTGGTTTTGCCCTGCTGAGGGATCCTCAAAAGGGTTGAAAGTCACCCCATAGAGACAGCAAACAAGGAGGGGACTCTCATTGATCATGGGTGGTGGTGGTGGTGGCAGCTCTTCTGTTTAATCCAAGAAAGCCTTCCAAACCAGCAGGGGAAAGACTGGCTGCTTTCATGTAGCCAGTCCGAAGCTGCTGACAACAGAAGACAACAAACACTACCAAGCAACTTTACAGCAACATAGATGAAACTGGGTCAGACCTGATCCTTTCTTTATGATTTTAAGACCTCTTCCTGAAAATCTGCCCAAAGCATTCCCCCCAATGAAAGAAGGAAAGAGAATTTCTGCCACATTCCCTAGGAAAAGAAAAGCAGCAAATTAATTACTAGGAGAAAATGGTAAAACCTATAAGACTTATTCAGAATTAACATATACATACAGCTTGAAAAATTGGGGACTAAAAGTGTTTTTAAGTCCTTTTTTTAAAAAAAAAGACTTGAAAAGTTTTCAAGTGTTGGATCTGAAAAAATGAAAAGTGGCATGGATGACATCTAGTGGTGAATTACGGCACTATAACATATTTATGCCTAAAAGAAACCTGTCTCGAAGCCTAGAACTAGATAAGACTTTGGCTGGCCTTGAAATCTTTTACTATTGAGAATTCTAGCTGAGAAAAAAGTAACAGGCTTGGGGGCTGCTTATCTGTGTGGCAGAGATGATAACAAATATTCTAAATTTGGCTTGTCTGAATTTTGAACATAAATACTGACTTTCAGAACTGTATCGTGGATTTATTTTCTTGTAGAAGAAACATATGGAACACTTTGGATTATAAATCTCGATTGTTAAACAACCTTCAATGGTTCTTTTTTCTCCCTGGACAGAAATGATATATTTCTTACTGACAGAAAAAATTGAATTTTACTTATGTCTGCTTAGGGGAGACTCAGGAATGGACAGTTGGTTGGATAAATTTATAAAGGCTATTTACAAAAAAAAAATAAAATGGATGTTTCATCATCAGCTTTCAATAGTAAAATACTATCTTTAACATCCATTTCCAGTAGTCTTAACTTGCCATATCATCAAGAAAATACTGATGAAACACAGAAGGAAATTCTCTCCATGTTGAAATTGATACAAAAAACAATTACTTTAGCTTCTGAGCAGATTGACACAAAGGAGATAAAAGAACAATTTTCTAATTTAAATCTACAAACTCAGAAGACAACTACAAAGAACCAGCAACCCAGAAAATTGAAGGAAAACTAGAGAATGCTAACACAAACACTGATGATCTAAAGAAAGAAACTAATGACCAGACCCAGATAAATGAAAACTCAGAAGATACAATGATAATATTGGAAGCAGAAAAGACAGTTTACAAACCAAGGTTTCAGAGCATACTGGATGACAAGGAAGGAGAGCTGATGGAATGGAAGATAAATTTGTTAACAGAATTGTGGGGAACTGGAGGAGGGAGGTGGTTTAATGAATATCAATGAGCTACCTCTTCCAAAAACACTTTAAAAAAATTATTTCTCTTGTTTCAAATAATATATACAAAAATAGAAGAATTATTTGATGATCCAAATGCACTGACTTGGAAAGTTAGTTGGCAAAGAAAGAAAGCTAGAGTAAGAGTGAAGGAAACAGAAACCTTGACCTATTAGAGGGGATATTATATTATTAATTAGAGGTTTGAATATGGTTAAGAATAGACAGTTAGAAATAAAAGTATTATTATAACTAGATAGTTAGGATTTGTAATCAGAATATTATATCTTGGTATGTGAAGGGAAATAAGAACATGCTAAGAACTTTGAATAAGGGATGCTTTTGGTTGCCCAAATATAACTTGTTTTGAAATTATAAATGATTGGAATACTTTGAACATGGATGGGAAATTAAAATTGAAAAAATCAAAAATAGGATATGGATTAAATAAGTGGAAATTGAGTGCAAATGCAATTAAGATATGCTTTGGTTAGAAAAAATATTTTAAACTAATATTATTGACATTATTAGAAAAATGTAACAAATGTTGATATGCAATTGTATGTTTACTAACAATAATAAGAATTGTATTTGCTTAGTGTGGAAAAATGATTATTACCAGAAGAAGAGAAGATGTACTAGCAGGTATAATATTGGACTTAGTTGGAAGAAGCTTATATGTACCACAGAATTACTAATGGACTCAGTCATCACATTATCTATTGAGCACTTGTTTGTGAAAATAGAAAATTAATAAAACATATATATTAGGCATAAAACATTGCTCCTAGAAGCACGAAGCCGAAAACACCAGCCTGAAGATGACGAATGAGACTTCGTCGAAACGTCGCCAAGACACTTCCAATTTGATGCGGGAGGAAACCTGAATAACCAAAGACCTATATATATATATATATATATATATATATATATATATATATATATATATATACACATACATACATACATACATACATATATATATATATATATAGTGTAAAAACTATGAACACCGGGATAGGTATAAAACCAGCTGTTTATTGTTAAAAACAACCATTTGTTCTACAAACATCTGTAGCAGACAGATGTTTGTACAACAAACGGTTGTTTTTAGCAATAAACAGCTGGTTTTATATTTATCCCGGTATTTGAAGTTTTTACACTTTTAATATAAATATGCCTGGTATTCATATTTTTAAAATAATTGGATATACAGTATATGTGTGTGTGTGTGTGTAGGTCTTTGGTTATTCGGGTTTTCTCCCGCGTAAAATTGGAAGTGTCCTGCCGACGTTTCAACGAAGTCCCATTCGTCATCTTCAGGCTGGTGTTTTCAGCTTCGTGCTCCTCGAAGCACGAAGCTGAAAACACCAGCCTGAAGATGACAAATGGAACTTCATCAAAACGTCGCCAAGACACTTCCAATTTTACGCGGGAGAAAACCCAAATAACCAAAGACCTACATACAAACACCCGTGAAAACATCAGAAAACACACACACACACACACACACACACACACACACACACACACACACTTTGGTAAGGATATATTTCTAAAAGGATGACCCAATGGATCTCAAGTTTTCTTATAACATATAATCAGGGAGATAGTTAAAATGACTTGAAAGAAAAATGCAACTGTAAAACAATTATACCTATTTAAATATTAATATTATTGTCATTAAAATTAAATTAAGTTTTAATGAATTAATATTAACCAATGTAACTGAAAAGCATGCTGGTGGGGCATGGAGAGAAAAAAGAAAAAGAAACTATCCTGGAAAAACAAGTTTATATTTATTTTATACCCTTTATACTGCCTAAAAAAACAGGACTGTAGCTATTTGTGGTGTTTTATAGATGCCATGATTTATAGTGAGGATTTGCTCAGACTGTTTAAACATACAAAGTGATATTACCACTTGTTTTCCTTCAGCCAGAGAAGAAACATTACAGTGCTTTATTGGTCATTCATCATATCTGTGATGCTTCAAGTGGGCCTAATAATCTTTCTCTGAACAGTTACTATGCCAGCTTTTAAAGAGGATTGTTGTGAAGGATTTGTTTTCCAGAATTGCCTAGAGTTATATATTCTTTTTCATGATATGGAGGATGATTTTTTTCTATTGTGCTTATCCTTGAAATCTATTGTAAGCCAGCAAAGAAATTACATTTCATGTGCTTTCTAACAGGTAATCTGTTTTTAAATTTATAAGATTCTCTTCATTTTGCCTAATAATTTTATGGAATGTCTATTTTTCATAAGGCAGGTATTTCAATTTCACAATCTCACATTATTTTGACTTTCAAACTTTCATCATAGTAAGATATTAAACATCACTGATCCTTTAAGACACAGGTGCCAGACTTTTTTTTTTTGCATTGCTAGAGCTGGGGTGGGCGTAGCCTCCATATGATGCAACTGGCCTGGTGGCCGGCAGTTTGACATCCTTGCCTTAAGGTACTTCTGCTTCCAGTCCAAATGGAAAAGTACTTAAACAAGAACTAAATTTTATATTTTCATTTTTATTGTAACTAGAATTGATCAGCAATAGAAAATCCATCATATAGTCAACTGAGTAGATATCAATCTATCATTCATTCATTAATTATTTGCTCAGTTATTATGTGGTCTGCCATGTCTAAGTTATGAATGCTTGAGGCATAACAAAAATGCTGCTTGATCTTGGAAAGCATCAAGATTTTCCAAAAACCTCTGATTTATGTTTAATTATTGTTTTATCAGTTTTTTGAAATTTTAAAAAATTTAAAATTCTTGCTGATATATATTTTCTGTAAGGAAGGAAGGAAGGAAGGAAGGAAGGAAGGAAGGAAGGAAGGAAGGAAGGAAGAAAAGAAGGAAGGAAGGAAGGAAGGAATTTTTTCAGCATACAGAAGAATATATTATTGAATCTGGAATATTTAAACTGAGTCCGTCAAAAAACTCATAAAAGCAACCAATGTCAGCCTTAGACTAAGTGATTGATCTGGTGCCTACATATCTCAATTGTATGTGGCTCTAGGCAGCTTAAAATGAAACAAATAGAAACATGAAGTTTATAATAGAAAACAAAAATAAAAGCACATAATAACTGGGCATCAACTAACCTATCTTCCCTACAACCAAGATATGGGCAGGGCCATGCCCAAGGCCATGTTTTTGAAGACTTGCAAAAGGCCTTAGTAATACAAAGTAAATTTACAATTTTCTCCTAAATAATTTCTTGCTACCGTTCCCATTCTTATTTGGGAAAAAAGAACAAAATTACAAAATTGCATTTATTAATAGAATAGTATGCTACCAAATTTTGGCAAAGTAACTGTTATGATGCTGGAGAGGGATGAAAACAAAAAGTATATGAAAAATTTGCATATATCTTACAGTTGCTCAGCTCTCTTCTAAGCCAATTATATTATTTCATCTTAACTTCTTGAAAATAAATACACTCCTAACTTCTTGAAAATAAATATACTCCTATTGTGTCATTTCCTTGGCTTAAATTTTAATCTTAAGCATTTTTTATTACTGAAGATTTGAGTCAGATTATAGCATCTTTGCATGCATTCATGCATGCATACACACAACCACACAAACAGACACATTTATTCCAAGGCCAATTTGAATACCTACAGATCACTCTATTTTCTTTTCCAATATGCTACATTATACATAGAGCACACAAAAGACAAGTGTATAGTAAGCCAAAGGAGCTAAGGATATGAGGTAAGAAAAAGAAAACAAATCATAGCCAGAACAACTTTACATCAAGTATAAACTGGATCAAGTACATCGACGATGCTTCTCCATACTTTTATATGCTTGAATACCTTGCTTTCTTCCATTACATATATACTGCCTTTCAAGTATAATCATTTTAGAATATATGCCTAAGTATAAAACAATTATCTTACATAACTATAACAATATTAAATGTTCCAATAATAGACAAATAGTACACCTCAACATATTTTTCAACAGCAGCAGGACTCATAAGGGAATATCACTTCTGCAATAAGGTTATGTCAATATTGGCATGAATGTGCAATCACATCTGTATTACAAAATATGGTATTTAATTGATAAATCAAAGGTTGCAAGACCATCATTAACTCTTTTTTAAAAATCTCTTTCCACAGACCATTAAGCAGATGACTATAACAAATGTTACAGAAAACATTTGAATGTAAAAATAATTAATAAATATATTCTTATGTGAAAAGAGAACTAAAAAATTAAAAATCTCTATTAAAATGTATATGAAAACTTTGAAGTAAAATGAAATACCTGGTTTCAAATGTCATTTTCAGAATATAGCAGAACAATTAATGCAATTGTTAAGCATTTTGCTGACATTTGTTATTTTTTTTTATCTTGCAAAGGCATGAATTCAATCAACATGCTAACTTGTAGATTTTTACAGTGAATTTTTTTATTATTTCATAATTTTTCATATTATTTGAGGAATTTTCTCTTTGATTTTAAAGACTGGATAAATTACATTAATCTGCATGACAAACTAATTCCAAACTACTCAAAATTTAATTCATTTTTCTCATTTTTGTTGTTTTTGCTGCATGTCTATAGGCCAAATTTGCTTCATCTAAATTTTCTAAACCTAGCTATCATATGGCAAAATAAGCGACATTAAATAACCTACCAACAATTCATATTTCAAAATATCATTTAAGGATACAAAAAAATGCTTAGTAGTAAAAACTGATATGCCTATTTTGTGGTTTTTTCTTATCCAGAAAACATAAATAAAAACTTTTGGTCATATCATATATCCTCCTTATTTATCATTCAAAGCTTTGAGAAACAAGGTTGGACATCTTTACTTACAGACTTCTTATTTAGTCTGTATTTATTTTAATGCTAGGTGTTTTTGTTTGACAGGACCATAAGGTTCTGACTTTTTAGTATGAATGTTAAGAAATTGCCTTTCCTTCAAAAATCAATAAGCAATGTTATATCATTTTGACCACATATTCAAATGTAGCTATGAGAAAATTGGATAATAATATAATAAAAATAATAGGGTACCTATGTTGTGAGATACCCAGAGTTAATATTGCTCAGGCAATATCAAAGTCAAATAAGTAAACAATTACAAACTTATTGATTTTATAAACATATATTTTTTGGTATTTTTTGACGTAATATATAAGTCCAGAAAAATAATAGTAAGGCATGAAAGTATGATATTCTCTGTGTGTATCTCTCTCTCTCTCTTACAAAACTAAGCACTTTTAGAATGCGCTTAAAAATTCTTAACTACTCTTTTAACACAGGGGTTCCCAAACTTTTCAGTCATTTAGTCTTTTGTAAATCAGAATCAGAACAGAGCTGGAAGGGACCTTGAAGATCTTCTAGTCCAGGTCCCTGCTCAACCAGTTCCATTTCAGACAAGTGGTTGTCCAGTCTCTTTTTAAAAATCTCAAGTGATGAAGCACCCACGTCTGAAGGCAAGCTGTTCCACTGGTTAATTGTTCTCACTGTTAGGAATTTTCTCCTTAATTGGACGTTGTTTCTCTCCTTGATTAGTTTCCATCCATTGTTTCTTGTCCTGCCCTTTGGTGCTTTGACCCCCCCCTCTTTATGGCAGCTTCTCAAATACTGGAATACTGCTGTAAAATTTCATATTGTTGATTGACCAGTGGTAAACTGGCTAGGTCTCTCTTGAAGACCTTCTTAGTTTAATGAGCAAACTGCATGTAAATCATGCACTAGACTTAATCGTGCAGCAATTCAATCACTTAACACTAAGAGGAAAATATCTGGTTTTGATGTAAGAGTATTCAGCCTATTTCCTTATATGGCTTCCTTCCATAGGAAAATAAACCAGGCATGGTGCTGAGGATCCTAAATGCTATTTAAATCAATGTCCCAGCCATGCTTTCCACTTTATTCCAGAAGCTCTGAGTATCATCCATGGAAAAGATGGGCCAAGAAATTTGGAAAAATGAGATATGTGAAATTACTTTTATTTAGCATAACAATCTATTTCTGTGAAATGCTCTGCTGGTTTGCTAAATACTATTTAATTCACTATATAATTTCTCCTTTGTTCTGCAGTGAGAGAAGACTTAATAGAAAAGAAAAACAATAGCTTTGCTTTCTAGGCAATATGGCACATTTTTGCAGAGCTATTCTGGAATAAAATTCTGAAAACTGGGAATTGAACCCATATTGTTTAGATTAATAATAATAATACACCTTTGTCCTGTAGTAAATCTCTCCACAGTGCCAAGACAGCATACTTTTCCAGATATAGTAGTTGAACATTTCTTATTTTATAGAATTTCTCTTTCAATTCATAAATGAGAAGAGACTCTAAATTCATAAATTAATTTTAAAAAAGTATTAAAAATCAGATTTTTCAAAGATTTCAAACATCTCTTCTTTAGATTAAAACACCAGATTATTGCAACTGTTCTAAAAAGTATACACAACAAGATCTTGCCTGGCATATGCAAGTATTCACAAATACATATACATATACATCATATATAGAATTTCAGGAATGGCATACAG
This sequence comes from Crotalus tigris, assembly GCF_016545835.1. Lineage (NCBI taxonomy): Eukaryota > Metazoa > Chordata > Lepidosauria > Squamata > Viperidae > Crotalus > Crotalus tigris. Next base: position 423,746 of record NW_024100143.1, on the reverse strand, counting down.
ATAGTCATTGGCTTACAACCATTTGTTTAGTTATGGTTTGAAGTTACAACAGCACTGAAGAAGTAACAGTACTGGACAGGTCGAGTATCTCTCCCATAAACAATATGATGAAATATGGGCTACAGGACGTAGGAACTATTGTCCTAGGAAGCAGGGCCAGCAGCTGCAGGACCATCACAAGAAAAGTTACTTAACGTTTGTACATATACAATGACTGACAATAAAGAAATAAATCATCTGGTTGAGTTGAACGGCTATAGAGATTACAAATCAAATTCTATGAGAAAAATGAGGTGGAATTAAAGATTTGTTAATATCTGGTAAATTCTATCAGATAATTTAAGATCCAACAAAAGGGGCAGCACCAGGCAAACACAGGCTAGTCAGTTGCTTACTAACAACTTTCATAGAGCTGATGCAGTCCAACAACATCTAGTTGAAAACAAGCTCTTTCTATCTGCTAGAAAAGAAACTGCTCAAACAGAAGGACAAAAGATCACTTCCTAAGTTTTTATATATTTCCTGAACTTTTATGATCAAGTAGGCAAAGAATCAAAATAATAAACCATTTTCTTTTGATAAAGAACATTTAAAATAAAATTAATCTTGTTTCTTCCCCCCAGGAATCCACTTATTAAAAAAGTTCCCTACTTTAAAACTTTTCTACTTTATATTTTGCAACTATTTTTGGTTAAAATTAGATGTTATCATTTTACCACTACTAATTTATTAGTGTTAGGCTATTTTTCAGTTTTTTAAACATTAAATTTATCACAGGGTCAGAAAATATGTGGGCAGTGGCTTTCCCAAGAGAAAATGCACTGTGTTTTCATCTCAGTATTTTATACTGCCTTGAAAATTATAGATTCAGCTTACAAAGCTCCCTGGTTCCTCCTTTGTACATGATTTTGTACATGTACAAAATTCTTCCTAGCAACATTATTTAAGTGGTTCAGTGTCACATAATCCATAAGACAAAAGTGCAGGGATAATAAAAGGATAAACATGGGGTCCATACAAAGACCTTTTTGAATCATTAAAGCAGCCACATCTTTTCTCAACTGTGAGAATGAGGAAGAACTTCAAAAGTGGCTGAGTACAAAGACGCCTTCGAAATCACAGAAAAAAATTGGTAGGAGTTTAATTATTCAAAAAGAGATGCTTAGTTTAATAAATTCATATTACTTGAAACATTTAATTACTCATTTAAATGCAATACATATTTGTGTGTGTGTGTGTGTGTGTGTGTTGTACAAGAATTTTATCTATGGGCATACCACACATTATAAGCATGACCAGTTAACTAGCAATGGTTTATAGCCACAAGGCATCATGATTATTGTTATGTCCCGAGCCTTGCAAACGGCTCGGGCGTTTGCAGGCAGTCCCGGGCAGGTGCAAAGCTGCCCGGGACCAGACAGGCTGTCGCCAGCGCCGTGCGCATGCGCGGGTGCTGGCGCGGGAAAAGTAACCCATTTACCCGGGAGTTGCCTATATAAGAGGCTGTGAGGCGTTTGGGCGGGCTGAAGCCATCTTCCTGTAAGCTGAACGCTGAATAAAAGAAACTGAGAACTCCAGCTGCTTCTCGTGTCTATTTTCCCGCCACGGACTCAACACTGGCGACGAGGGTGGGATGCCTTGCAATACCTGGAAAGGAAAAAGTGTAAGCTTACCCAAGGAGTCCTGAGCGGCGGAAGAGGAACGGCGTCGACTCGGCAGCTGCCCGTCAATCCGGTGCGCATTCGGGGGTAGGCTGGCTGATAGACCCGTCTCCTGAAGATCCGAAGATGGCAAAAATCGGAAGGCTTTCGGAATTCGACGTCTCACATCCAGAGCGGTGGGAGTCCTACGTATCCAGAATGGAGAACTACTTCAAGGCAAACCAAGTGACGGAAGATAGCTTGAAGGCTGCCACCCTGCTTTGCGTTTGCGGCCAAGACGCCTTCGAAATCGCAGAAAACCTTGCAGCACCTGTCCCAGTAGAGTCTGTAAGCTACGCAGACCTGAAGAAGCTGCTGAAGGAGCACTTCCACCCCAAGGTGTCCGTTATCTCATGGCGCCACACCTTCGAACAGAGGGATCAACGGTCCGGTGAGTCAGCCAAGGAATACATCGCCGCGTTACGGAAGGCCGCCAAGCCCTGCGAGTTCAAGGACCTCGAGGAACGACTGAGGGACCGATTCGTGTGCGGGTTAAGGCATCGAGAGCTACAACAGAGACTTTTCGCTAAGGAAGAATTATCCTTCCAAGACGCCTTAAGGGAAGTCACCGCAGAAGAAGCAGCAGGCGGCGCCGTCAAGAACATGCGGCGGATCAGAAGCAGTGCAGAGGGTGCGTCCGTGCACCAGGAAGACGTCCAACGAAAGTCCGAGGAGGATCCGGACGAGGAAGTCGACCGTCTACACCCCGCGAAGGAAGGAAACCAGAAGGGAAGCTCTTCGGCTCCGCTCAAGTGCATCGGCTGTGGAGGTCGCCACAGGAGAACCGACTGCAAGTTCCGCTCCGCTACCTGCCGGGCATGCGGCAAACAAGGGCACATTGCAGCTGTGTGTCTGGGCCGACGAAAGGCACAACCCCAAGAAGAACGCCTGAAGGGTACCAGACTCCCCAGCCAGAATAGGGTAGGTTTTTGCGCTTCGCGAAGAAGCATCTGTAGGACAGGCACACACAAGCCCATGAAGAAAAAGCTGTCACTCAACGTGAAGCTACAAGGGGTTCCATTATCTATGGAACTAGACACAGGGTCTGCCCTTTCCATCATTTCATTGCATACATTTAGGAAGATTTGTTCCAGTAGTGGGACTAAGGCCAAGTTAAGGCCTTCTGATATTGTATTAACAGATTTTCAGAACTCAAGAGTGTGTGTTAAGGGGGAGGCCACCCTTAACGTGCAATACAAGAGTTTTGAAGGTCCACTAGACTTATTAGTAGTAGGGGGTGAACGAACGAGTCTCATAGGACTCGATTGGTTTGAGGCCCTGGGGATACACGTCACAGGACTCAACAGCTTACAAACACTCGACCTACAGGAAGTCTGCAAAGAATTTGCAGATGTTTTCAGCCCCCAGCTGGGCACATTCAAAGGACCACCTGTGTCCTTAAAGCTAGACCCCACTGTCACTCCCATTAGGATTAAAGCAAGAAGGGTCCCTTTTGCTTTAAAAAGTAAGATTGACACTGAATTAGACAAACTAATCCAACAGGGAATCCTAGAACCTGTTGATTCCAGCCCGTGGGAGACCCCCATTGTCACGCCTCTAAAGGCAAATGGGGACATTCGCATTTGTGCTGATTACAAATGCACACTCAATAAGGCATTGCAGCAACATGCCTATCCTGTTCCTGTGGTCAGTCACATCCTGGCCTCTCTCAAGGGGGGGCGTGTTTTTGCAAAGCTTGACCTAGCTCAAGCATATCAACAGCTGCCTGTTGATGATGCTGCTGCTATAGCTCAGACCATTGTGACCCACAGGGGAGCCTTTAAGGTAAAAAGGCTACAGTTTGGAGTGAATGTCGCTCCTGGGATTTTCCAAAGCGTAATGGAAAACACACTACGAGGTATACCAGGGGTCTGCCCCTACTTTGACGATGTCTTGATTGCAGGAGACTCCACACACATTCTAGCTGAAAGGCTTAGGCTGTCCTGTTAAGGTTCAGGAAATCAGGCCTCAAGCTCAGAAAAGACAAATGCAAGATTGGGGTGCCTTCTACTGAATTTCTGGGATTCAAAATTGATGCTGCTGGGATTCATCCTGCTGAATCCAAACTAACTGCTATTTTAGAAGCACCCAGGCCAAAGTCTAAGGCCGAACTTCAGGCCTTCTTAGGCCTCCTGAATTTCTACAATTCTTTTCTTCCACATAAAGCTAGTGTAGCTGAGCCTCTTCACAGGCTACTAGACAAACAAGCTGTGTGGCTGTGGTCACAAGCACATGAGGCTTGCTTTAAAGAAGTCAAGGCCTTGCTCACTTCTAACAGTGTTCTTGCACATTTCAACGAGTCTCTTCCTGTGTGCATCGCTTGTGATGCGTCCCCCTACGGGGTTGGAGCTGTCCTGAGTCACCTCAGGTCTGATGGAACTCAGGTTCCTATTGCATACTACTCCAGAACACTGTCTTCTGCCGAGCGCAACTACGCTCAGATAGACAGGGAGGCTCTGGCTGTTGTTGCTGGAATTAAAAAATTCCACGATTTTCTATATGGCAGGCAAGCTCCTGTGCATAGATGGGAGGAAACACAGTCCCCATGGTCTAGGGTGCACATTGACTACGCTGGGCCCTTTCAGGGCCAGTTCTTCTTGGTCCTTGTTGACAGCCATTCAAAATGGCTTGAGGTTGTGCCTGTCTCATCCACCACCACTGCAAAGACTATTCAGGTACTGAGGGGGATTTTTGCTGCACACGGGCTGCCAGATGTCATTGTGTCCGACAACGGCCCTCAATTCACCTCCTCCGAATTCCAAGCTTTCTTACAGGCAAACCTGATTCGTCATGCCACGTCTGCGCCTTTTCACCCGTCCACCAACGGTATGGCTGAACGCATGGTGCGCATCGCAAAGGACGCCTTGAAGAGACTCACCTACGGGGACTGGCATCACAGGTTGGCTGACTTTCTCCTTTCTTATCGCACCACACCGTCCACTTCTACAGGGAGAAGTCCAGCTGAACTCCGTTAGGGGCGCCAACTTACTACTAGACTTGACCGGTTGCATCCGGACAGACTGCCTTCATCGACCTCACATCCTAGGGCACCTAGACAACTACTTGTGGGTGCCCCGGTTTGGGCTCGCAATTACGGGCCTGGTCATACATGGGTCCCCGCTTCTGTGTCCAGGATCACAGGTCCTCTCTCCTACGAGGTTGCCCTGGACAACGGTCGTGTCCTGCGTCGGCACATCGACCAACTTCGCTCTAGGCGAGACTTTTCTGCTGAGACTCCTGGGTCTTTTCCAGGGGGGGAGGGGGACCCTTTGGAGCAAAGGGAAGGGCAAGAGCTACTGCCCATCTCCACTGAGGGAGCCACAAACGGCCCATCCCAGGGTTCCGCAATTGCTCCGAAAAGAAAGTCATGGAGCTTACCCACACAACAGGCACTCACGCCTACTCCAGCCAGGGAGTCACCCCGGGGGCATACTCACTTTCCACACACATCACACAGCACTCCAGCAACGGAGGATACCCGGGGGCATCCCAACAAATCATTCCCTGCAAGAGAGCTGGCACACAATTCCCAAGGTTGGCCTGACCTTACCCCAAATCCTACAGGGAGTCAAACATACACAGAGCTAGTCGAGGAGCCAAGTCCCGACTACAACACCCCTAGCACAAATCAGGGAACACCTGAGTTTTGGGAAAGTACAGAAACCCACACGAGCCCGAGCACAGAATGGGGTTCAGGGAATGGACAGCCTCCTGACAGGTCTTGGACTGACCTAGGAGGTTCTACAGAGACGCCCAGCAGTGGCTATCACTTCAAGGGGCCTGAGGGTCTACAGCTAGGTAGGACAACCAGGTCACAAAGCAACAGAAGCCCTGGCCTGACGAGCCCGGTGGGCAAGCAAGCAGGCCAGGCATCGGGGCACAGTCCTTGGAAGACACCAGGGCACAATAGAGAGAACAGGCTCACGCCTCCCTCCAGTCAGGGAACTTATGCCAGTAACCCAGAGCTAAGAAGGTCACAGAGAGCAAAGAAATCTCCTAAGTACCTAGAAGATTACATAACATTGCTGGCAAGGCAAAAGCCAGTAAACAGTGGGAGCACTGGGGAGCAAATTGTCGTATAAAATAAATGTTGTATGTTGGTAGTAGTTTTAGCCCGGGGGAAAGGGGTGTTATGTCCCGAGCCTTGCAAACGGCTCGGGCGTTTGCAGGCAGTCCCGGGCAGGTGCAAAGCTGCCCGGGACCAGACAGGCTGTCGCCAGCACCGTGCGCATGCGCGGGTGCTGGCGCGGGAAAAGTAACCCATTTACCCGGGAGTTGCCTATATAAGAGGCTGCGAGGCGTTTGGGCGAGGCTGAAGCCATCTTCCTGTAAGCTGAACGCTGAATAAAAGAAACTGAGAACTCCAGCTGCTTCTCGTGTCTATTTTCCCGCCACGGACTCAACAATTATAAATTCTTTTTAAAAAAACACAGACACCTTCATCTTTTAAATCAAACATCCCTTGACTCCTCCTGTTTATGCTCTTCATTCTTCACTTCTTTATTTAAATATCCAAGACAAGCTATGAATCATTGCATTGTTGAATAATGATAATTCATCAAAAACATTTGCCTTTAAAAACAAGTCATCCTTGCTTCACAAGCCATAAATATTTAATATATGGATTTGTTTCAGGAAACAGTAGCTAAGCCAGGAAAGTATGCTTCATTTAGAACATCCAGATATCCAGATATTATTTTGGCTTATATAAACAGGGTGAGATAAATAAAAGTATTCATTTTAAATTTTAATGCATAAATGTTATGTTACTATAGATCTTTCAAAGTTTCATTAGCAGCTCTAATGGACTAGTGCAGAAATTTGTATGGTTATTTTCACCCATACTGAGGGCAAAATAAAATTGGTGTTCAAAAAAATATTTTTATAAGTTGCATTACATAAAATATCAGTGCACTTTTAATTTTAACATTTGTATACCATCTTAAAAGGTGCTTAAAATAGCACAGTGATTAGTCAATGTAATTGAGTCAATCAAAAACTATAGCAAATTATTATATGAATAAGAACCTGCCATCTTCACTTATTATCCACTATGTGATAATACATAGTTGTTCAAAGAGATTCTCTTTGATTCCAACAATCATATTATATATTGCCTTTCTTTTTTATATCTCTTATTTTTATAGACCATCATTTGTTCACATAATGTGCCAAAAGTATAAGAGTTTCTGCTTGCTGATCATCGCCTCAAGATTGTTATATTGGTTGATTGTTTTTGTAGTTCATAATATTCTTAGTATTTCTCTTCATAATTCATTTTTCTTACCATTTCCCAGTGTCCAGATTTTGCAAGACTTAGCTTAGCTTATTAATTTAACCATTTGTGGACACAGAAATATATTATCTTTTATGATCTTGTTGTAATTTCTCACTGCCTTTCCTAGGATGATTAATTGTCCTTTTTTTCTATCCAGTACACTGACCAACTGAACCTAAGAAAACAAAATTATGTACCATACTTACCTGTGCATTTTACTTCAGTACCATGGTGGTTGTTATCAACTATGGCTTTTTAATAGTCAACTTATACCCAGATTTTTTATTTTTCCATTTTTATAGAATCACAGAGTTAGTAAGAAGTGAGTGCTCAGTATAAGATACAGAAGAGCCTATCTGACCAATGAAAATCCTGTTTCTGAAGATCTCATTAAAGAATTTTTGTTTATGTCGTGTGTTATTCTGTTCCACCGGCTGACTGCTCATAGTCAGAATTTTTTTCCTATCTAGCCTAAATCATCTTTCTCATATTTTACTAATTGGTTCTGGTCCTGTCACTTAGGTCAATATAAAAGTCATTTCCTTTTCTGCCTTAAGATTTGGACTCTTATATTTGCTTCTTCATTAGCACATTTTCTGTAGCTTAAACAGATTATTTACCCATACCTGAAAGGGCTTGGTTTATAGCAGTGTTTCCCAACCTTGGCCACTTGAGGATATGTGGATTTCAACTCCCAGAATTCCCCAGCCAGATTTGCTGGCTGGGGAATTCTAGGAGTTGAAGTCCATACATCTTCAAGTGATCAAGGTTGGGAAATATTGGTTTACAGGCTTCATCATCTGAGAAACTCTCTTCCAAACTTGTTCAAATTTGCCAGTTTCCTCTTTGAAGTGTAATGCCCAGAATTAAATATAGTACTCCAAATCAGGTCTGATCATGAAAGAATTCTTCTTATTCTTGTGCCATATCCATTATTGGATGTTGGTGATCATGTTTGCGATCCTATTTTTATCAGCAGCCACACGAAAAAGTGCTGCTGAGTTTTGTCCAAACCAGTCCTTTAGATTTTGAAGCTATGATGTTATTCTTCTGCCTGGACCTCATTTGCCTTCAGTCTTTCCCTGGAGGATTAAGTGGAGTATGCCATATTTTTCTGGGTGTCGTACCACATGTCCAAAATATTCTAACTTTCATTTTTTAATTGTTTTGATGATTTTCCTTGGCTTTCCCAGGCAGCTTATCACCTCCTCATTTCTGATCTTGTCATCCCAGCTTATACATAACAGCTGCCTGTAAATCCACATTTCAAATGCTTCTAGTCTCTTCAGGTGGCCTTCTGTCAGAGACCAACTCTCTATTCCATAGAGCAGGATAGAAAAAATATAACATCTGACAAGCCTGATTTTCAATCTTAGGCTTATGTCGTGACTGCAGGAGACCTTTTTCATTTTGAAGAATGCTGTTCGAACTTTCTCTATCCTTGACTTTACTTCAGTGGTCATGTCCCAGCTTTCATGTAAATTAGAACCGAGGAGCATGATCCTTTTTTCTAATGGTATTCTTTTCAAATTTATTGGTGGTAAATTAACGGGTTGTTTGTTGACAACCATGATCTTCGTTTTTGAGGTGTTAAGCCTCAAGCCATATTTTTCAGATATTTCTGTGACTCTGTTAATGAGGAGCTGAAGGTCTTCATGCTTACTGGCAAGCAGAACTGAATCTTCAGCATATCTTAAATTGTTGATCCAAACACCATTTACTTTGATGCCAACATCAATGTTCTCCAGTGCTATGATCTGAAGTCTCTTCTCCTGTTAAAGTGTCTCAATATATTTTTTTATCTTTTTTAGAAACGTTATTTTATTTTAAATAGTTCTCCTCAGTTTGATTTGCATTCAGCTAGGAAATGGTACCATATGCAAAAGGTATTAGAAGAATCAGAAGCCCTTGATTCTATATATGTCTGTCATTTGTTTGTTTGTTTGTTTGTTAAATGTTGAGGCCATCCAACTCCATAAAATTGTCTACATGTCAATTTTGAAAGAATATGTAACATAAAAAAGAAACATGAATGCCTAGACAGTATCACAGAAATAACAATAAAAAATTGGCACAGTTTGGGCCTGGGAGCACAGTCAGGTCTTCAGAAATGTACTGAAGGGTGGCACCTATATGTATCTCTGGGAGGATGGTGTTCCAGAAGATAGGCATCATAACAGAGAGGCATGTTCCTTGACTCCACAACATGACAACATTTAACTGAAGATACATGGACCACATGCACTCTACTAGATGCCCAGAACATATCAGAGAATGTCCCAAAGGTGCTGTTCCAAAAGGCAACTGCACTTTCTTGATTTGTTGTTTGCTTCTTGATTTGGTTGGTTGGTTTTGGTTTTTTTCTGGTGGACAGTAAGGACAAGAATAAGAATATGCCCATGACATGTTCTCAGCATTCCTAACATTCATGCAGACTCTTTTTAAAAGATATCTTGTAACTTCTTTTGCAGGCAATGGTCATTTCCTTGCCCTTTCCCACTGGATCAATGTTTCCCTTCTCAAATTTCTTGAAGTATGTCTGGTGGCATATTGCACACTAAAAATAGCGTGCTATTTTTGGTTTCCTGTCTCATACTAAGTGTGCATTTCAATTCACAAATAGACAGGAAATAGGAAAGTTGGAATTAAAAAATAGAATATTACACTGTAATATTCATCTGTTATGCTGGTAATCAAATCTAGATCAAAGCAACAGTGCAACTTATGGATGTGGTTATCCTAAAGTGCATCAATTGTCATACTTTTTACACTAGTTTCCAAATGCATGCAATGCAGAATTGGGAAAGGAAATAAAATCTCATTTGTATACTCTACTTGCTAGAGAGCATAAATTGGGCTCTAACCTGGACCCCCCTAAACCCACATTCAATATGAAGAAACAATGTATGTGCAGAATTTTATGTGAGACAAATATAGCATTTCTAACCAGACATTATATCTACCTTTTGGCTCATATATGTAGAGTTTTTGAAAGCCTCTTTTATATAATACTGACAAAGCAGTTCATTTGAATATGAATTGAAAGATATTACAAAAGCTTTCAGCGTCACCTTGTTTCTCATCTATGCCATCCTCTCCTTGAGAACTTGCCACTAATTTCATGCCTATTATTAAACTGGCATCAGAGTTTCAGTATGTTGTGCAGTCAGCGGTATAATTGTAAGGAACATCTGGTATCAATCAGAACTCTTCAGTGTTAAATTCCTATAATGACAATGTCAGCAATATGAACTTATTAGAAAATATATGATACTTGCAGTTTGTTGATTAGAAGCCAGCTCTGCAAATAATCCTCTTTTTAAAAGCCTACAGATTTAGGAACTTGAGAAAGAGATGGAGGGGGGCACAATAGGTTTGATTATTCTTTTATTACTTAATATTGCTGTAATGTTACAATAAAACAGTGTAAAGCATAAAGAATATTATAAGGCATTTAGGAGAAAAACATAGAAATAGTATTAATTGTAGATAATGGTTTTTAAGGATGTGCTTCATTTTGACAAAGGTTAAAGTGAAGTGTTTCTTCAAAGTTATTTTGTGAAGCAACTTGACTGAAGTGAAATTGTTGGTCAGTTTGCTGCTGTAGAAAATGTTTCATGACCATTAGAGAGGCAGTCTACCAAACAACTACTAAGCAACTTTGAGCATTTTGATTGGTTCTGTACTGGACATGCTGTTCACCTTCTCTAGACCACTTGCATCTGATTTTTATAAGTATCCTGGACAAAACAGGTCTTTGTATTAATTTCACAACATATAGATAGATATAATCATAGGTTCAATGGTTAAATGTGGGAAAATGTGATAATCCTAGACCAGTCCAAGTCCAAAAATGCCAGAGAATTTCTAGAAGCCTGGCATTCTGACAAAGTAGCCATCAATAGACACATAGACATTAACAACTTCTATAGACTATGTAAAAGAGGCAATCAACCAGCCCAAAAAGGAAACAAAAAGACCCAAGCACCTCCCCACCAGCAATCAGCACCCAGATCAGCATAGATTAACTCCAAGGTTAACAGCAGACCAATAATCAAGTAAACAATACCCCAATCAAGAAACTGCCAAAGAGCCAACAGTAAACAGCTCAACCAAAGAATCTCTAAGACCATCCCCACCAATACTGACAGGGCAAGCCACCAGAATATAAACTGAGAGCAAATCACATTCCTTACTAGCACTGATGATGATACCTACTTTGGGTAATGACATGTCTGCAAGAAAACAAGCAAGCTCAGAGAGCACCAAAGTTCCCTCATTCAACCCTGTGCTTCAAATATTCTCCTTTATTGTCTTTGTATTTTATGACATGTCTAAATACTATTATTCCAGGCATAATACTTGTACAGAAACCTTTTTTGGTCTGGCAAAATCAGACATGAAATGTAGTTTAAGAGAAGCTATGCATCCTGAGTCCACATTGTATTCCTTCTGCAGAAAGAACATAGGTTGTTGAGATGATCTACTGTACTGTTTCAACAACCTCAGATATGCAGATGATACCACTCTAATGGCAGAAAGTGAAGAGGAACTAAAGAGCCTCTTGATGCGGGTGAAGAAGGAGAGTGCAAAAGTTGGCTTGAAACTCAACATTAAGAAAACCAAAATCATGGCATCCGGTCCTCTAGATTTGCCATAGCTTTCCTCCCCAGGAGCAAGCGTCTTTTAATTTCTTGGCTGCAGTCCCATCTGAGGTGATCTTGGAGCCCAGAAAAATAAAATCTGTCACTACAGATAGGTAGTGACAGATTTTATTTTTCTGGGCTCCAAGATCACCTCAGATGGGGACTGCAGCCAAGAAATTAAAAGATGCTTGCTCCTGGGGAGGAAAGCTATGGCAAATCTAGACAGCATACTAAAAAGCAGAGACATCACCCTGCCAACAAAAGTGCGTATAGTCCAGGCCATGGTTTTCCCAGTTGCAATGTATGGCTGTGAAAGTTGGACCATAAGAAAGGCTGAGCGCCAAAGAATTGAGGCCTTTGAACTATGGTGCTGGAGAAGACTCCTGCGAGTCCCTTGGACTGCAAGGCGTTCAAACTGGTCAGTCCTAGAAGAGATCAACCCTGACTACTCTTTAGAAGGCCAGATCCTGAAGTTGAAACTCAAATACTTTGGCCACCTAATGAGAAGGAAGGACTCACTGGAGAAGGGCTAATGCTGGGAAAGATTGAGGGCAATAGAAGAAGGAGATGACAGAGAATGAGATGGCTGGATGGAGTCACTGAAGCAGTAGGTGTGAACTTAAATGGACTCCAGAAGATGGTAGAGGACAGGAAGACCTGGAGGAACGTTGTTCATGGGGTCGCGATGGGTCGGACACGACTTCGCAATTAACAACAACTGTTTCCTTCCTTTTACTAATTCTGTATATTTAAGTCTTAGGAAACATTATATGTGGCTGAGTCATTCTTTTGTAAACTTCACTTTTCCCCAAGGATAGAAAAGACTGAAGGAAAATTGAGGCAGATTACAAATGAAAAATGACAAAGCGATTCCTTCTAAAACTTTTATAAGCAAGGTAAGGCAAATTAATGCTTACTGTTTAACATGCTATTGTTCTGTGAGTATTTCCCAATGCTCATGCTGGTTTGAATCTGAACTGGTTTAAGAAAGTCCTGCCTGGGTCTGAAGATAAATAAAGAAAAAAATAAAATGCTCGTCAAAAACATGACTAAAGTACAGAAAAATGAATTGGCTGATAGAATAGGCATTCAAATTACAAATAAAATAAGATATTTAGGGATACAACTAACTGCTAGATGTGTTACACTTAAGAGAGGCAATTATGATAAACTAATTGAACAGATCAAAGCTGATTTAGATACTTGGACCAACTTACAGCTCTCCTTCATGGGCAGAATAGCAGTAATTAAAATGAATGTGTTACCGAAAATCTTATTTCTGTTTCAATGTATACCCATAAAATTGGATAAGAATTTTTTTCAAAACCTTAACAAAATTGTTCTCAAATTTATTTGGCAAGGAAAAAAAGCAAGGATCAAATTAAAATTATTGCAGGATTCGAAGGAGAGGGGGGGACTTGGCCTCCCCGACATAGAAAAATATTATCAAGCCATAGTTTTACTATGGGTGCGGGACTGGATACTTTTGAAGAACAGGAGATTACTATGTTTGGAAGGTCATTACTTAGGCAGGCTTTAATTGATGTATGGGTCAAAACCTGGCAACCAAACTATATTCAAGTCCCTGGTTGGATTTCACCATTAGAAATATATGTACATCCAAAGTTTATTCAATTAGGGAAGATTATAACATATAAAAACGTACTAGATGAGAAAGGGGAATTGAAATCCAGGAAAACTCTTCAAGACAAAGGGATAGAATTAGAATGGTGGGCATACCTTCAATTACAGGCGAGATATTGGAAAGACAAAAAAGAATTAGGTATAAAAATAGAATTGATAGGGTTGGATAAAATACTATTAGGTACTAAGGATAAAATGATTAAAAAGTTATATCATTATTTGTTGGATCAGGCAATGTACGAAGAACAGGTAAAAAAAACCATGTTAACGTGGAGCAGGGACTTTGATCTCAACTTTGATCTGCATATCTGGCAAGAACTATGGGCACAAAATAGGAAGCTCACTTTGGCCACGTCTTACAAAGAAAACCTTTACAAAATGTTTTATAGATGGCATCTTCACCCGTAAGACTAGCTAAAATGGGCCCAAACATTTCCCCTATGTGCTGGAAATGTAATTTGGCAAGAGGGACATATTATCATATGTGGTGGGAGTGCCCAAAATTCTTTGACTTTTGGAACAAGGTTAAAAAATGGCTAGAAGAAATTCTAATGACAGAGGTAGAGCTAAAACCAGAAGTCCTTTTTTTTTTAATTCAAAAAGTTTTATTAGAAATTACAAAATAAAATGAACCCATTTACCCTCCCCCCAACCCCCACCCCCCAACTTCCCGGAGCCAAATACAGGGTATTTCAAACGTATTAAACATAATCTAATTAAATTAACAAATATATTAATCATAGGCTAAATAAGTTTAACAATTTATACAATCATTAAAATCATACTTAAACCTTAACTCCCTTTAAACCTTAATAACATATCATAAACAAATCCATTTATAATCCATTATTATATAATAAAAGAAAATTTTAATTTAAATATTATTAATAATACTTATTATTTAATCATAAAATAAGTGAAACTTTTCGGTTCCATATTTAATCTTAATATAATCTATCCATCTTCTCCATACTATAATATATCTTTCTTGAGTATGATCCTTTAAATAAGCAGAAATTTTAGCCATTTCTGCTAAGTTAGAGACCTTAAATGTCCATTTTTCTAATGTAGGCAACAAATCTTTCTTCCAATATTGACCTATCAATAACCTTGCTGCTGTAATTAAATTCAACATTAAAACAGTATCTTTAACATCAAAATCCTCAAAAATCCCTAATAAAAATAGTTGAGGAGTAAACTTTATCTTCCTTTTGAAAATCTTTTGAATGTTCCACCAAATCATGATCCAGAAAGCCTTAATATTTTTACAAGTCCACCAAATATAAAAAAAAGTTGCATCAAGACTACCACACCTCCAACACTTGGGCTGTAAATTAGGATACATACAAGATAACTTTTTAGGATCCAAGTGCCATAAAAGCTGTCTGCCAAGAAGGAGGTATTGAAGCTCCCAACAATATATCATTAAAAAGTCCCTTTAATGGCTCTATCATTTCTTGACATAACATTTTATAATACTTAGCCATTAATCCATCTGTACCCGGAGCCTTTCCAATCTTTAACTGTTTAATAGCAAAACTAATTTCCTCTGAGGTAATTAGGCAGTTCATCACATTTTGTTGTTCAATAGAAAGTTTAGGAAAATTTACTGATTGCAAATATTTCTCTACATCTGAAACCTGTATGTTATCACTAGCATATAGTTTTGTGTAAAATTCTAAAAAACACTATTTAATCAAATCTTGTTGATAAACTTCACTACCTTTATATTTTACTTTCTCTATAATTCTAGCCTTCTGTTTTTTACATAATTGATAAGCCAACCACCTCCCTGGCTTATTAGCATTACAGAATGTATTATGTTTCATGTAACGCAAATTAGTTGCAACCTGATCTGCCATTAACATATTGAACTACTCCCTAAGCAACTATATAGAAACCTTTAACTTATTATCCATTGGATTTAAGACAAGAGCCTTTTCTTTAGATTTAATCTCTTCTTTAATTTCTTTATGTATTTGAATCCATTTAGACCTAAATGCCTTGTTCATATGAATCAAAACCCCCCGCATGTAGGCTTTACTAGCATCCCAGACCATAGACATTGAAGCACCCTTATTCATATTTAAGAGAAAAAATTCCTTCAAATGTTCTCTACATTTCTGCACCAATTCCTCCCGTGTGAACAAGTTTTCATTCAATCTCCAAGATCTTCTATTCCCATCTTCCGTAGATAACTCCAACCAAACAGGACTGTGATCAGATAAAGTCCTAGGAAAAATCTTGACTTTTTTAACCCTAGAAAGAAGATCTGTGGAAATTAAGAAAAAATCAGTCCTGGAGAATGATTGGTGTCTGTCAGAATAAAAAGTAAAGTCTTTTTTATTTAAATTCCTCTCTCACCAAATATCTATAAGTTCCAGGTCATCTTTCATATCAAAAAAAGCTTTTGGCAATCTAGTTTAATTAAAAGTTTTAAAAGAGCCATTTTTGTCTTTCCTTGTATCCAGAATTCCATTCCAATCACCCATCAAAATCACCGATTTATAATCCAACTGATTTATTTTACCATGCACAAGCTTGTAAAATTGTTTCTGTTGTTGATTTGGAGCATATAAACCAACAATAAGGAATTTCTTGCCTTGTAATACTAACTCAATAATAACATATCTTCCTTGAGAATCAGAGTCAATTAGTTTAGCAGATAAGTTTTTTTTTTGACATAAATCACAACTCCTCCTTTTTTTCCGGGGGCAGGAGCTATAAAATGCGAACCTAAACGAGAGTTTGTCAAATATTTAGAATCTATCAAAGTTATATGAGTTTCTTGCAAACATATCACATCATTGTTATGCTGTTTCAAATAATGGAATACTTTTTTTCTCTTCTGAGGTGAATTCAATCCATTAACATTCCATGTCAGTAGCTTTGACATCTGAAGCCGCTTGAAGCCTTTGAAGCATGACTTGTAGATCAGCTGTGGATGATCTCTTTGGTCTTGCTCCTCCCACAGGCTCTGTAGCAACAGTTCCTTCTATTTTTTCACTAGCCTTTTGCTTCTGTTCTTTTTCCCTGCGTTTATATGCAGCACGAGTCATCCTTTGTTCTTTTATCTCTAAAACTTGTAAAGCAGGCTCCCCTTGCAACTCACTAGCAATAGCTCCTCCAATTGCTTGATCGTCTCCAGTTTTACTGGCTTGGGGAGATACGGGCGAACCAGCTTTCAGAACGCTAGAATAAAAATATTTTGCCTTTAACACTGTGTTTAATCTATAACACGTTCCTAAGTAGTTCACCACTATCCCTGCTGGAATTTCCCATCTGAACTGGATTTGACGACGTTTGAGCTCCTCCGATAAGAAAGTAAATTCTTTTCTTTTTCATAAAATTTTTGGAGGTATTTCTTTTAAGATTATAACATCTTGATTTGCCATTTGAAATCTCTATTTATAAAAAGCTTGTATAATTTCATTGCGGATTGATCTTCTAGAGAAATATATGACCACATCTCTTGGTAAATTTCTTTGCCTGGCAATCCACGAATTCACTCTAAAATTTTTTTCAATCTCATCCCAGATCTCTTCCGGCTTCCATCCCAGATTAAAAGCAATATCTTTAACCAGCAGCTCTCTTAAATCCTCTTGTAGGTTTTCTTTTAAACCCATAATGCGCAGAGCTAATTCCATATCTCTATACTGTGAAATAAGTAATTAATCTTGAGTCATCTCTATTTTATGCTCAACTTCATCAACTCTGCATTCCAATTTCTCTACATTTTCCATCACATCATCCAATCTGTCATCAACTCTCTCAATATGTACAGCAAGACCTTGAAAAGCAAACACAATATCTTCCCTCATAATTTTATTCTTCTCCTCCAATAATTCTGCCATTGCAGCCCTCTCTGAAGCCAATTTAACATCCAAAAGATCTGCCATCTCTTCTTTAATATCTGAAGCAGCTTGTTTTAAAGCATCTTGTAAATCTTTAACTGAAAAGGCAGGTGGAGGGGGAGAGGGAGGGGGTGATTTTGGCTTAGTTTGAGAGACAGTCTGAGGCTGTATCACCGGAGAGGAAATGGAAGCTTTTGGACACAAATCTTTTTGAAGCCATTTTTAAAACAGTATCAAAAAAATAAAAGTCCAAAATCTATACAATGTAAATTCCAGCCAGTAATAATAGAAAAGAAAAGAAAAAAAGAGGAACTCAAAAGATACTATCCCAAAAAGAAAGAGAAGAAAGTTCTTGCCTTTAAAATTAAAGGTTCTTGTTAATTTTTGTTGCAACTAGCAGAAAAAGCCTAGCGCCATCTTTAACTTCCGTCACTTTCCCTTTCTGTCTTCAAACAAAGGAAAACTTCTTTTTAAAGAAGAAGATGTTTTCTAAGGAGTTAAAGTCCTAAAGAGTCCCAATTCTGATTTCTCCTGATTAGCTCCATCTGCTTCTGAATACTCACAGTTCCACTTTAAAATGAAGATGTGGAAGCAGCATCTAGCTTTGTTCCAAAAACAAAGGAACAAAGGCGACCTGGAATGCGGAGTAAAACTCGGGCTCCAAGGGAACTCTACCCTCCGACTTCCCTAAAAATATAGGGGTCTCGGGGAGCTCTACCTTTACCTGAGAAGCTCTCCTCCTCCTCTTCTCCCAAGGAGAGAGGTTTTAAGCTGTGAGACAGCTGATCTTCACTGTCTCTGCCAGCTTTTACGCAATCCCAGGACGGGCAGCTAAAAGAAAGCTGCCATCAGCGCTGCTGAGCGCCACCGGAAGCCCAAACCAGAACTCTTTTTACTAGGTATTACCACGCAGAAATACGATAAAGGGGCACTTTATTTAATGTTACATATTTTCACGGCTGCCAGACTAGCCTATGCACAAAATTGGAGAAATAAAGAAATTCCAACAGAAAAAGATTATATATAAAATCTTATCGTGTGCTGATATGGATAGGCTTACTATGGAATTAAAGGACAAGATAGAAACGGACTATTTTGAAATCTGGGACAAATTTTATTGCTGGTATGAGTCAAGGAGAACTGCTCGGACTTTAAGTTAGTGTTAAGATTGTGGTATATAAAACTGTATGCTAGTATATAGAGAAACAAATTTGAGACTGTATTATATAGGAAAACATGTATATATAGAGATTAGGAATTATATGTATGGCAAGGAACAAATTGTTAGGATTATATATACTGGAATGTCACATTATGTCCTTTTTTTGTTTTAACTGTTTTATTAATAAAAAACTTAAAAAGAAAAAAGAAAGTCCTGCCTGGATTATACTGTATATTTCATGGTACTCTGAAGTGAAAGTTAGGGACATAAAAAAGAAATGACAATGGTAATACAAATGCCACATATACACATGCTTCCTAATGGGCTTGGATGTGACCTGCACTTGGGTCTGTAAGCACACACTAAATATTAAAGGAACAGCAGCTTCTTATACTAGTTTATAGGAATCATTTAGGCTTGAGAAACTATGGATCAAACTGTACGCTTGAATGTTGCATTGGGATTCTAAGGAATTGATATAGTGCATAAAGACTAAAATACTGACTCATTAAATACCAAATGAGCAGACGTATGTACAGGTTGGTATTTGCTGGAAGTGTCAATTGCTATAAGAACAACTAATTATGGAGGTAATTTATTCTAAAAAAAAGCTATTCAATGAAAGGAAATTTATTGTGGGGAGGCAAAGTACTTTAACTACCATTATAGCATTTTACAGGAAGAGGATAGTCATTGTGGAATAGAAGTAAATAGGCACATATTCCTAATAGTATTTTGCCTTTGGAAATGAGCAATCATGTCATTATATTAACTTCTACAGATAGCCAAGAAGACGTCATGTTATTTATTGGGGAGGTCAGTCAGTGCACTCAAATACTCATTTAAATTGGTTGTGCTTGATTACTAGAGGCTATTTGTACTGCACTCATCAGCATTCTCCATCTTACAGAGAAAGAAAATGAAAAGAAGGAAGTATGGGAATAGTAGCAAAAGCTGAGCAACTAATAAGTTGCTTGCTGTAGCATTGCTCTCTCAGGACTCTCACCTCACCTTTAGTGAAACAACTTTCAAGGTAATTAAAAATGCATATATCCAGGGCTCCAATTGTGGAACCTGAAGTACCTAATAAACAGGAATGTTTACAGGTTACCAAGCAATATAATCATTTGGCTGTATTGCTTTCTGACCTTTGACTTCAGGGAGAGATATAGTTCTAATTTTAATCGGTAGTTCTGTTTTTGAAAATAATACAGATCTGTAACCTGAAAGCTAAACTATATATATTTTCCCCTCCTTGGGAAATAATTTCCTTGTTTCTAGTGTCTTTTTCTATGAGTTTCCTTGAAAAAATATTATGGTGATGGAAGACAAGACACAAGAATATTAAAGTCAAATAAAATTTCCCTGTAATTTAGGTGTACCAATAAGCCTAGAAACTCATTTTTCTTAGTGTTTCTGTCCTATATAAATTATATTCCTAAACTAAGTAATTTTTCAGCACTGTGACATTTAAGCTTATGTTAGAAATGATGGTTACAGAATTAATTTGAATATGCTTCAATACACATGATTTATTGCTAGCAGATATGTAGAACAAAAGATGTGTATATAAATTGTCATGGGTAAATGCATTTTACAGGACTTGTATAGTGCATTTAGTCAAGGGTATTTATATCACAAATCATGTTTTGCAGTTTAGATTGATTTCATTTGCTTTGATGTACTTTAGGTTATATAGATGAATCATTCTGATTGACCATTATAAATATTATTCAACTTTAAATGATATCATTGCAGCGAAGGCAGAATTTGAAGTGATAAAGGTTTCTCTATCTCTATTTAATATCATTAAAATTGAGTTTAATCTTAGGATGGTCAGTTAGTAATATGGAATCTAAATCTCATCATTGCATATCCTGTTGAGACCCAGGTATATCTTCAATATATATTTACTGAACATAAAATTTAAATTTAAATTTTAAGAAATTCCTGTTTTAAATACAACATGAAGAAATGCAAAGAGCAACAAATTTGATTTGCTATACAGTATATCTTAAATTTGAAAACTCAATATGCTGCCATACTAACTATAAAATCAAATATCATAGTGGTCTAAATTTAATTGTTTTAAATTACAACAACCCAAAATGAATCAGTTTTGTTGTCACATCATACTGTTAACAGGACCATAATATGCAATAGTATTATTTCAATAAAATATTTTGCACTACAAAATGTGTGGTTCCTAAATTTCACAAACAGATTGTAACATTGTCATATAGAGTTGCTATGGCATCTGATGGGGGTTGAAAAAGGCAAAACATACGGATTTTTTTTTTCTCCCTCCAGTGAACACATTCACTGTAGAAAGTAACAATATATAGTAGAACAATTTCATAGTTTTTTCAATTCAGAGCTTTAAAACAGTTGTCCTTTAAATATATTTTTCAGTTACAACACAACTAATTAGAGATACACATCATTAATCAACAAAAAGTTGAGAGCCTGCTCCCACTAGCATGTTTAAGATGCTGAACAAGGATGGGTGAGACCTGAGTTCCAGCTATTCCTTTAGGTGTGGAAGCCAACTGGATACTGCCACCATTAGCTCTAGGAAGGAGAGGATGGAAAATCACTTCTGAAAATGTTGTCTATAGTTATTTTCATGTGCTTCCAGGAATCCAGACTGATCAACAGGAGGAAGAAGCGGAGGAGAAATAATAACTAATAAGATCATTACCACTAGATGACTTATATCTCTGTGATTCCAAAGACTTCCAATGTGAAAAACATAAGAAAAGTAGCAGACAAAAACCAGAAAATAGAACATTCTAGAGAAGCTATTACACACTACACATGGACCTTCATAAAGCTTAGATAAAGTTCCTCTTCATTTCATATTTTATATGAAATGTACTCTCACCAGCTGGTTTTTATCAGTCTTGTCATGGAATATTGAACTTTAGAAAGTCATTTAGGAAGAAATTTAGCTATTCTTGGGGGGCGGTCTTGATCATGAAAGTTTATATCCTAACTCCTGGTACTTTTATCAGCAATTATATTTTGATTTTCTATTGGAATTTGGTATATTGTTTCTTTAGCACATTTAGCAAGATGACACACTTTTTATCATGCACCATGCACTAAGATAGACTGTACATACTTCATATAGTTGATTAAGTTCACTGTTGAACATGGTCACTAAAAGAGATCATTTGCTAACCAAATCTGCAAAGAGGTTAGAGATTTGTTTTGATTCAGCTAGTCCTTGATTTCTTTATATCCAAATCATCTTTAGAAGCAGGTAGCACAAAAGTCACAATGAATAAAAATGGGGCATGAAGAAGCATAAGTTGTATTTGTTTGTTTGTTTGAAACTCACAATGGAAAGTTGATAACATGAAGGTAAGGAACGCTTATGTTTTGTCATGAGGGGAATGTATACATTCACGTTATGAATGACAAACTTTGATTTTTAGATACAAACAATATTACACACTAATTTAATTAAGTTTATAAGAATATAGATGTATATCTAGAAATTGAAAACAAATGTGAAGTATTTGTGAATCATTGTTACAGAATCTAGATGTAATCTGCTATGAAAACTACCTTTCTTCATGGTCCTTCTAGTACGCCTACCTATGTGAAACATTTATTAATTTGAAATATATATAAAATAATCATAGTACAATTTGTATTCACCATAAATAGATTTTAATAAACATAATGTGATAGTAAAAGGTAGCCTCCAGAGACATGTAATCTATATCCACTACCAAACATAGTGTGTCCCATCTCCACCCCCCAAAAGTGAAATGCTTAAAATGTCCTTTTGAGAAAACTATACATAGTAGCTGAATTGACCCTGAATGGTGACAGGGAAAGAATCAATCAGAAACCTATGGCCCAGTAAAATAAATTGTTTCTATTGACTGACCATATCTCAGAGACAGTATGGCAAAAATGCTGACCTAGTAGGAGGGATAAATAATAAGGTCACACAGATGGATTTATCTAGGAACATTCCAAGGTAACATTAATTTCCACTGTGTTTGCTTTTTTTCTTTGTCTTGTCTTTTTTGCAATGTAGTAGGCCAAACTGTGGGTTCTGCTTTTGCTCATGCTATTTATTAAAGTTGCTGGGAGTGTTGCTGGGAGCTCAGTATATATACTGTGTATAGATTGCAACAGAAGTGGAATTAGCTGGTTTGCACCAGTTTGGCAGAGCCGGTAGCTAATTTTTTGTTGCCCAGGCCCAGAATGGACTCCCAGAAGCGGCATCCACACAGAGAACTGGTTGTTCACATATTTGAATTCCATCACTGGATTGCATGCTACATAAACTTATGTTGAGTTTTCAAATTGACTCTGTTGCTTTAGGTAAGCTAGGTTTGGGTAGCAATAATATATTCTTCATTTGTTTTCTAATGAAGGAATTGTTGTTTATGGAACCAGCAAGATAAAAAAAAACCCACTTTAAAGCATATCCAACATCAGAATCTTACATGTCTGATTTAACATTTAACATTGCTACACAGTACCAGAAATATTGCTATTGCCAAAATAAAACCTCACATTTAGAGCAGTTTAGATATGCAGTCAAAACTTGTGCTTTTCTTGGATGCTTCTACCAACAGTATTAAAACAAACCATTTCATGTAATCCTCCAAGCTAGAGGATGGAGATCATACTAACTAGCAATATCCTAGAGCTGATGCAATTAGGCATGCTTTGTAGCAAGTGCTTATCAGGCATTAACATATATATGTATCTGCGTAGGGTGTGGCTAGCATCCATTTGGTATGAGCTCAGTCCTACTTACTTCCACAGTTCTCTCAAAATATGAGATCTTCTAAACAAAAAGTATATACTGAAAATTTATGTTTAAATAATTTGTAGTAGTGATATATATTTGTAGTACAGATATATTTGATAAGGAACTTGTGGACCCACATAACTCCACCTCTGTTTTATATTATGTGATCACCAAGCATGTCTCACTTTCTTCTCTTTTACCTTTTAATTAATTTGCTTTTCCTATCTGGTGCACAAAAAATGGGGCAAAATATCTGTTGCAGTGAACATTTAACCATAATTCTGTAAAGAGATTTATTCAAATTAACTTTCTGACTGCTCTCAAATTGTGCAATTCCCATAGCTATAATAATTAATACATGCACACACTAGATTATTATTAGTTAATCCTATTTCTTGCAAGTCTACAGCAGTTGTTTGGAGTGTTTTGCTGATATATGTTTTGAGTTATCTAGCTTAGTAATAATTCTCAGGAGTCATTCTGAGAGGAGAAATCATCCAACATGCATTCTTTGTTAAAATGATGATTATTTTTAAATTAGAGCCTACATGGGTGTTAAATCTACAGGGTAGTTAAAGCATCTAACAGTAAGAGCTCACCAAAAACAATTACTGAATAATGATATTCTTGTTCTGATAAGGTTGAAGGTATCTGTAAGCAAAGAGCATTTATTACACAGAGGTAAACATGTAAAACTTGCAATAGCAAAGTTACAGTGAAAATTGTTTCCTGTTTCTGTCTGATTGCTTGACCTCTAATCAATAGGAGTAAATATGTCCTTACAAAATTTTAGCTACAGCTGATTTACTTTCTAGAGCATCTTCAAAGGGATTTTGATGGAGAGAGGGAGAACAGAAATAACAGAGAAGAAAGTTTATTCATCTCCCCTATCAACTTATGTTTGGTCCTTTTCATCACCTTGTTGCCATTCATTAGTTCAACAAACATTCAAATAGCTACACAATCAAGTCTCCAAACTGTCAAGTCTTCAATCAAGTAACACAATGAGAATAACTCTGTGGTGTCATGATATCTTGGAGACATGGCAGGATTTCACACTATATCTTATCCCACGAGGTTTAAACACTCATTAATGTATATTATCAAGTCATATTTTCAAAATTAATCAGAGCAATAGAAGTTCCTCATAGACAAGTGTACTTTACGATTGCAGTCTAATAGCGGTTCTTGGCTTACTTTTCTCAAAATAACATGCACTGAATTTGATCTTATAAAATTGTAGTTCTGGATGTAATCTTTTGTAAAGACTAATAAGCAAGTCTGCTCACATTAACATAGATTAAAAATCAGTTTATAAACAATCCATAAAAATTATGGGTTTATGAAATATTTTAATATTTTGATAGTGGTTATCAGTTTGCAAAAAGATTTTCCTATTTTGATCATTCTCATTGTTGAGTCCTCGAGTCAACGGCGAAAGAAGAGCACACATTCTGATGGTTATAACAGATTTTATTCTCTTCAGCTCTCTCTGACACAACTCAGAGGCTCGCAGGCCTCTCTGCCTCTAAATAGAATCCCCGGGCAAAAGGTAACAAAGAATGGCACGCAGGCTGGCGCCACTCAGTCTGGTCCCGGGCAGCTTGCAACAGCCCGGGACCATTGCAACATCCCGAGCCTGCCTTTGCAGGCTCAGGACAAAACACCCCTCCCCCCCGGATGAAACTTAATGAACCTATATAGATAGGTATATGCGACCTTCAAATGGACGTGGTGTGCTATCCCTTATGGAACCGCACAACTGTTGCAGCTACTTTACTAGCCACTCTATAACATGGTACCATGCTATTATTTTGGAATTAAGTGCCCAAAGACTCACAATTCCAAATTCACCCAACAGCAGGCACCCTCTTCACCTCCCTTGCTTTGACAGCAATGTCACAAAATCTTCCAGGTATTTGGGAGATCTTTTAACCCTCTGTGACCTCCTCAGATTTTGAGAACTCCCTTGACCATCCTGTGCAGGGATTGTAGTGGAGTTGCCCCCTCTTTTAAGCCCTGGTGGTCCCCTTGACCTGGGTTCTGTTGCCTGGTCTGCTTGCTTGCCCACCGGGCTCGTCAGACCAGGACTTTGCTTCCTACTGTACTTGGTTTATCTGCCTAACTGTAGGCTCTCAGGCCCCTCTATGTTCCCACCAGTATTTGGTGATTCTGTGGTACTCTCCAAGTCCACAATGGACCTATCAAGGGAACACATCCCTTCACTCCCAAGCCCCGTAACTGGGTTGTCTAGGGTTTCTGCGGTGCCCCAGTACTCAGTTGCCCCCCATTCTATGCTGGAGGTACCAGAATCAGGATTTGCCTCTCTGACTACCTCCCTGTATGCAGACTTCCTTTTGGGAGCAGTAGCAGCATTGGGCCAGCTTGTTTGTTTGGTGCCAGTTCTCTTGTGTTATTTGGGTTGTTTGGATGCTCCCGGTTATTCTCCCTGCTTGGAGTGCTATAGTGGGGTTGTAAATAATGAGTATGCCCCTGGGTGACTCCCTGGCTGGAGTAAGTACTGGCGCCTGTATTGTTCCTTGTTCCCCTGAATTCCTGTTAGGGACACTTGCAGAACCTTGGGAAAGGCCTTTCTCTCTCTCTCTGTTTGCCCCTGATTGCTGCCAACACCCTTCCCTTTGCCCACAGTGGTCCCCCTCCCCCCGGAGAAAACCCAGGAGTTGAAGAGGGAGAGTCCAGTCTCATACGCAGCTGATCGATATGCCGCTGAAGACATGACTGTTGTCCAGGGAAACCTCATAGGACAATGGACCAATGACCTTGCATATTACCGCTGGAACCCACAGGTGACCGGGCCCATAGTTCCGGGTCCATACTGGGGCACCCACTTGCAGACACCTTGGTGCCCTTGGTTGGGGGACCCAAGGAGCCACCCTTTCCGGACGCAGACTGTCAAGTTTGGTGATCAGTCTGCGCCCCCAGTGAAGTTCTGCCAGGCTCTTCTCAGTGGAAGTAGAAGGTGTGGTGCGGTAAGCAAGAAGAAAATCTGCAAACCTGTGATGCCAGTCCCCTAAGTCAGTTTCTTGAGAGCATCCTTGGTGATGCGAACCATCCGTTCAGCCATACTGTTGATGGAAGGGTGGAAGGGTGCCAAAGTTGCATGATGAATCATGTTGGCCTGCAGGAAAGCCTGAAACTCGGAAGAAGTGAATTGAGGACCATTGTCTGAAACCAGAACATCTGGAAGGCCATAAGCATCAAAAATCCCTCTTAGTACTTGAATGGTCTTGGCAGCAGTAATGGAAGAGACAGGAACAACCTCAAGCCATTTTGAATGGCTGTCAACAAGGACCAAGAAGAATTGTCCCAGCGTAATCCACATGCACCCTAGACCAAGGTGACTGTGTCTCCTCCCATCTATGCACAGGAGCATGAGGCATTTCAGGGCGTGAACGCTGGCACAAGTGGCATCCATGCACTTGGGCCTCTATTTCCTTGTCTAATCCTGGCCACCATAAATGGCTGCGTGCAAGCACTTTCATCCTGACAATGCCAGGATGACCCTCATGGAGAGATGCCAAGACTCTAGGTCTCAATGAGGTAGGAATAACTATTCTGCTGCCCCACAATAGGCAACCCTGAAAAGTGGATAACTCATGCTTCTTGAGCCAGAAGCTTTGGAACTCAGTACCTGGACAACTCTCAGGCCATCCAGACAAAACCCATGAAAGCACACGAGTAAGCGTGAGATCTGTGGCTGATTCAGCAGCCACATCCCTGGCATTTAGGGGAGACTCAGGCAATGCCTGAATGGAGAGAATATTGATGGCAGGGGCAGGGCCAGACCCTACCAGTTGCAGAGGTAATCTACTTAGGCCATCAGCGTGGCTCATTTCCTTGCCAGGTTTGTGAATCAATGAAAAATCATAGGCTGACAAAAAGATAGACCATCTCAGCATTCTAGGAGAGATGATATGGGAAGTTTGTTTGTTAGTGGTAAACAACCCCAACATAGGCTTATGGTCAGTATAGACCATGAAATGTCTGCCATATAAAAAATCATGGAATTTTTTAATTCCAGCTACAATGGCCAAGGCTTCTCTGTCTATCTGAGCGTAATTTTGCTCAGCAAATGATAAAGTTCTGGAATAATATGCAACAGGAACCTGAGTCCCATCAGCTCTTAAGTGGCTAAGTACAGCCCCCACCCCATAAGGGGAAGTATCACAAGCAATGCAGACAGGTAGGTTTTCATTGAAATGTGCAAGCACATCATTAGATGTAAGCAAGGCCTTGACCTCATTGAAGGTTTTTTCATGTACTTGGGACCATTGCCAAACTGCCTGCTTGTCTAAAAGCCTATGAAGTGGTTCTGCTACATGAGCCTTGTTAGGTAGGAAAGCGTTGTAAAAATTCAAGAGGCCTAGGAATGTTTGTAACTCAGCTTTAGACTTAGGCCTAGGAGCCTGCTGTATGGCAGCATTTATCTTTTTTAAGTTTTAGGCCTGTTTTTCTGAAACGAAGCAAAACAGCCCTTAACCTCTCAGCTAAATTCTGAGTGGATTCTCCAGCAATAAGGACATCATCAAAATAGGGGCAAACCCCTGGGATACCTCTCAGGGTGTTCTCCATAACACTTTGGAAAATTCCAGGAGCTACATTTACTCCAAATTGTAATCTCTTGACTTTGAATGCCCCTCTATGGGTTACAATAGTCTGTGCTTCAGCAGCAGCTTCATCAACAGGTTGATAAGCCTGTGCCAGATCTAACTTTGCAAAAACATGCCCCCCCCCCCTTTGAGGGAAGCCAAAATATGGCTGACTGCAGGTACAGGATATGCATGCTGTTGCAATGCCTTGTTTAATGTGCATTTGTAATCTGCACAGATGCGAATGTCCCCATTAGCCTTCAGAGGCGTAACTATGGGGGTTTCCCATGGACTTGAATCAACAGGTTCTAAAATACCTTGCTGGATTAATTTATCCAGTTCAGCATCAATTTTCCCCTTAAGGGAAAAGGGTACTCTCCTTGCTTTCACCCTAATGGGAATGACAGTGGGGTCAAATTTCAAAGAAACTGGAGGCTCTTTGTAAGATCCCAGCTGTGGACTGAATACATCTGCAAACTCTTTGCAGACCTCTGCTAGGCCTAACATTTGCAAATTGTGTAGCCCTGTAACTTGGATTCCCAAGGCCTCAAACCAATCGAGTCCAATAAGACTCGTTTGTTCACCTCCAACTACCAATACATCCAATGGGCCTTCAAAATCCTTGTGCTGTACTGTACACACACCTTGGAATTTTGAAAATCTGTTAAAATTATATTGGATGGCCTAAGTTTGGCCTGGAACCCACTGCTATTACAAATCTTCCTGAAAGTGTGAATAGAAATGATTGAAAGAGCAGACCCAGTGCCCAGTTCCATAACCAATGGAACTCCTTGTAACCTCACCTTAAGTGACAGCTTCTTCTTAAGTGGTTTGTATGTGCCTGTTCTACAAATACTTCTGCGTGATGTGCAGAAACCCACCCTGTTTTGGCTGGGGACCCTGGTACCTTTCAGATGCAATTCTTCTCAAGGTTGTGCCTTCTGACGGCCCAGACAAACAGATGCTATGTGGCCTTGCCTTCCACCCGCTCTATAGATTGCAGAACGGAACCTGAAGTCAGCCCTCTTCTGGCGACCTCCACACCCAAAGCACTTGGACACAGCTGGAGCCTTTTTTTTGCCTTTTCTCTGCTTCCTTTCTTTGGATGGGTAGAGATGATCCACCTCATCTTCAGGATCTTCCTCCGAGCTCTCCTGGACTCCCTCACAGTGCACGGAGCCTGCTTCTGGGTTGTTCCTGACGGGCCTCATGTTCTTGACTGCCCCACCTTCTGCCTCCTCTGCAGTGACCTCTCTCAAGGCATCTTGGAAGGAAATATTTTCTTTTGCAAAGAGTCTCTGTTGCAAGTCTCTGTTCCTTAGCCCGCATACAAAACAGTCTCTCAGCCTTTCTTCTAAATCTTTAAAGTCACAGGGCTTAGCTGCTCTTCTCAAGGCTGCAATGTATTCTTTGGCTGATTTCCCAGCTCTTTAATCTCTCTGTTCAAACGTGTGCCTTCACGCAATGACAGACAACTTAGGCTGAAAATGTTCCTTCAATAACTTCTTTAAGTCTGTATAAGTGACAGACTCAAGAGGAGCAGGGGCTGCCAAATTTTCTGCAATTTCAAATGCATCTTGACCACAGACACACAGTAAAGTAGCAGCCTTCAAGCCATCTTCTCTAACTTGATTCACTCTGAAGTAATTTTCTACTCTAGCGACGTAAGATTCCCATCTTTCTGGGTGAGTAACGTCGAATTCAGACAATCTCCCTATCTTCGCCATCCTTGCTTCTTATTCTAGGAAGGGATCTAACAGCCAGCTTACCTCCAGCGATGCTGTACTGGCAGGCCAGGTGCTGAGTTTAACGCCGTCTTCCTTTCTCCAGGACTCCTTGGGTAAGCCTTACAAGTCTTCTTTCTTTATCTTGTAAGCAATCCCACCTTCGTCGCCAGTGTTGAGTCCTCGAGTCAATGGCGAAAGAAGAGCACACATTCTGATGGTTATAACAGCTTTTATTCTCTTCAGCTCTCTCCGACACAACTCAGAGGCTCACAGGCCTCTCTGCCTCTAAATAGAATCCCCGGGCAAAAGGTAACAAAGAATGGTGCGCTTTCCCGCCTTGCGCATGCGTGCAGGCTGGCACCACTCAGTCTGGTCCCGGGCAGCTTGCAACAGCCCAGGACCATTGCAACGTCCCAAGCCTGCCTTTGCAGGCTCAGGATACAACACTCATATATTTCTATTTTGCTATAAATTTGCATCAAAATGTAGCTTCTGCTGTTAAAACAGAAACCAGTCCCAGCTTGAGACTTGATTCCCTATACGTCTCCTAGCACTAGCAGAGTTCCTGTAAAATCTACTTTAGACAAGCCTACAGCCAAACATGGGTCCTGAAAGGTGATGTATTTCTCTTCTGGGCATCCAAGAAGAAAACAATAGACCACTGCTGACTTTATAGCCTATATTTATTTCCTTAAAAACAGTGCACAGAAATAAAGCAATGCAACATAGGCCTATCAATAATTCTAGACAATATTAAGCTATAGAACTCAAAGGGTGAATCTCCCTGTCTCTCAAGGGAAGAACATTTTGAACTTGCAACAGCTTTTTTTCACATCCAAAATATTGAGCAGACTTGTTAAAGATTCAGGACAGTTTAAAGGATAGCATATATCTAAACATATACCTAAACAAATAGGTAAGAAAACTTGCTACATAATGATAGTTATACAGAGCATATTAATCAAGCGATAGGAAAGATTAAACCCTTGCCAGACATATAACTTGTGTCAGAAAAAGAACAGGATTCTCAGATGGACAGTGCCTTAGGGTATATGCATGAAAGTAAAGTAACTATCCTGAAAACAGATAAGAAGTCATTTCAGTCTCTTAAAATAGTTTTAAATATAGGAAAGATTAAACAATGACATCTACAGTTTCAACCTTCTGAATGTTTTATTAATCCTGCAATCAGAAGTGAAAATTGCACAAGTGCTAGCATTAGTCATAAGTTGATTTGGATATAAACTGTATATAAATTAAAGGGGAAGTCCCAGATGCTTGACGAACCCTCACGTCTCTCCCAGTCAATCCTTTTGGATGAAATGCCAACTGTTCAATGAAGAACTTCCCAAAGTACCCTTCCTACTGTTAGCTTCAGGGAATGAAATCCTAGATGGACAAAGTACTGCAGGGAAAAAAGTATTGTGTTCTTTCCATTTATCCATATTAATAATCAGTCTTTATCCAGCAGAAGGAAAACTTGTGTGCATTTACTTACTGTAAAATAGATATATAGACATATCTCTAAGCAATTTCTCAATGCCCTACATTTCTTCCTTCTATCTTTTCCACTTTGGCTATATAACATCCAAATGTGGGTTCTTTTGCCTACTTTTAGGCTATCTCATTGCTCAAAACTAATTTATTTCCTTCTATTCCATACCCGCTTCCTTGCTGTCTACAAGAAGCCTCCTATAACCTCCTACACTCTCTACCTTGACCTGCCATCCCTAAAGATTCTGCAACTGAGTATTTATTCAAACAAAATTAAACTTGCACCAGGTTTAATGGTGGTTTGCATAAATATCTAGGTTATAATCAGTTAAGATTGCTTTATCCAATATCAATATAGTGGCATAAAGTTATTAGACACTCCAATTTATCAGTAATATCAGCATCTGAATCCAAATTTATCTATATGGATGATGCCTGCATAAGATGTTTAAAGAGAAAGTGATAGAAGAGGGAACTAGAGGAAAAGCTATACTACACCTAATTCTTACTAATAGAGAAAAAGTGATAGAGAAAGTTGAAATTGTGGGAACCATGGGCAAAAATGACCACATCTTACTGGAATTTAATAAATGCAAACACAAACCATAGAATATAATCCAACCAGTGTCCTAAACTTTAAAAGAGCTGATTTAATAAACTCAGAGAGAGTCTAAGCAAAATTTCATGTATAAAAATCCTGAAGGGAAAAACAACTCAAGAAGCATGGGAAACACTGAAAAATACAAACATAAAAGCCTAGTCTGACACAATACCACTGAAAAAGAAAAACAAGAAATCCAAGAAGAAACCAGCATGGATGCACAAAGATCTCTCAAGAAAACTGAAAGACAAAAAGGATAAGTACAAAAAATGGAAAGAGGGATACATAACTAAGGCAGAATATCAGCAGATAGCCTGAATCTGCAAAGATGAAGTCAGGAGAGCAAAAGCTCAGAATGAACAAAGACTTGCAACAAAAGTCAAAGATAATAAAAAAAGTTTCTTTCAAATATAAATAACAAAAAAGTCAAGGAAACAGTCAGTCATTGTATCATATCTTTAAAAAGTCTTGGAGCATTTGGGAACTACCTGAGGATTGGAAAAGAACTGATATGGTTCCCATCTTTAAAAAAGGGGAAAAAACAGACCCAGGAAACTACAGACCAATCAGCCTGACATCAATATCTGGGAATATACTGGAAAAATAATAAAAAAACAGATCTAGAAACAAATAAAGTTATAACCAGTAGCCAGCTCAGATTTGTTAAAAACTGATCATGCCAAACCAATCTTATTTCATTCTTTGACAAAGTGACTAAATTAGTAGAGCAGCAAAATGCTGTGGACATAGTATATTTAGACTTCAGCAAGGCATTTGAAAAGTAGACCACTTCTTGGTAAGCCAGAAAAATCTTAGACTGACCACATCACCACTAGATGGATTGCTAACTGGCTGACAAATTGTACTCAATGAGTAGTCTTTAATGGTACTATATCTACATGGAGGAAAGTAAACAGTGGGGTACCACAAGGTTCTGTCTTAGGCCCAGTACTCTTCAATATCTTCATAAATGACTTAGATGAGGGAATAGAAGGGGATCTCATCAAATTT
This sequence comes from Crotalus tigris, assembly GCF_016545835.1. NCBI lineage: Eukaryota > Metazoa > Chordata > Lepidosauria > Squamata > Viperidae > Crotalus > Crotalus tigris. The sequence continues at coordinate 391,239 of NW_024100143.1, read as the reverse complement.
GCCAAGATGGCAGGTATAGCCAACATCCCAGAAGACAAGCTCAGAATCCAAAAAGATCTTGACAGACTTAAACAATGGGTCCTATTTAACAAAATTATATTTAATATAGAGAAAAGCAATGTTTTACACTGGGCAGGAAAAACTTAAGGCACAAGTACAGATTAGGCAAAACCTGGCTCAAAAACAGTAACTGTGAGAGGGACCTTGGAGTCCTAGTGGACAATCACTTAAACATGACTCAGAAGTTTGCGGCAGCAGCCAAAAAAGCTAATACAATTCTAAAGGCATAGAATCAAAATCATGTGAAGTATTAGTATTGCTTTATAAAGCCTTAGTAAGGTCACACCTGGAATAGTGCATCCATTTTTTGTTACCACATTACAAAAAAGATGTCGAGACTTTGGGAAAAGTGCAAAGAAGAACAACTAAGATGATTAAAGGCCTGGAGATTAAAACATATGAAGAATGGTTGCAGGATTTGGGAATGGCCAGTCTAGAGAAAAGAAGGACTAAGGGGGACATGATAGCAGTATTCCAGTATTTGAGATGCTGGCATAAGGGGAGGGGGTCAATTTATTTTCCAAAGCACAGAGGGCAAGACAAGAAAAAACGGATGGAAACTAATCAAGAAGAGAAGCAATCTGGAATTAAGGAGAAACTTCCTAACAGTGAGGACAATTAACCAGTGGAACAGCTTGCCTGCAGACTTTGTGGGTTCTTCATCACTTGAGATTTTTAAAAAGAGACTGGACAACCACTTGTCTGAAATGATATAGTGATTCCTGCTTGAGCAGGGGGCTGGACTAAATGATGTAGTTGTATAACGCTGCATTTTATGATTGCATTGCTTAGAAATGGAAATTCCAGCCCTAATTGCTGTATTTCAATTCTGTTATTGTAACTTGAGTCCATCCAAAGAATCTGTGTCTGGGAAAATGAAGTAGCCATATTCTCCAGGAATATGTTGGGTGACAATCCTATAGGAATGAGGTGTGATGACCCAGGGCTCCGAATGGAGGCAAGCAATTAGCTGGTCAGAACAATTGTCTTTTTAAGCATTGCCAATGTTCACCCAACAGCCCCCACAGTAGGAAGCAAACTTGGTCCAAAATACAAAGTGTCCAGGTACAAGAGCACACTATCACAAGAGTTCACCTTTGTTCCTGGCAAATGCCCCACCCCACAGTGTCTCCTTAAATCCTATTCCCCAGGTGTGCCTTGTGGAGTGGGGCGTGACACTCTCCTCCCGAACAAGTGAGCCTGCCTCCGTTCTTCCCTCCTCCTCTCTGCTCTCCTTGCTCTGGGATCTGGTGGGGAGGGGCCTTACTCCTCGCCTGAACTCTGCCTTCCTTGTTCCAAACTTGAAGGGCCCTGGCCTGCTTCAGCCTGCTCCTCCCCACAGTCCTCCAAAGCCACAGACACCCCCTCCTGGGCCTCAACAGGGAACTCATGTCGACCTCAGATTCAGGCTCGGACGGAGGCATGACACTTGGCCACCATATGGCCTGGACTGCCACAATACAGGCAAAGGCCTTTGGGACAGCGGCAATCTTTTTCAGCTTGGGTCAGTCAAGGTCATGCAAACCCCAACTGCATTGGCTTATCCGGAGGCGGTGCCAATGGTGCCACTGTCTTAACAGGTGCGGGCAAGGTCTCCGTCTGTCGTCATGCCCGTCACTGCTGGAATCTTGCATCGATATGGAGACACAGGTGCATGAGCTCCTGCAAGGAGCAAGGGCATTCAGTGCGTGCCAGCTCATCCAGGAGTTCGGACAAAAGTCCTTCCTGAAACTGGTCCATAAGCACCGCCTCATTCCACTGTAGTTCCTGACAAACTAACTGAAACATAGCAATGTAGTCTGTCAGTGAACCAGGCCCCTGCCGCAACTCTCTCACCCAACGGTTTGCAGTCTGGGCCATAACTGGGTCCTCAAACATGGCCTTGAGTTGCCGGCAAAACTCTGCATAATTGTCCAGCAGCTGATTGGGCTGGGTCAGCAGGGGTGTTGCCCAACGTGCTACTATTCCTGAAAAGGCTTATCACAAACCCCACTTTATCCCCGTCAGTGGGGAAGTCTTCAGGCTGAAGGCTCATACATAACTGACATTGCCCAAAGAACAATGGGAATCGTGCCTGTGAGCCATCAAACTTTTCTGGCACTGTAACAGGGCTTCTGTGGCGTGGCCGAGCTGCTTGCATCTGCACCATCTGTGCAGTCAGGAGGGCCACCTGCTGTTTTAGCTGATCATTTTCCTCACGGAGCTGATCCATGGTCACCCAACTTGGTCTGGAGGAGCAATAGGGAGTGAGCCGGGAACAAAATGTGATGACCCAGGACCCCAAATGGAGGCAAAGCAATTAGCTGGTCAGAACAATTGTCTTTGTAAGCACTGCCAACATTCACCCAACAGTCCCCACATATGCTGGCACAAGTTCAATAAAACAGTCAGGCAAGTTTATACGGTTCTTTAAAGTAAAACAAATATCAAGCAAACATATAATTCTTTCAACTCCTAGCTTGCCTGTGAACTGCAAACTGCAAAACTGCAAACAGCAAGGAGAAATCAATAGGAAGCAAACTTGGTCCAAAATACAAAGTGTCCAGGTACAAGAGCACACTATCACAAGAGTTCACATTTGTTCCCGGCAAATGTCCCACCCCACAGCGTCTCCTTAAATCCTACTTCCCAGGTGTGCCTTGTGGAGTGGGGCATGACACTCTCCTCCCAAGCAAGTCACCCTACCTTTGTTGTTCCCTCCTCCTCTCTGCTGTCCTTGCTCTGGGATCTGGTGGTGGGGGGCCTTGCTCCTCGCCTGAACTCTGCCTTCCCTGTTCCAAACTTGAAGGGCCCTGGCCTGCTTCAGCCTGCTCCTCCCCACAGTCCTCCGAAGTCACAGACACACAGCCCAGGTCTCAACAGGGAACTCCATATCATCCTCAGAGTCAGGCTCCGACAGAGGCATGACATGAGGCTTGCGGAAAAATGTTTTATTTGATCTGGTTAGATAGGCAAATTAACCAGGTTCAAAGCTATTTAAGGCCTTAAAGATGACAACACACACCTTGAATTACAAGGGGGGCTCCTATGGCAGCAGGATCATAATATAGTGACATACATCTATTGCCACCTATATCACCACATTCTTACCAGCTATAGCTATTAGATGTTCTTCAAAGAAGTCCTGTGTAGAATCAATTACTATGGTCAAAATGGGAGGTGATTAACACATAAATCACTGTGAGCAGGTCATCTCAGTCCAGGAAAGTTCCAATTAGTACAAAATATATAGTTGTGCAAAGCCCTTCTCCCCACAGTCATAGTTGTTGCCTGACCCTCACCACAGAAGATATGATTTTTCAGAGAACCCCAAAATCGTGAACTACCTTTGAATGGGAAAATATAACCTCTTTAGTGTCAAGACGGAATTTCCCTGAAATTCTAAGGACCACAAAACTGAAGTCACTTTGTTTTGCAGGGATTCATTTGAAGCTTCTTGCTTGCCATTCAGATCCCAACTATCAACAGGCACTATCACCACATCACCACTTGGACAGGTAGAGAACAAGACTATAATTGAATATCAATATATTAATGACACTGAACTCCATGCTCTCCACTGACTTTTCCAATGGCTTCATACAATTATTAAAAAGGAATGAAGAGTAAAGGTATCCCTAAGATATTACACTAAGTAAAGGTCATTAGGTAGAACTTTTCCACTGCCCTTGATCCTTCAGATCAGTACCCCCAGTCCAATCCTTCAGAGACAATCTAGAACAGGGGTAGGCAGCCTTGGCTCTTTTATGACTTGTGGACTTCAACTCCCAGAATTCCTGAGCAAGCATGGCTCAGCTTGGAAACCTCTCCCTGTCCCCTCAGCATGGCTGGCTCAGGAATTCTGGGAGTTGAAGTCTATGAGTCATAAAAGAGCCAAGGTTGCCTACCCCTAGTCTAGAATGATATCAGGTTGATGTTATTCAAAGCTTTTAAGAGATAACAACAAGCAGATTGACTGAGGCCCCATCAGATCTACTCTTATGCTCTGCTTGTGCTGCAGTTTTTCACCTGGAGAACAGACTATCACTTCAATTCACAGTTACCCCAGCAACATTCCCAAACCCCAAATGGCGGGACAGGGAGAATCATACTTTGTGAATTTCAACACATGCCAAAACCCATCCATATCCACATTTCCACAAATGCTACAGTTGTATAGTATAGTCTTGATGGGGAAAAATGATTATATAATTTGGATAACCTAGATTACAAAGGAAAAGACATATCCATAAAATCTGCTTTTGATTTTGTATATGTATATGTGTGTGCATGCATTTCTGTATAAGACTTCTTAAAGATTTTTATAAATATCTTTATCTTTTTTAATTATTTTAATAATTAGTACTTTGCGATGGAACTGAGCCATACTAATCTTTATATCTGTGCATGGATATGTATGGGTCTCTCTGTGTGTTGATTTTTAAACTGTAATGATGAAGGAATATGAGACTCTGCTTTATTAACATTTTTCTTAAGTTAAAGATGCAAAACCTTTTGGTTTGGGTGTATTCCTTTTACTGTCTCAGCAGTATCAAATATTTTATTATGCATTCAAGGTGGGAGATCAAACAATTTAGAAAAGATCAATATAGGTTCTGCTGAACAGTGTTTATGGATGACCCAATTGTTTTCCAGCAACACAACTCCATATTTTATGCCATTTAACCTTGCCCTTAGGCATTATCCTAATTATAATTTTCATTCTTTTTATGATAATATCCAGCTTCGCTTTATCTTTTTAAACTTTTTCTTTTACCTAAACTTTTCTTTTTATTATTTCATTCAATTGTTTCTTGAAATGTCCAATGCTTCAACTATTTTAAATTGCTTCTTTTATATGCCCTGCCCCAGGACAGAGCATCATCCACTGAATATACAAGTATTTGAAAACTAAGATACATACAGTACTGTATGTACTGTCTGTTTTAGAGATTAATCCAAAATCATATTGAATAATCAATTGTTTGGAAGAATGAAATGAGGGAAATCAACATATGTTCATTTAGTGCACTGACGGTTATCAACACATTTCTCTGATACAATTTTATTATGTAGTCTTTCTCATTACAAGGAAAATAACCTGCAAATACCGCATGGCAAATTAATGTGTCCAGCTCTTCAGGAATAAATGTGTTTCTTTGCCTTGATCAGATTATGAATGGAAGAATAACCCACATTAGAAGAGAGTGCACTCCTGTTTCAAATATTAATTTAACAATTTCAAGATGTATTTTCTTGGGAATGTTCAGTTATCATGAGAAGCCAGAAAAAGTTGTGGCTTGCTTAAGGTGTTCTGTTTAACAAGCAGAGAAAGATAGAAAAAGGTACAGATAAGATTAGAGACCCAGTTTGGCCTAGTGATTAAGGTACCAGGCTAGAAAGCCAGAAACTGAGTTCTAGTCCCACCTTAGCCATAAAAACTAGCTGGGTTTTAGACTAGTCACTCACTCTCTGGGCTGAATTTTGTATATATTGATGTAAAGTAGTAGTTTGCAACTTCTGTCTTCTTTCAGGACAGTTCACAGAGTGATTTTATATGTACATAAATATTGTATATTTGCATGAAACTCAAAAATAATGAGGAGTGAAATTTTTGAATTAAATTGAGGCACAGTTTTCATTTATTTATGTTAATTATCAAAATTATTGTAAAAAGCTGCCTTATTATCCCTGGCTTTTTCTTGCTGTGTTCTTTAGTTTTGGATAAACATGAATGTATAAATCCATTGTATAGCTTTTTCATAAAGATGTCTGTCTCAAGGCTAAAATGGAACTTGTTGATCAGCTAACTATATACAGTACTCAAAATAAAACTATCATAAAAAGAAAGGATTCTATAAAGTCTAAAGGAAAATCTTTGCATTACAATGTGATTTCAAATCTTTTTCAGTAGCCATTCAAAGAAAAAACTAGATTTCATCCTTGAAATGCATACCTTTTCCTCAAATTTCATCCTAAATTTGTAATCTATCAATCAGAATAGAGCTGGAAGGGACCTTGTAGGTCTTCTAGTCCAACCCCATGCTCAAGCAGGAGACCTTATATCATTTCAGACGAGTGACTGTCCAGTCTCTTCTTAAAAACTTCCAGTGACGAAGCATCCACAACTTCTCACAGCAAGCAGTTCCACTGGTTAATTGTCCTCACTGTTAGGAAGTTTCTCCTTAATTCCAGATTGCTTCTCTCCATCCATCTATGTTCAGAAGAAGATTGTTTTTTCTCTCTCTCTCTCTCTCTCTCTCTCTCTCTCTCTTTCTTTCTTTCTCTTTTTCTTCTCTCTCTCCTTCCTTCCTTCCTTCCTTCCTTCCTTCCTTCCTTCCTTCCTTCCTTCCTTCCTTCCTTCCTTCCTTCCTTCTGGTTGAAAAAATATGTATCAGTTAGGGTTTTGTTTTAGCTATTTTGGTATATTAAATCTACATTCCTCTAAGTAAAAACATAAGCAAATAGATAAAAATATTGTGAAATAGTACTTCTAAACAATAAAACAGAATGTCTTGAAAAAAAACATGAACTGATGTTTTAATATAATACATCACCAGGGGACCTTCACTCTTCCAAACTGGTAATTTTCAAACATTTGAAATTTACAGTACAATTAGAGGTTATTATTAAATTTAAAAGCAGTATCATTTTCCAGTTGTTAAATAGATGATTTAATTTTAAAAAAGAAAAAATATGAAATTCAAAACAAGCTTTAATATTATTTCAAGTGATTTCAACGTGGAGCTGAAATTTCCAATTCCAGATTATGTAATCTACAGTATTGTCAGTCCAAAAAGCAAGAAAGTTTACATATCTTAAACTTATATAATACAATCATTCCATTTTTTTATTTTTTTTAAAAAAAAGCAGTTTCAATGGCTGGATTGCAAATTATATTTCAGTTGATAATGGAAGGTGTTCCCCTTTCAGCATTTTTGTAGAAGTAATGACATTCTTTAATGCACTATGTGCTGACTGAGTGTTTCTTTCTTGGCTTCCTAAAATGACTATAACACAGATTGATAAAAAGATTTGGCAGACCAGCAAAGGTTAAAGAAGCCAGCCCAGAGCAAAGTAGGGACCCTGACACTGATGGAATACAGTACAATGAGAGACCCCACATTATTGCCCTCTTCTCTGATAACAGTTGTAATATAAAAACTGACTACAGAAGAAAGGAACAAATTAAATCCATTAATCAAACATATCTGCGCTAAACAGTTGTTGCAAAGAGATGAACAAATGAAAAATTTACTGTTTGTTTTTGCACAAACTGGGATTGAGGAGGAAAATTAATTATGAGGCTGCAGCCTCACTATTAGTTATTTTTTTCCTTCAGGAAACTGTTTATTGCTTTGTCAAAGAATAAATGAACCTCATTAGCAAGATTAGTTTCTGTCAATAGTTTTGCATTAGGACAGAGTAATAATATATATTTCAAAAGATACTTTGTGGAAAATAACTTCAGACTCAAAGTCCATTTGTTGCTTTTTAATTTATTAGGCTGTTTTTCCCTTTTCTTTTTAAAAATCTCACCAGAGTATGGCTTGTGAACTAGCAAACAAAAGTAATATGTTGATATAATATCTCAGTGTGCCATGGTTTGTCCAAAAAGTATAAACCTAGATTTTACTTATGTAGATTCTACTCAATATAAATTAAGGGATTTATTCACATTTTGTAAATTTAATTAGACAAATAAAGATCAGGATGGACATTTTTTATAGCAGAGGGGAATTGAGTACTATATAAGAAAAAAAATAACCATAGAAATTGCATCCAGGTGCAATTCAAGATGTTGGTTATTATGCAGAAAGCTTTTTGGCATAGCACCTGGTAAAAATAGATAAGACTGCTTATCTCTAATAGTTCTGCCTATCCTGTGGGATGGGATGGAATAAGTCTGTTCCAGGTCACCTCAATAAAAAAAATGTAATCTATTAGCATACCTCCCCTATGGAAACACATTACTAGAAATCCATATATAAAATGCAGACCACCTAGAATCCTCTGGAGTGAGGCAGCCCCTATATTTTAATAAATAAAAACATATTTTAAAATGGTATTTATTATTTGATTAATTGATAAAGTAATTCAAAAGTAACAATCACAAAAGTGTTCAAAAGCAGCAATCACGGTCAATGCAACAGTAATAACAAAAAAATACAATATAGAATAAATGAAATATGAAAAAAGATGACCATAAGAAATTATGGTGAATATAATATTTATGCTACCAATCACCACTCAACTATGTTTTCGTATTTTATTTAGAGAACTGGAGACCTTGTCTGGTCTAGTGGTTAAGGCACTATGCTAGAAACCAGGAGACCATGAGTTCTGTTCCATCCTTATGCATGAAAGTCATATGGGTCTCTTTGGGCCAATCACTCTGTCTCAGCCCATAATAGGAGGCTTGGACTACAAGTTAGTCATTTAAGTCTTATTACAACAAATGAATTAAAACCCAGTTTACCTAGGAAGGAAGGAGGGAAGGAAGGAAGGAAGGAAGGAAGGAAGGAAGGAGAGAGGGGGGGGAGAAAAAGAGAAGCAGACCCTGCACTTGTGGGAAAATGCTAGGAAGAAAAAATTATTTAAAGACATGGTGTTTATGTTCATCAATATGAGCATAATCAGCACATTTTTAGCTACTTATCAAGTCCTTCTCAAGGTCCTGGGATAAACATATGTTGATGTTTGATAGTGTCAAAGATATTATTATAGGATGTAAGCTGTTCCAAGTAAAGCTACCTTTTCAATTGACTGGTGATGATTTTGTCAATGTCAATGGTGCTCAAGTAGAACTACAGATGTTCTGGGATCACCACTTGACTACTATTGTTATTTATTAAATTTATTTAAGAATGATGGATTTTGTTCATTATTCCCAACTTATTACAGTATATTATTATTATTATTTTCTTTTAAAATATAGTTTTGTATTTGTCTTTAAATATCCCATAAAATTCCCCTCTATTATCACATACACTCACATACAAACATACACATGTTTTTGTAGATTTTCACGGGTATAGGTATGCAGGTCTTGGTGTATTCGGGTCTTTTTCCGTATAAGATTGAGAGTATCTTGGCGATGTTTTGATGAGGTCCCACTCGTCATCTTCAGGCTGGGGTCTTCGGCTTTGTGCTTGTGCGAGCAAAGTGTGATCGAGCTGCCGTCTCTCTATATATATATTAGTGGGGTGTGTGGAGTGCTGGCTTAGTTGCTGTAGGTGGATTGGTTGGCTGTGTAGGAGTTATTGTTTGTGGATTGGTTGGCTGTTTCGTAACATCCTGAGTAGTTGAGGTGCTGGCTGTGTGCCCATTAGTCTTTTGTGTTGTAACGACCTAGGTAATGGGTTGTGTGATGACATCCTGAGATCTAGTGTAGTGATATCCTAGGTTCTGTGTTGCACCATCCTGTGTGGTTGTCTGGGTTGTATATATAGTGTGTGTATATATATATGATTTTTCCAAATTTGGCAACCTTAAGATCTATGGACTTCAATTCCCAGAATGTCTGGGTGGGCAAGATCGCTGGGAAATTCTGGGAACTGAAATCTATAGATGTCAAAGTTGCCAACTTTAAGAAATGCAGATATAGTAGTAAAAGTGAATCTTGAGGTAATGACTCCCATTATTGAAATATAATAGTTGAGGGATAAGCTTATTCCAAAGAAACCAAAGCAACAGAAAGGGAATGAGTATATTGTTTATAAATTAAAATTAATGAGTATGGTATATTGCAGAAAGCATCTGTGATGAAAGAAGTGGATGAATGAATAAAACCAATACTATAATAATTTCTATTGCCCACCCATCCAGTGGAATGCTGGTGGAAGATGTGTTTCAGAAGTAAAATAAAGACATTTCAAAGAGACATAAAGTATATGCCTCTTTTATCTGGGGTAGGTGATGACTAACCTCTCATATGTTTAGATATAAGCTCTGCCAATCACAGGCCTTCCAGGAATTCACAGATTTGTATTACAAAGTTATTTCTCTTCCATAGAGTAGAGGAAACTAAAAGAGGATCATATAACCAATAGAATCTACTTAATTAAGAAAGTGGATGTGGGTGGATTCTACATGTTAAATGTTAAATGTTAAAATTAATTGACCACTTTTTCTTCTTTTTTATGCACTATTTTTTCTCTTTGTTTGTTGTTTGAGTTGAATGTATGTTTTTGTTTTGTTTCATTTTGTTTATTTTACTGTTCTGTATTTAATACTCTATGATAAAACAATATTTTTATAAGAAAGTGAAACATTACATTAATAAAATGATTCTGTGATGCTAGAATTCTTCATTTCAAGAAATATTAAAGCTGTATCTTGGCTATGTGATTTTTTTATAAAATCAGACTAATGATAAATCAGATTATATGGTCATTATATGGAGAAGATAACAGAAAAAGGTTTATATTGACCAAGAGCTAACCTATACCCATTTAATCCTTTGTGTCCTTCCTTCCTGCTCACCAATCCTCTCCATCCTAATTTTTCCAATTATTCAAAGCAATAGACTTGATCATTAGCTTGATAGGTTGCATTTCTGTCTCTTTCCTCCTTTCACAAAAAGCAAAAAAGATGGTAGTCTAACTGCTTTTTTTCATTACAATTCTTCAGAATGAATATTGTATTGTACTATGTTTCCCCGAAAATAAGACCCAACCAGAAAATAAGCCCTAGCATAATATAAGCCCCACCCCTAAAATAAGCCCCAGTTAAGATTGTCACCCAGATGGATACATTTACTACTGTATTTCCCTGAATATAAGCCCTAACTGGGAAAATAAGCCCTAATGCATCTTTTGGGAAAAAAAATTAATATAAGACCCAGTCTTATTTGGGGGGTAAGACGTGTGCATTACAGATATATATGCATACATGTTTGTTTTTCAGGAAAACTAAGATTAAAAAGGCACATTTAGAACATTAACATTTGCTAGCAGTAATACACATTTTGGCTATGCAGATTAAACATACACTGAATATATGTCACAGCTGTACAAGGATATTATACACAATATACACAAAAAATCATACACAAATGAAAACCAGATCTTGCTAGTTTTTCCTACAAGCATTCAATTAACTGAACTGTTCCCTCAGCTTATCAAAAAGTGATGATGAAATTGTTCCCTAACGTGTGTATTGGTTAATATTTTGTAATAACTGATTTTAAAACAAACTACAATTTAATAAATTAATAATTTTAATTATTAATTACCTGGGATAGGACTTGAAATACAGTAATTCATTTGTCTGAATTCTGTTTTTTAGGCCATGAGAAACCATAAAATCTAGAAAGCATTTTTTATTAATATTTTCTCTGAAGTAATTTCATTTTTTAGATGACTGTGATGTAACTCTTAGAATTCTGGACACATGGCTTGTGAACTAATTGGGAAGTTGACTGAATATAATTAGAGCATGTCATCCTGGTAGCCATCAAAGTTTCTTTTATGCTAATGTTTTGCTTTCACTTGTTCTTTAATGCTGTAGTCATCAAGATTAGAACAGTTTATAAATATTGTTGCATAAAATGAAATAAAACATAAGGGAGGTGAATACTTACCTCTCTATTCCATTTTTCTGCATCTTGTTCCTTAATAGCATTGATATTTTTTTTCCCTAGTTGACAGAGTTTGTAAACTTATTTTTGGAATCCTTGAGGCAACAGATTCAGAAATCTGACTTTTGTATATGCCTTATATATAGTTGGGACTGCAACAATCTCTATTATTCAGTGACCTCCACATATTTAGACTATGACTTGCTCAACATTGGTATGAATTCTTCAGGCCATCAGAACCAAATAGTTCTTTATCCAGAAATCATATGCACTTTCATAAGCATCTGAATACAAAATTTCCAGCTATGCTTTCTTCTAATTTGTTAACTTCCTGGCTCTCTTTATTTGCAGGCAGAATTCAGTTCTTTGAACCAAAGGGGGGAAGGGAGGAAGTTAAAAAATAGTGCTAAGAATATCTTACTTAAATAAAGACTAAAGTGGATGACCATCACTAATTGAGCAAATATCTTTCCAGGCTTATCTTTCTTACTTACCAATGGGCATGAGCCCTAAGACACTGTATCAAAGCAATGTTTATAATGAAATATATGGAGAAGTAACACTTGGAATACCACTTACATGTGTTCTAAGCTTGAATACAGGACTTTATTTTAGAATTCATGACATGAAGTCCCTATTTTCTGAAATGTTAGAAGCCTGTTCTCTGTAAAAAGAAAAAAAAAGAAAAAAACCCTATTAAAAATGGATTTCTTTTTAAATTATGCAATAAATTATAAGATTAGGGATACAAGGCTATAATTAGGTTATTATATTACAGTAATTACTGAGTTTGGAACCTACCAGAAAAGAAAAATAAAATTTAAAACAAAGCCCATTTAATTCTGCAGGCTTTAACATGTTCATCTTCCATATTCATTTTCAACAAAAGTTTATACATCTTAGCATTAACAAGCTCATCATTGGTACACAAATCCTGTTCAATATCAGTTTTTTCATTTAAAAATCATATCTTTTACAAATTATGAGGGAAGCAAGAACTATTTGTCCGAAATGGTATAGGGTTTCCTGCCTGAGCAGGGGATTGGACTAGATGATCTCCAAGGTCCCTTCCAACTTTACTATTATTATTATTATTAGGACACAGAATAACATTCAGTACAGCAGCTATGAAGCTTTTAGAAAAGATACTCAATTGTTGTGATATGACTATAGCTACAAAGATCAGAATGGTGCAAGCTATTCCCTATGACACTTTATGGAAGTGAAATTGAACTTAGAAGAACCAGGATAGAAAGTTTACTGGAATTTTTAAGCTTTGGTGTTGGAGGAAACTCTTGAGAATACTCTGAACAACTGCAAAAACAAATAACCATATGAACTCAACATTGTAATTCAAATAATAATCAGATTCAGGTTATTATGTGAAACCTAGCTCTCTGAAGAAGGCTCTAAAATTAAGAAAGTAGAAGGAAAGAGAAGAGGAGGACTAGCAACAAGGTGAATAGAGTTAGTTATAGCTACAATTTCCATGTAGGCATGCTAAAAATAAACATCTGTTCTACATTGTGAAGTGTGTTAACATGAAGCAAGCTAATTTGATTGCTAATCAATGAGCTGCATTTTATGAGAGACCAGGTGTTGTACAGAGTATATGAACAAATCTTTTAGGAAAGGAGGAGAAAAGATTTTCAAGTTACATTGAACTACAATATTATACAGATTTCTAATTAGCTATTTCATTTGCAGGTCAAGAATTAGATTCTAATTATATATGTAACCTATAAATGGGGCATGATAATTGAGAATAAGTGACTAGTGCTTTGTAGATTTATGCAACTGCTTATCAATATATATCACAATAACTAATCGGTTTATGCCAATCTCTGAGTTCCAGCTGAACAGACTCAAATCAAGATCTACAGCACTATTTTCTGCTACTTCCTGCACCACAAAGAGAACTTAAGTTCTTCAGAAGAAGAACCAATAAATCTAATCCCTTAACTCAATATTTTGGTTATAAATTCAGTCTATGTTCAGTATGTGTTTGTTCTATACTCAGCCTAGGAGATTCAAAAGATATTTATTTATTTATTTATTTATTTATGCAATAAACTCACAGTCCCAGTACTTAAAGGTTGCATTCCAAAGGAGTATAAGAAATACTAATCCATACTAATGAGTATATGCTCTATTCATGCAGTCTTATGAGTGGAATAGCAAATTTATGGTCTGACAGATGTTGTTGAACCCTAACATTCAGCTGTCCCAACCAGCAGAGGAAATAGTGAGATATACTGAGAGGTAAAGATAAACTTTATACAGATAAAGTCTATAGTTTCCTACATGAAAAAAAGTAATGCCTTACATGACACAGGGGCTTGAAACTATATTATGCATGTGTGGGGTGGTATCTGACCCTCTCCTATCCCTGAACAATTCTACTGTTTATGGCTTTCCTATAGAGAATTAAAAGCTATAGTTTAAACAACAGATTGCAAGCCTGCACTCATCAGGGCTACAATCCAAATTCTGCAAAGAAAAGCTTGCTTTTGTTTTTGTCAGGACATTGCTTTCTAATATTCAACAGGAATATACCTTAAATGTAAAACTGTTACTACATATCCTGCTCTCTGCAGAGATAAAATGCATGCCTTGATTTTGATCTTCATGCATTACATCTTTGAGCTCAGCAAAGAACAAATGGAGACTGAATTTCTCTACAGAGTGCTTTCTTTCTCTAACTACAGCAGCTCTGTCATTTTAGCAGCTTCTAAGAAAGACAATACTGGAATGCAGATTGCTGCTGGGTTATTCTGTAATTTTAAATATGCAGACAGTGTGATTCTAATCTTAGTTCTACCAAGGGGTCTGTATTGCCTCATAGAAAGATTAATTACAGCTCACATCAATTTTGGCCTCTAGATGCCATGTAAAGAATATAACATAGACAAGGAAACTGATGAATTTTGATTTTGTCCATCAGCAAAGAGAACAAAGGGGAGGGGACAGAATTTTAAAAGGATCCTTTTTAATAAATTGAGTTCTTAAAGCAAAATATAGATACAGTGGAGCATAAAATGGGTCTTACTGAAAAGACAATCATTTCTATAGGCCAGTTTATAAGATTAAGAGAAAATAGAAAGGTAATGCATTCCTGCTGTTCAGGGTTAAACATGATATAAGTCATAAAAGATAGTAAAATGCTAATAACGGAAATGTTGGAATTTGTGAAATATTTTATTTTGCATTGGAAATATTTTAAGGCATAGTTAACATCAGTGCTTTTTTTGTAAAAAAAAAAAAAAAAAAAAAAGGTGCCGGAATTCACACATGTCACACAACCCGCCTTGCCTATCCTACAAGGTTCCATCCAAAAAAGGTGCCGGAACTCCATTCTGGGTGTTCTATGGCAAAATGCCCTGGTTAACATTCAAAATAATTTTCACAACTATAACAATCACATAAAGTCTTTTTTTTAGCACCTCACAAAGGCAATTCTGATTTTCAGTCATATGTGGTACTGTAGCTCATAATTGAGGACAGTGGCCAATATTATCTAACACTTTGTAATCTTGACATATATATTAAAAATAAAGGAATTATTTACTGCAAATAGGCTAATTGTTTTAAGACATATATAAATACCTCTAGAAAGCTCCTACTTAATAGTACTGAACTGTAGAAAACAGTATAAATGTGATCCCTAGTTTTTAAAGCATTAATATATTCTTCTATTTTTATATGGTTAAAAGAAAGCAATCCTTTCCCACTTACTACTAAAGGCTTTTCTTAATTTGTGGTGTTATTTTATGCAATATTCCTTAATGCAAGTTTTACATACATTCCCTTTTAAAAATAATTCTCAAAATACCCAATAATGTGTATATACTTTATCTTGCTTATAACTTTTTAAATTATGTGCTCTTCTTTAGATGCAAAATCTCAGTTTTAAATTCTTAATTGGACAATTTTTTACAACAGCTACTGAATTGATGCATAAATGTTATAACTAATTGGTGAATAAAGTTGCTCAGATCCACTTACAGTTGAATTCTGTCTGGACAAGTAATGGAGTTATCTGAGATGAATATGAGTTTGTGGACAGAATCCTCTAAACCAGGGGTAGGCAACCTTGGCTCTTTTATGACTCGTGGACTTCAACTCCCAGAATTCCTGAGCCAGCCATGCTGAGGGGAAAGGGAGAGTTTCCAAGTTGAGCCATGCTGGCCCAGGAATTCTGGGAGTTGAAGTCCACGAGTCATAAAAGAGCCAAAGTTGCCTACCCCTGCTCTAAACTGTGAGTTTGCCCCCCTGTTTATTAAATCTAGGTAGGTTGTCAATGCTGCCTGAAAGATAATCTGTAGTTGGTTCATGCAATGCTAATGATTTCTTTGAAAGAAAAGAGGAAAGTGTCCTTTGGTCTTGAAGATGGTGGTGATGCCTTCTCTTCAGGAAGTTCTCCTTAGACTCAACAATCCTGGATAATTCAGTCCTGTCTCCAATATTCCTATGCAATAAAGATCAAATATTTCTAATATAATGAATTATGAGTACTGAGAAGTAGCTGTCCTCAATTCCATCAGATTTAAATATCTATCTAAGTAGGTATATCGGGGGGGGGGGGGAGAGACTTCAAACATGAATATTTTGAATCCAGAAAGGGAATATGTGTTTCTAATATTTTGGTTCAATTTAAAAAGCAAGGATATTTTATTTTGTGTGTGATTAATAATGCTGTTATTCAACATTTGATTGCCAATCATGTATATGTGTATTGCAGATACTGCAATTATGTAATACAATTCTAGTTCTTCTTGGCTTTAAAAAAATAGATGAAAATTTTATGGCTTATGATTACAAATGAAAGAGAGAGAGAGAGGCAGGGAGGGAGGGAGGGAGAGATAGATAGATAGATAGATAGATAGAGAGAGAGAGAGAGAGAGAGAGAGAGAGAGAGAGAGAATTCCCAACCTTTACAATTTCCATTCTAGATATTTTTAATAGCAATCTAACAATATTTTATCAGACTTTTTCTTCAAAGTTGGGCTTCTAAAAGACAATTAGTAGCTCCAACTGAGCAATATCTTATTGCAGAGGTCCCCAACCTTTTCAGCACCAGGGACTGGTTCCATGGAGAAAGGTTTTCCACAGACCAGAGAGTGTGTGATTTTGTGTGCTGCCTGCATCCCACGGATGGGGCTTTGCTTGTTTGTGTGGACCAGTTGCTGGCATGCTGCGGCCCGGTACCAATCCACAGACCGGGGGTTGGGGACCCCTGTCTTATTGAACATTGCCTGATAAACTTTCATATTATCTTATTGTATGTAATTTTAGATAGTACTTACTTAGTAGTTGTTAGGCCCCAAAACCAAGGATGATATGTGATTATTTCAAGTTCTTTATTTTTTTCATACCTATGGACAAAACTATGCATTATACTATAAACTCTGAGAACTATTAGGGAGAGGCTGCCTTCATCTTCTTTTTCTGAATTCAGTTGTGTCTTATTGGTCTTCAATGTACCCCTCCCTCCTGGGAATCCAGTCTATTAAATTCCATCACAGTAGTAGACAGATTGCTTTTTTGGGGCTGTACTTCAATCAGGTTGTTTTATAGATGTATTTTTATTTTGTCTCAAATTTTATTTACTGGTTTCTTAAGATAAATTTATAAGTGTGCACAGATCACTTATGAAGATATTTATTGTACTGGTATAAGACTGTAATAAACAGACTTACTCCCTGACAGTTATTGTAATTTATGTTATGCTATCTATAAATTACTTTTAAAATAGTTTTATTTTGTTACTGGTGGTGGTTGGTTTTGGTTTTGATATTTATTGGTTGGTATTTAACTGATGTTTAAAAAGTATTGTAAACTCAGTATTGAAAACTTAGATTATGTATCCAGTACCACACATCTCTGGAACTAAAATAAATTACATAATATTCTTCCTTTTGATAATCCTGGGTACATTATTAATTGCTTATGTCTAAATCAGTTCCTGATTTCTGATACCTTCAACTGATAAATCATAAGCTAAATAATTTGTTTTGAAAACTGTAAGCAACTATATAATGGTTTTGAAGATGCAAAAAGCTTGTGCATTATTTTGCACATTTTTATAAGTCAGAAATATGCTGTTAAAAAATTTGGCAACCAAATTATACCCAAGTGCCTAGTTGGATCTCACCGTTAGAAATATATGTACACCCAAAATTTACCCAATTAGACAAGACCATAACATATAAAAATATCTTAGATGAAAGAGGGGAATTGAAATCCAGGAAAACCCTCCAGGAAGAAGGGATAGAATTAGAATGGTGGGCATACCTGCAACTGCAGGCAAGATATTGGAAAGATAAAAAAGAGTTAGGCATTAAATTAGAACCAATGGAATTGGATAAAATAATATTGGGGTCAGAGGATAAAATGATTAAAAAATTATACCACTATTTGTTAGATCAGGCAATGTACGAGGAACAAGTAAAAGTGACTATGTTGAATTGGAGCAAGGACTTTGGTCTTAATTTTGATCTGCACATCTGGCAAGAACTATGGGCAAGAAACTAGAAGCTTACTTTGGCCACCTCTTACAAAGAGAACCTCTACAAAATGTTTTATAGATGGCATCTCCCACCCAACATTGGCTAAAATGTGTACCAATGTCTCCCCTAAATGTTGGAACAAATGTCTGGCAAATGGAACATACTATCATATGTGGTGGGAATGCACGCGAGCTCGTGATTTTTGGAACAGGATTAAAGTATGGTTGGAAGAAATATTAGAGTGAGTGGTAGAACCAAAACCAGAACTCTTTCTATTAGGTTTAACTACACAAAAGCATGATAAAGGCGTACTTTATTTAATGTTATACATTTTAACGGCTTCCAGACTGGTTTTTGCTCAAAATTGGAGGAATAAGGGAACTCCAACAGAAAAAGAGATCCTGCATAAAATTTTATCATGTGCTGAGATGGACAGGCTTACAATGATTATGAAAGACAAGACAGAACACAAATACTTTGAAATCTGGGACAAATTTTACCATTGGTATGAATTAAGGAGAACTGCTCGGACTTCAAGTTAATGGTAGAATTAAAAGATATATATAACTGTACATATAATTGTATATATAATTGTATTGTATAGAAGGATGAGGCTTATATAGAGATTAAGAACGATGTATTAAGTTTTTGTACCATGAGAAACAAACTGTTAGGAAAATTCATTCTGGAATGTCATGTTTGTCCATTTTTGTTTTAATTGTATTATGAATAATTTTTTTTTAAAAAAAGAAATCTGCTGTCAAATATTTTTTATCTTTATTATTTTTCAGTGGAATAAATCAATATATTTTCCTCAAACATTATGAATTATTGTTAGATGATGGTACACGTATTAAACTTTTAAAAATCAAGCCATTTTTAATCTGAAAAGATTTTTTATTACAAATGCAACCTAAATAATAAACATCTTAGAAATATTTTATCAAATTAAAATAGATTTTGGACCTGATACTTTTATTCATTTAATCATCAGTTAATTTGATACTCCATTTAATTTGATCAAGACCGCTGGAATCACATCTGTTATATTTTAAAAAATCCATTATTTTGATTAATGTTTATCACCTAAGGCAGGTAATATTGAATAATTCAATCACTGGTTATAGAAATTTGCCACTATAATTAATTATAAGATGAAAATATGGTAGAAAAAGAAAGAACAAGACAGAAAATCCATTTGACACTAACTGGATGATTATATTTTAAAGAAAAAAAATTGTATTAGTGTGGTAGAAATACATTTGTTTTGAAATAATGAACAACTTTTAAAAACATCAGGTTTCACATGGTTGAATGTGAAAGTCATTGAATTTGAAAATATATTTTAAAGTATATATAAAAGGGCAATATTTTAAAATATTTAACTATGCTGATTTAATATTTTCTTAAAATATGACAGTGTGTTGTACATAATATTTCAAAAATCAAAAAAGGAGAATATTTGTAGGATTGAAATGAGGGATTCTTGGTATTCTCTGAGCTTGGTTGTTTTCTTGAACACATTTCATTACTCAAGCTTGATAATATCATCTAGCACTGATGATGTTACCTAGTTTGGATAAAGAAATGTCTGCAAGAAAGCAACCAAGCTGAGAGTATCAAGGACCCCTCATTTTAAAAATCCAATAGAAAGGTTATTTTTTAAAAAAATATTAATATCATTATAGAATAAAGTACAATTAACCCTAAAGAAAATAAAATATGAGGAATAAATAGAATTCCAGTCAATTATAACTAAATTTGTAACAGTAGTACTATTATTTTTCTAAAAAAAATAATAAACCTTTTTAAAAGTTATCCTCATTCATCAAGATTCACTTCAATAAAGGGTAAAGAAACATGGCACTTGAAAAGATGTATAATTCTTTCTTACATGCAGACATATTATTTGGACAAGATGCATTTCAAGTGAGAAAATTATCTTTTATACTTTCACACAATACCAACATATTGAGACCTCATCTTAGAAAAAGACTAGATATTTCTAGATTCTAGAAGACGTTGATATTATGATTATAGTTATAATATTGTTAATAATTTAGTAGGTAAATAAATAAAACAATAACAACACATGGGAATAATAATCTATACTGGATCATGTGGCAGCTGAGAATTCTCCCATGGGTTCTTATTATGATTGTAAAACAAGAAAAATAAAGACATGTAGTTTTCATCTTATCCCCTTGATGTTGATACTGTTAGTCATCAATAATGATTGCTGTTCCCCATACTCTGACAATTGAATAGCAAAGTCTAAAATATTTGCTAGATCAGATAAACTTCTAACAATCAAAAACTCTATTATTCTCTCTCCTATATATATTCATCTGCATGGGCTAAAACTTTTTTCCTTCTAAACTTTCCTTTCAGTCTTTGAAAGCTAATAGAAATAAGATCTTTCACGATGGAACGCCCACATATACATGTGTAGCTTCTGAAGGGAATAGAGTGACAACTCTAAACATGTCAGCTATACAACAGTATTCATTACGAGAGCAGTCTTTTCAAAATGCACACATGTTGCTGTAGATAGTCCTCCTTATCCTAGATACACTTACATGGATATAAATTGTGGTGAAAGCAGACGAACAGAAGTAAAATCAATACGACTTAACAGGAAAGTGATTGCATTTAGGCACAGAGTTTTAAGATGGAATCAAATGCTCAGTGACTCACTGAAACCATAGGCTGTTCTTTCCATAAACACCAAAATATTTTCATGACTGTTATTTCTAACATTAAAACTTTTGTTTTAGATAAATAACCATTACAATTTGATGTCCAGAAATTATTCCAGAATTTTGCTTTTAGGTTTTTTTAAGAAATAAAATTACCACTGTTAGGGCATTTACACTTTCCAAAATATTTTTTTAATCCTTTCAATTCTAATTATTCTGTGAAAATCATCCCTGTATTAACCATAATTACTTGCTATCTTTTGGATTTCATGGCAAATAAAAGTATTTGATATTCATGTAACATGCTAACTTCTGTTTAATATTACATATTTCTAAAAAAAGAAATTATAATCTGCTTTTCTGGTTCAGGTTAATTCTAACAAAATATTAAATCCATTTTCTAATCTAAATGAGTTTATTAGGAGAAGCTTAGTATAGTGAATATCAGACTCTGCAGAGTTCAGCTTCATTACATTTCACTGCTGTGCATCTTTAGAGCTGTTGTACCACATTTATGAGGATTTATCAGTACTGTTCCAAAAACATTCATCCTAATTCTTTTACTTCTGTCTATGCTAATCAGAATGTGTTAAGTGGAAGCACTAAGCTTGCAGCCAGCTTCATTCCCAGGTGGGTTCAAGGTATGATTACAGAAGTAATCTCTGTGAAAAGGAAAGAGGTTTCAAGGAACACTAAAACAAATCCCTATAAAACAGCACAAGATGTATTGCAGTGAGGAATGTCATGTGATTCTTAAGAGTTTGAACAAATCAACTTATTCTGAAACATTTTTTTTCTTATACTAAGAAGCAAATTAATTTTTTATAATCACAAATCCTTAATATTTTATCAGCAACATGTTGTCTGGGTTCCAATATTTAGCTTACTGATACATGATAAACTCCTTTCTCTCTACTTCATTTTTCTAACCATTGATAAAATGTATCCCATGTTTTAAAGTATTCTGAATCTTCTTTCTTTTTCATTTTCAGTGTAAGTCTGTCCATTTCTGCACAGTCCAAAATTTTCTTAGTTATCTCTTCCTCCGCTGGTAATTTTTCATCTTTCCAATGTTGAGCAAATATAATTCTTGCTGCAGTTAGTACATATACACATTCTTTCTCATAAATTTCCTACAATTAGACCTAACAAAAATAATTCTCGCTTAAAATCTATATTTTAAAAATTATTTTTCTCTAACCATATATGTATTCTTGACAAAAATCTTTTGGCTTTAGGGCACGTCCACCAAAGATGATAATACGTGCCTGGTTTTTGTCTACATTTCCAACAATTGCTAGACATATTTTTGAACATTTTTGCTAACCTTATACTGTAGGTGCCATCTGTAAAACATTTTATATAAGTTTTCTTTGTAAGCCACCACCTTTGTTATTTTAAAGTTTCTTTTCCAAATGCTTTGCCAGTTTTCTAACTCTCTGTTATGCCCAAATTTTTTGCCCATATTATTATTGTTTCTTTAACTTGTTCCTCTTCCATCTTTAAACTTAACACGTACATTTCTTAATCAATTTTTCATCTGATGTCAATAGTGTCTGGTCAAATTCTATCTGTTCTTTATAAAATCCAGATGTTTTAGTGTCTTTTTTGTATCTCGTCTGAATTTGCAGGTGTGGCCACCATGATAGATCAATGCCCTGTTCTTCCAGTTCTTGTCTAGATTTTAGTTTCCCTTCAATATTCAAAATGTCTTTATAAGTCACAATGTTGTCATAGTTAATTAGGTTTGGGTGAACAAAAGCTTCCATTGTTGAAAGCTATCCAGGTATTTTCATGTAAATTTTTGCTTTTACCTTTTCCCATTCTAGAAGAAGTGCATTTCTTATATAGTGGTTTTGAAAGTATCTATGTATTTTATTCTTCCCATACCATAGGAAGGCATGCCATCCAGGTTGGAGGTCATGTCCCTCTAGGTATAGTAATCTTTTATGTCTAAGAGTTATCCATTCTTTTAACCATGTTAATACAGATGCTTGATAATATAAAGCCCAATATGGCAGCCCAAATCCTCCATTTTCTTTTGCTTCTTGTAGCATTTTCAATCTAATTCTGGCTTTTTCCCTTGCCAAATAAATTTCAAGATCAATGTATTTAATTCATCAAAGGTTTTTTTCCCCAATTTTATAGGTATTATTTTAAATAAAAAGAGTAATTTTGGTAAAATATTCATCTTTACTGTTGCTATTTTCCCTAACATTGAAAGTTGTAGATTTTTCCATTTTCCCAAGTCTAGTTTTGTTTTAATAATTTTACATAGTTGTCTTCTTTTATTGTTGCACATCTTGCTGTTAAGCATATCCCCAAATATTTAACTTTCTTAACTATTTGAAGATCTGTTTTTTTGTTTATCTGTAAGGTTTTTAGTTACCACTTTGGTCTTTTTTCTATTTATTTTCAGTCCTATCACTTTTCCAAATTCTATCTTTTTCAGAAGTTTGAGGCTTGTCTCAAGCGGCTCTTCTAATATAAAAACCAAGTCATCCGTGAATGCTTGTAGTTTATTTTTTTCATCTTTTATCTACATTCCTTTAATTTAATCATAAACTGCATTTACGTTATCAAAAGCTTTCTGTGTATCTAGAAATATTAGCGCCACTTCCTTCCCTGGGTGCATTTCATAGTATTCCAAAGTATCTAAAATCATTCTTACATTATTTTTTATTTGTCTCTTAGGTAAAAATCCATTTTGGTCTGTGTGTATAAATTCAATCAAAAATCTCTTTAATCTTTCTGCTATTATTGAAGCAAAAATTTTATAGTCCATGTTTAATAGGGATATTAGTCTATAATTCTTTATCTGTGTCAAATCTGAATCTTCTTTGGGTATTAAAGTAATGTTGGCTTCTATCCAAGTATTTGGTATTTTAGCCTTTAAAAGTACCTCATTATGCAGTTCTTTCATTAATGGGCTTAATGTATCTTGTAGGCATTTATAAAACTCTGCAGGTAGCCCATCTGGACCCAGGGTTTTTATTTATTTATTTATTTATTGCCTTTACAGAAAGTCTTATTGAGGCATTTATAGAAACATAGTATTGAAAGGTCTTCTATCCAGGGCAGGGCACCTCAAAGGTCAATCTTTCCTCTGCATGGTACAACTGAAAACACAAGTAGATAATTTAAAATACCTCCAACCACAGGCACACTCATGGATTCTTTCTATGTTTACTGAAAGGCATAGAGATGCTACAACACTTGGATACTTATACAACCACATGCTTTACCTAGAATATATCTGACATATTAAATCTTGTAAGAAGCTGCTTGATGTCCCACACTTCAGGGACGGGGGGGGGATATAAGTGCAGCTTTTTTTCTAGTGACAAGGCTCTCCTAGTGACTTTCATAAAACTATATAAAATCAGACAATTCTGGATGCTATTCTTTTAATTTAAGCACACCACTTTTTTTTAAAAAAAAATCTGTTTCTTGTCTTAGTGATTTGTGATACCATTGACACTTCATTATATGGTGTATTCTGTAACCACAAAGAGTAGTGGGGTACAACTTAAATAAATACATTTTAAATAAAGAAATACCTGCATACTAATATTGCAAGGTAGTATTTGGACATTGAGGGACACATCAGACAGGTAACATGCCCTGATAGATAACCTTAATTAGGAAATTTAACATCACTGGGACAAAGGGAAAAACATTCTGTCTTGATTCATCCCCTTTTCCCCAAACTCATATTGTGTGGTAAAAGGAGATAGACATAACTAGTTCTGCAGTTATTCTTGTCAATAAGATGTGCATTCAGTTTGTTAACTTGGCATTGGAACAGCACTGATGAGCTTGTAATATATAAAGCCAAAAAGTATAATAAATATTCTTATTGTACCTGCATTGAGAATAATAATTTTACCACGGCCCACTTGATTGAAGCAGATTTTATCAGTGCCTTTTATCTGAAACAATATTCTCTATATGATAAAATTTCAAATGCTTAACTACACATAAAATATATAAGGAATTAGTAATCATGCTGTGGATTTATAATAAATAAATGTTAGTCAAATATTTCCACATCTCATGCTAATTGCCACACAAGGGAAATAGATTTCATAAGATCTTAGCTAGGAGGAAAGACTTAAAACTGTATATGCAAACTATTTCTTTATTTAGCCTATTATTTTATTTTTCAAAATTCTAAACAAAAAAACTCTACTAAACAGATAATTATTATTGCATATAATGTATTATTTACATAATTCTGTGGAATTTGATTCTTCATAAGTGTGTTTAAATTTGCAGACAAATAACTGCTCTATTTATTAACTGCTTCTGATATGTTCAGTATTCAACTGCAGTGATTTGAGAAAAATAACAGTGCAAGTGCTGTGCTTAGTGACTGTATAAAAATGAAAGGAAGAAACCATGTGAACATTTTTCATCAGGTATTTTCAGTCAAAAACCTTAGTAAACGTAGCCTACAGTGAGTAATTTATCTGGGAACAGAGAAATTGACCACTGGTTGTCACTGTTGTTCTAATAAAGATTAACCATAGAGACATATTGTCAAAGTGATCCTTATAGAGCATAAGAGTTAGAAGAATTCAGATAAATTTATGTAGCACTTTGGCCATGGGATAGTTTGTTGATAACATATGGGACTAGCTTTGCAAAGCATCATAGTGTGAAAAAGAAAAAGAATCATTGTCAGATATATAACTGGAAAAAATGTGCTGGATAATAGGCACATTGTGATCGCGAATAAAATTAAACATGGGATTTGTATTTATGATGTAGATAGGAAATTCAGCTGTATAATGTGGAATTAATACTATGATATAATGGTAATGTTGCTTTTGCCTAATGAGCAACCTATGAGTAAATCATTATTTTTGTAACCCTATCATAGAAAAAATGTTTTAATATTGTTTTAGCTAAGTCTTGTAACTCTTGCTTCAATACCATTGAACTAAACAAGTTTATAGAAGACTTAAGAGGTTGCAGATTCATTTATATACTAGCTTCAATATTGACTAATGGCCTTGATTGTTTTTATTATTGCTAAATGGTGCTTCTTTTCAACTGACTTCTCCCATGTTTAGTAAATTGTTTCACTTCTCATGTAGTGGTTTTCAAAGAGTGTATTCCATTGTACTGTTGCTCATTTTTCAAAAGTAAACAATGAAAGATAAATTTGTTCTTACATTGTATTTCTACGTGCCCTTATGTCTACATTCTACTTGACGGACATTATTATTTCTATTTCTATTGAAATGAAACAATTAGTTAGATTTCTCATTCTAGAGAAATTCTCATCCTTTCTGTGAGACTATAGGACACAGTGGTAAAAATTGAAACTAAAACAAATGCAGCAGATCTAATAAGTTGTCCAGATCCAAAAATAAGTTGTCCAAATCAAACAAAAAAAGACCCACTTGATCACCTAAAGTTCTTTCCTAAGACTCTGGTTTCTGATAGGTTTCTGATAAGGTTTCTCATCTTCCCTGCAGAATCCAGTCTAATCAGAAAGACAATAGAGTTATTGCTTGTTAAATATCTTTTCTTTATTTATAGCATACATTGCAGAATGTACTCATACCTAAGAGGAACAATTTGCTATTAGAGCTACCATAGAAACCCCAAAATAATTTTGCAGGTGATCAAGCTTACAATTGTATCCTGAATTTTATTATTCATGCAATACTTTCATAGAACTGGAAATATGTCACCTAATAATATGGTTGTATTAATTGTAATGTGCTATAGTATCTCCAATAAATAAAATAATAAAATTTCAGCTATAGATACATACATATACACAGTGCTTTTTTTGTAAAAAAAAAAAAAAAGGTGCCGCAACTCACATACGTCATACAACCCGCCTTGCGTACCCTACAAGGTTTCATCCAAAAAAGGTGCCAGAACTCCGTTCTGGGCGTTCTATGACAAAAAAAGCCCTACATATACAGAGATATTGTATGCCAATTATAGTGTATCCCAGTTCATTTAAACAAAATGTTACTCATGGCAGTAGACTTAGTAGATACATACACATTCTTATGAGAGAATAATTGTAAACACATGAAATTGGAATAATTTATTAGAGAATAATTATGTCCTTGTCAATATGATTTTGCCATTTAAGCTGGCATGTTTGCTGATACAGAATGCTGTTTACACTTATGCACATGAACAAGTCTGCTTCAGAATATATATTCCCATGTGTATGTTTAGTCAATTTATTGTATGACTTCTAGTTATATCTTCTATATTATCAAAGGGTACTTCATTTATTTTAATTTTTTCATAGAATGATCATCTCAGAATACAATGAGGCCCCCATGAAGCATTGTGCAGTGAATGCAGATATCATTTTACAGAGATATGTTCAGAGTAGGTAATATTTCACACTGTTTTTTATACACGAGGTATGCTTCTGATATGCTGGATTGATAAGATGAATTTTTCTACTACCTTGGTCCATTATAATTGTTCTGTTTCAGTTTAGACCTGTCCTTTACAAAGTGGTCTGAAGTCCAAGAGGAATAAACTTTTGACATAGAACTAATTTATCCTCAAATTATGATTTAAGTACACTTTAAATTGTACACAGCACAGTGCACTTGATTATAACATTGTTTTAATAATTCGCCTGTTAACATATATAAAAAGCAAACTGTAATTTGTGAAATACTTTGGTGCAATTGAAATAAAAGGATTTTTTAAAGTAATTTCTGAGGAGGTCAATTGCTGATGATAAGGATGAACCAGGGATAAATAACTTTTTAACAATGAGAGCCAATTTCCTCTCTGATACACTTTCATTAGCTGCACTTTCATGCTCCCATACATTCCACATAGTACATCCAGTAGAAATAGTTTGAATTCTATAGAATATATAAATAGTTAAGATAGCAATTGTTAACTGAAATATTTCTGAAAAAAGATATTGGCATCAGCAGCAACCTGATAGTTTGTTACATTTTGATCTCAGTTATTTGAATGATTTTGATCTGTATTGGCCTGAGAGAGAGAAACCAGCCAGCTATAATATGTTGAACTGTGCTAGGAATATGAGTGAAAATTGCATTGCATGTTAACAAAACAGCATGTGGAAATTGAACTACTGCATACATTGCCTATATATCATCATTCAAGCAATGTTTGCTAAATAGGATCAGCTTGTCTTGTTTCAATTAGGGAAGAAATTAACTTACAGTAGTTAAGAATGGAATAATAGAGGATTCACAATAGCCCTGAGACTTGATAAGATATATAACAAGGGATTTATTGATTGGGAACGTAGAACACTGCTGTTTTATTTTATTTTTCTTTATTTGCACATTGCTAAAGATCTTTCCCTTTCTATTGTGGTTGTCAAACAAAAAAAGCTTTGATAACTACTGAAAGGAATCCACTACGAAAGTGAAAAACCTAAGGTTAGGAATATTTTGAGATAATTGTTTAAACTCTGCCAAAATATACCTTTTCTTTTTGAGTATTAGCTTTATATCTTTTAGCTTTATATCTTTTATTTTTCTTTATTAGGTAGCTGCTCATGTTTTCTGCAGCCAAAATCTAAGAAATTGGTGATAATTTATATATATATGTCTTGAGTGGTTTTTTTATGCACCCTGTCGGCCCAAATATGGGAGGAAGAAATCGCTTCTCTCCTTGATACAGCTGACAAAGTGAGAAAGAGCCTGTGGCCTAAGTGTCAACACAGTTGCCTAATGTGTAAGCAGCCCAGGTTCGGAATCTCAGAAGGTATGGCTGGCTGATGAGAGCTAGTTAGCTAGAAATAGCTATCTCAGTCCCACTTTAACTCTTTGTTAGCAATCCAAAAGGAATTTAGTGCACAAATAATGTCACAGTAGCAACTGCTGCCTGTGGATAGCCCTAGACTGGGATAATACAGGCAAAAGATTTCTTCCTCCCATATTTGGGCCGACAGGGTGCATAAAAAAAACACTCAAGACATATCTCCTCCCATTTCTCTTCCCTCCCTGATACAGCTGACAAAGTGAGAAAGAGCCTGTGGCTAGGGGTCAACATAGCTGCCTAACGTGCAAGCAGCCCAGATTCGAATCTCAGAAGGATATGGCTGGCTGATGAGAACTAATTAGCTTGAAATAGCTATCCCAGTCCCCCTTTAACTCTTAGTAATCCAAAAAAATTTTAGCACACAAATTATGTCACAGTAGTGATTGCTGCTTGTGGATAGCCCTAGATTGGGTTGATACAGGCAAAAGATTTCTTCCTCCCATATTTGGGCCAACAGGGTGCATAAAAAAAATACTCAAGACATATCTCCTTCCCTGTCTTTTCCCTCCCTGATATAGCTGACAAAATGAGAAAGAGCCTGTGGCCCAGGAGTCAACACAGCTGCCTAACATGCAAGCAGCCCAGGTTTGAATCTCAGAAGGGTATGGCTGGCTGATGAGAGCCAATTAGCTCAAAATAACTATCCCAGTTATATAGTTTTGAAGATACGAGTCTCGGGCATATTCATATTCAAAAACTAAAACACAGATCACCGAGAGTAAAGAATTTATTTAAAAACTTAGCTTTTGTCAGCGTCTATTGATATCATCAGAGTTCTAGCCAGGATTGAGAATAACGCTTTTATAGTCTCTGTAATGCTAATCAGTTGGCTAACCAGTGTGTTATCGGTCTATTTGGCTCCCGTCCTCACATAGTTAATTGCTCTGTTGATGTTTCCATCACGCTCATTGATAGCTGTTTGAATTTCAGCACTCTGCTCCTCTCCTTGTGCCCCACCTGTGCAGGACATGCGTCCTTCTGCACACAGTCATCTCGCCTCTTTTCTGACATCTCCATATGTGATGCTGTCATTTCAGCTGGTTGTTCTTTCTTGCTGTCATCATCCCTGTCCTTGTTGGTTCCAGGTCTTTTGCTGTCACTCATCAGTCTGCCTCCTCTCAGTCATTTGATGTGACAATAAGTCTGTTGAGGAAAGGTTATGATCCTCTGTTGGCCTATTCATGTCAGTGGGGATCTGTGGCTGTTTCATCCTTGCAATTTTCTTATTCAAGGATATCTGTCGGCGTAATGTCTGATAAGCAGGTAACAGTTCAATGTGCCGGTTGATGGAATGTTTGTTAGATAGCCATGCCTCTTTTAACAGATGGCCACCCTTTGTTACATCATGAGCAATGGCCCTGGCCTCCATGAAATTAAACATGTGATTAAATTCTGTGGTGTGAGCCCACACTTGGGACTGCTGCTCATGCCTCTGAACCTATTTCTGATGGAAAAATGCATCTTTTAAAGGACATTTACTACTAACTGTCCTGTAGGAAATTTGGAGAAAGTCTGGGAGACAATGGGTGGGTGGGGGCTGGTGTGCTATGGTCCATGGGATTGCAAAGAGTCAGACATGACTTAGCAAATGAACAACAGCAACATGTCCTATAAGAAACATACAAGAAAAAGTACTCCAGATGATATTTTTGTTACATTTATATACTTGATTGATTATCATTGATGTTTCTTGTTAGTTACATTGATAAATAAGAAGAATGAAAATAATTGTAAAAATAATATATCAATGAATATCTTACTTTTCCCTCAGACAAAAAGATTTAAGAAGTTCAAGGACAGATTGACATGGTAGGACTATACATGAATAAACCATATGGCATTTCAATGTCATCCATAAGATTGTGTTAGAAAATGTTCAGCCTTCTGGTCAGTGTCCTTGAATAAATCTGTATCAAACAATGCTAACACTAAGTTTAGTCAATAGTAAGGTGGTACAGCTGTGGCATCTGCAGAGCACCACTGCAAAAGACTGTTTGATTATGTAGGTAATAAAAATATAGCATCCTCTTACCCCCGCCCCAATCCCTTTCTAATCATTGGAAAGTGCCATGAAGGATAGACATTAGGCTGCAAATTGAAATCATCCTTTATCTACAGTAAATGCATATATAAAAATCCTCACGTAACTCAGCACCTATACTGTACAATGTAGTAACCATTACAAATAGATAGAAACAAGCTAGAGGCATTGCTAGGTTCAATTCAGGTGCTTTTATGTGTTAAAAAAAAGTCAACCTTTATTGCAAGCTTCAGGAAACTTGCACAGCTGTGATAAGAAAAGACATCTCATAAATATTCATTAAAAATTACCTTTTCTTGATCATGAATTTTTCAGACACTGATTTGACCTCTGCAAGGAAAAGTCTGGAGTATAATGTCCTGTTTTAGCTTTTTGATTCATGCAAAAACTTTGCAAATCTTGCCATTCTAGTTAAATGTCTATTTGGATATTGTTGCAGTTTTATGATAGAGTGATTTACAATTCATTTTTATTCAAACTGTAATGTATTATTCTCATATTATATGCGTTTATTAGTTTGAAGTGAACCATTTTTAATAGTTCAGCAAACTAATAGTTAGACAGCATCATCACCAGATGGATTCATGCTGGCTGTCTGGCCATACTCAGCATGTGGTCCTCAATGGAACTGCATCTACATGGAGGGAAGTGTGTAGTGGGGTGCCCCAGAGCTCTGTTCTGAGCCCAATGCTCTTCAACATCTTCATCAATGATTTGGATGACGGGATAGATGGGGAACTCATCAAATTTGCAGATGACACCAAGCTAGCAGGAATAGCCAACACTCCAGAAGATACAGAAGGGTCTTGACAGAGTTGAACATTGGAAGCTATCTAATGAAATGAAATTCAATGGTGAAAAAGGTAAGGTTCTACATTTAGGCAAGAAAAATCAAATGCACTAGTATAGATGGTACCTTGCTCAATAGTAGCAATTGTGAGAGGGATCTCGAACTCCTAGTGGACAATCACTTAAATATAAGCCAGCAGTGTGCTGCAGCTGCCAAAAAAGCCAACACAGTGCTTGGTTACGTTAACAGAGGGATAGAATCAAGATCACATGAAGTGTTAATACCACTTTACAATGCCTTCATAAGGCCACACGTGGAATACTGCATCCAGTTTTGGTCACCACAATGTAAAAAAAATGTTGAGACTCTAGAAAGAGTACAGAGAAGAACAACAAAATGATTAGAGGACTGGAGGCTAAAACGTATAAGGAATGATTGCTGGAATTGGGTATGTCTAGCTTAATGAAAAGAAGAACTAGGGGTGACATGATAGGAGTGTTCCAATATCTCAGGGGTTGCCACAAAGTGAGAGTCAAGCTATTCTCCCTGAAGACAGGACAAGAAGCAACAGATTGAAACTAACCAAAGAGAGAACAACCTAGAACTAAGGAGACATTTCCTGACAGTTAGAACAATTAATCAATGGAACAACTTGCCTCCAGAAGCTGTGAATGGTCCATCACTGGAAATTTTTAAGAAGAGACTGGACAGCCATTTGTCTGAAATGGTATAGGATTTCCTGCCTGAGCAGGGGGTTGGAATAGATGACCTCCAAGGTCACTTCCATCGTCATCATCATCATCAAATTCTGAAGCATCCAAATTATAGTGATTCTAAGATGTTCATGTGACATCCACATACGTCTTGGCCTGCACACTATAACTGCAAGTCAACAATAGTCAAGGCAGCTGCAACACATATTGCTGCTTAGGAAAAAAAAAGATAGAAGAAATAGAAGATCCCTTCTATTTCAAAGCAAGTTGAACTAGCATTTCAAGATGGATGCATTAAAGGCTGATAATCACATGGGTTCTGCAATTAAGGCTGCTGTTTCATATAAGGGTATAGTGTGTGCCACTTGGTTCAGAATTTTTTTTTCTAATATGTTCCTACCATTTCCTAGAATTTGTTAAAGATAGGACCACAAGTTGTAGGCATATAAGAATTCAGATATGAAGGTATTTGGGGTGCTGGGTGATTTACCAAAGACAAATCTATCTAGAGTTCTTCTGAACAATTCCTATATCATGAATACCTTGTCTGTGTCAGATAGAGATAGATAGATAGATAGATAGATAGATAGATAGATAGATAGATAGATAGATAGATAGATAGATAGATAGATAGATAGATAGATAGATAGATGATTAGTACATGATTGATACATGATAATAGATAATAGATAATAATCTCCCCTCTAGCAGCATTTTACCATTCATTGGTAGGAGAGTTTTTTTATTGCTCTATGTTGAAGAGCAATAAAAAAACTATTTATTGCCATTTTGAAGAAAGAGCATAATTCTTCCCAATGCAAGATGCTCTGAAAACACTTTTCTGAAATATGTACAATCTGCTGTGTTTTGCTTGCTAATCTCATAGAAAAAATTCTAATAATAAAAAGCTTAGAATTTATCACTGTTAAAAAGAATGTCCAGTTTGATTCATGCTGTTATCTCTTATAAATAGATTTTGAAATACAAAGAGACTGTAACTAATATGGAAGAAATGCAATTTTGAATGTCTAGTGTATGTATGTATGTATGTATGGGAGAATGTTGTTATGCATAATACACAGTTGACCACAGTGATTTTCTGATCTGATCATTCATTTCAGCAGCTATATGATTGGTTTATCAAGATAAACATGAAATTGTTTTAGTGTGGAAATAGAAAAAAAGAAAACTTTAGCATAATTTAAAGCTAGGTAGTGAAAATTCAAAAGGATCAGGAATTGCACTGGAAAGCAGTTATCACAAATGTCAGAAACATGTGGCTGAAGCAGCAGCCTTTAAGGGCAATAATAGCTACATTTAATCAAACACTAAAATCAAATGATAAATATTAAATGTGTCCTTTAAAAATGTTAATCTTCCTTTAGGCTTTGTTTTTACATGACATTTTAAATTACCTTCTGACAGACAAATTCTATATGCCCCAGACACGGAATAAAGCCCATTTGTTTGATAGGGCAGGAAGAAATCTGACAATGTCTTTCATTATGTTTTACATTTTAATGCATGCATCCAGCACAGAGCTGGAGCAAGCTGTTTCCCAGAGATTTGCAACGCGGCATATAGCATGCCCTTACCTCCAAAGCAAGGCATATGCACACATACAAGTCAGTCTTTATGAACAACATGATTGCTATTTGCCTATTTCAAATAGAATCCAAATGTGCCAAGCACAGCAAGAATATTGAAAGCAAAGGATGCTTAAATATTCTAGCCCTGCTCACCACAAGGGGGGAAAATGAAGCATTGAAGTGACAGAGCAGTGTTCTGTAGAGCAACATGATGTGTCTGCCTTAAATGGAGAATAATGGATTTAAGTTTAGTGCGGAACTAAAAGGTTCAATTACTATTCATGAATTCTGAAACATTCTACTTCAGAAACAGTTTTTGCATGAAATGTTCATCAGAATCAGTGTGTGAAATTATAAGAAAGTAAACCCTTTTTTCCTCTCTCACAATGCAGCATACACACACACACACACACACATATATATATTCAATAATGCTAGTAAAAATGCGACTCCCCGGCATAGTTATAAATAAAATAAATAATACATGATCACCGGGAGAATTTTAAGTAAAAATACTTTACTAAAAATACTTTACTAAAAGAGGTTGCCAAACTTTCATTGGGGAACTCCCCAACATCATCAGGGCTAAAAGGCCGTTCTAACAAAGGTGGTTTAAATGGGTTTGGTCGACGTTTGCACATGGCTCTTAGACTGCGTCACTGGCCCCAGCTGATCAGCCAGTATTCGGAGTGCATCTCTGGCATTATGTTCTTTCTCGTCATTCCTTGTAAGATTACTAATGAACCCAAAAATAAACAACAGAAGGATAGATAAGGGAACCCGAAGGAATGACGAGAAAGAACATAACGTCAGAGATGCACTCCGAATACCGGCTGATCAGCTGGGGCCAGTGACGCGTTCTAAGAGCCGTGTGCAAACATCGACCAAACCCATTTAAACCATCTTTGTTAGAACGGCCTTTTAGCCCTGATGATGTTGGGGAGTTCCCCAATGAAAGCTTGGCAACCTCTTTTAGTAAAGTGTTTTTAGTAAAGTATTTTTACTTAAAATTCTCCCGGTGATCGTGTATATTATATATATATATATATATATATATATATATATATATATATATATATATATATATATATATAAATAAATAAAATTACATTAAAAATTGAAGAATAGCGATTCCTGGGTACATACATTTCAGTAAAAAAGGAAGCGATCACCAGGAAATAAAACACCAAGGTTTTAATAAATAAAATCAAGCTTTCGATGGCTAACATCTGCCATCATCGTCAGGATACAAGCCAGCTAGTGAGGAAACCTGCTTATAAGCATAGCCACACCTAAACTCTACGCATGGACCTTGTAACAGGTCCAAGCCAACTAATCCTTACTTCACTTACAGCCTTCAATGATTCTTTCTTTTAGCTCTTACTTACATCCACCTAGCTTTCAATGGCTAGCACCTGCCATCATTGTCAGAATACAAGCTAGCTAGTGAGGAAACCTGCTTATAAGCATAGCCACGCCTAAACTCTATGCATGGACCTTGTAACAGGTCCAAGCCGACTAATCCTTACTTCACTTACAGCCTTCAGTGATTCTTTCTTATAGCTCTTACTTACATCCACACAACCACCCACTTCCCCCTCCCTTTAGTTCCTGAGTCATATAGGCAACGTGTGTTTCTCAAAATTAAAGGGTCCTCTGCACTATTGAGTTGATTCTTCTTCCTGTGTTCCTCGGGACATTTCTCTCCTCCACTCCTCCGGCACGCATCGCACTCATTTGCATTCTTCAATCCTGTCACTCCTTCAATCCCCCCACAATCCTTGACACCAATCTCATCCACACTTTTATTTCCCCCCACTGTTCCCAGCATATCGCATCCTCCGTGCTCCTCCTTCGTGCCATCCGGTGCAACTCTCAATCTGGTTGCCTCTCTTTCAGTCTTCCGTAACACCGCTCTCCGGGAGCACCTGACCACCCCCATAATGGGGCGGCTGTAAGTATTGATCTTCTGTACATCCATTGAAGGCATGTCTCTGTCTCGGTGGCTCTGATCGGTGTGGCTGCATAGCAAAGGTGTTATTCTGCCGTCGCTCGTAGTAGGTGTTGCCTTTTTTGAATTCCTATCCATTTCCAAGGCACCGGCGACCAGGTGCGTTGTAGCAGGGGCACCATTGGGGACAGTGGAGCTGATATGGTCACTGGGGTAGCGAGTTTGTTTTGTGTTAATTGGGGCACTTGTTGTTCTTATTGGGTACAATGCAAGGAGGTGTCTGGGGCATCCGAGGATGGGCCACTAATATCAATAAATTTCTTAATTAACGGCGGATGTACACACGAATCGTTAACTAAAGGGGGTTTAGATTGTAGATGTCTCTCTTCTTTGTTGTCAGTTTCATCTGATGGACACCCAGAGTTTTTGTTACTCAGATGTTTTTTCCCAGGTTGTCTACGCATTTCCCACGCCTTCATGGTCTGATATGCTGGGCGTAGGTCCACATGTCGATTGATTGACATGCTGTCTGAAAACCAGGCTTCTTTGAGTAACCTACCACTCTTGGAGGTGTCACTGGCAACCACCCTTACGTCGTCAAAATTAAATTTATGACCAAACTCCTCCATGTGAGTCAGTATTTGGGAGTATTGCTCACCTCTTCTTCTAATTATATATATATAATCTTGTCTAGTTGAAATCCTAAATGCTAAAGTTATCCACAATAAATAAGTATACTGGATTGTAAGGGTTGATATAAGCAAAGAACCTCTGCTAGCTCCATTTGTCACTAAGCAAACTACCATTTGTCTTAAGATATCTATATATTGAGAAGTCATTGGCAGAAGGACAGAAGGTAATCTTTTTGTTAGCAGAGACTTAATTTGACATTCTTTAAAGGCATCCATGTAACAGAACTGCTCTGGAGGAGACTCAGAGACATTTTGTTTCATGTTCTAGGAACATTATTTACCATGAAACCAACCATGGCACTCATGTGTTCACACTGTAGCATTTCATTTTGGCTACATAGTATAATTCTGTAATTCTAGTCCTAGAAAATATTGTCATCAGGATTGTGCATGATGGAGTCTGCAAAATACACTTCCTCAGAAGTTAACAGAATAACAGAGTTGGAAGAGACCTTGAAGTTCTTCTAGTCCAACCCCCTGCTCCAACAGGGAACTCTATTGTGATTTATCCTGATCATTTAAATTTGACTGACATTTTGATACTGTAATTATGCACACTGTTATGTAAATATTAGAGGGATGCTGTGGTTCAGCAGTTAAAGACATTGAGCTTGTCACCCGCATAGCTGACAGCCTGGGTTTGAGACCCTGTCTCAGCTGCTGCCCACCTAGCAGTTCAAAAGTATGCAAATGTAAGTAGATAAATAAGTATCAGCTTTTATATTATTATGTTTTGCAGAAATTATTCCTATTTTGCTTTGTT
The DNA here is from genome assembly GCF_016545835.1 of Crotalus tigris. Taxonomy (NCBI): domain Eukaryota; kingdom Metazoa; phylum Chordata; class Lepidosauria; order Squamata; family Viperidae; genus Crotalus; species Crotalus tigris. The sequence continues at coordinate 354,072 of NW_024100143.1, read as the reverse complement.
ACAGAGTGAACATGAAACAACCCTAATTGTTGGGAAGTGTTGCAGAATATAATGTCTATGTTGAGCTTATTCTTATTTCCATAATTCTAATGGAAAAAGAACTATCAATATAAATTGAACAAGAATTTCATTTTATCAATATATATATATATGTGTGTGTGTGTGTTTTTCTAAAACTACCACACAGTGTAGGTGAAGCATGTAAAAGTCACCAAGATCAGCTGGACTTCTAATAAAATATTTTTGATAGCTGTACCTCTATAAAGAAAAAATTACCAAATTATCACGTTCTTTCCAGTTTTTGTTTCATAAAACATGCTCTATATCATATCATATCAGAGCCCTCAGTGAGGGAGATGGGCAGTTAAAATTGTTGATATAAAAATAAATAAATACATATCCAAGCAACAAGTTCTTTATTTTTCCTTGGATCTTAGCTGGCAAAAATGATACTTACAAAAATAGAGAAAGCTTTCCAGATTTAGCAATACAATTTAATCAATCCAATTGGCTTTAAAACTATATATTTGTTATATGCTTTCTAGGTCCAGGTGGTAAAACTAGAAAACAGGGTGGTGGTCTAGATCCATACCAATTCCTCTTTTGAACCATAAATACAAACCAATAGTGAACATCAGCACAATGTCATAAAAATTCTTATATAGATCTACCATTCTAAAGATGTTTTCTCATAAATAAATTCACATACTCATAAAATTTCTTGCTAAATAATAATTCATTGTTCTTTAAAATAAAACTTTAAAAATGGTCTTCCCAGTCTGGCATTTTCAAAATAGTTTTGAATTTGATCTCTATGAATTGTGAGATCCCAATTAACCAGATAATCTGAAAGTTGTGGTGCTTAAAAAAGCATAAAGAGACTATTGCAGTTTTGGTTTTCACACTTAAGCACTGACCTAAGACTTTGAAGATATAGAACAGGGCTTTTTAACCTTTTCACTGATTGTACCACTTTTAGAATATGGCAATATTTGAATACCATCAGTCACCTAGCAAGGTATCAAAAACTTGATGACCCCCCCCCCAAAAAAGGAAAGAAGTGATAAAGTACAGGTAGTCCTTGATTTACAACAGTTTGCTTACAACTGTTCAAAGTTACAACAGCACTGAAAAAAGTGACTTATGACCATTTTTCATACTTATGATTGTTGCAGCATCCCCAGGGTCATGTGGTTTACATTCGGCGGCTTGGCCACTGATTCATATTTATGATGGTCACAGTGTCCTGGGGTCATGTGATCCCCTTTTGCAAACTTCTGACAAGCAAAGTCAATGAGGAAACCAGATTCACTTAACAATCGTGTTACTGATTTAATAACTGCAGTGATTTGCTTAACAAATGTGGCAAGAAAAGTCATAAAATGGGACAAAACTCATTTTACAAATTTCTCACCCCTCTATTTATATCTTCTCTTCTCTCTCCCCCTTTTATATCCTCTCTTCTCACCCCCCTTTTATATCATCTCCTCTCCCTCCCCTTTCTCTTCAGTGCACCTGCAGCTGACTGTTCTCCTCGAGGCAGTGCTTCTCCGTCTCTCTTTTGCCATCCCCTTCTCTTTCCTCCCTGGTTGTCTTTTTTTTTCTCCCTCTCTTGCCAAAACCTGCTCTTTTTATAGCCTTTCCTCTCTTTTCTCCCTTCTCCTTTTTTCTTCTGGGTGCACTGGAAGCACCAAACAGCTGGACCTGCATGCACCAATCCTGGGCTCTCAGCAGGATCCAGGCAACGCCTCGCACAGCTCCAGCTGAATCTCCACCTGAGGACTGCATGAGGCTGCCTGCCACCCCCAAGGCCACTGCCAATCAGCTGGAGCTGTGGATGCCGATCCTGGGCTCTCAGGTTCCTGCTGACTTCTCCACAAGCCTGTGCAGTGCTACCGTTGCTTCACCTCATCCACTTTTACACTTTTTTCACTTTTTTTAACAGTGCTTTTCAACCTGTCATATGCGTACCACCTGCGAGGTGCTGATGTATCACCAGTGGTACAGGTACCACCAGTTGAAAAGCCCTGATATAGAAGAAACTAAATTTCCAGCTACAGAGCACAATTTAATGATATAAACATTCCTTAACTTATCAGACCAATTAATTTAGCCTAGAATTGCCTAAATGTCAGGTGCACTAAACAGAATGTTCTATTGACAGGAAGAAGGTCTATCTTTTAATGTTAACAAGAAATAAATATGGGATAGTTTACATATACAGCAATGTATACAAAGCCAGAATTTGAGAAGACAGCAACCAACAGAAAATGCCATCTCTGAAAAGAAACAATTTAACTGCTGCTAGAAGATCACATAAACTGTCTACAAACAATGGCATGATGAAGTAGCAGTAATGGTGCTTTGGAAAAGCTGCAAGAAATACCATTTGTCTGTAAGTAAGAACTGGTGAGATCATAAAATAGACAAAGTAGTAGAAAATGAAGAAGCTAAAGTGCTCTGGGACTTTAGAATTCAAATAGACAAGCAAATGGCACATAACACCCCAGGCTTTCTTATTATCCACAAGAAAGGCAAAAAAAGTCTGGGTAATGGATGTGGCAGACCCTGGAGACAGCAGAAGAGAAGAGAAAGAATGGAGAAAATCATAAAATACAAAGACTTGCAAATAGAAGTAGAACCACTGTGGCAAAAGAAAGCCTAGTACTAAATTGCCTTCGGTGCAATCCCAAAACAACAGATGCACATTGAACACCATCAGTCAATTGCAAAAAGCAGCTTTACTTAAAACAGCATATATCCTGTGACAATACCTTTAACCATCAAACAACAAAATCTGCCTATCCTAGATTGTTGGGAAGGACTTGATAGGCAGGTAAAAATTCAAAATTTAGTCTAAACATGTGGCTGACCAAATAAAATAATAATGTTTAGAATATTTAAAATTCATCATCCAGGAAAAATGATCATTGTGATAAAACCATATCAATTATTTTAATCCCAGACCTAAGAGCAGAACCAGGTCTTAAGAAATTCCAGAATACTTGGAGTGTGGATGCTATATGCCAGTGATGGCAAACCTTTTAGAGAGTGCCCAAAAACTGGCCCTGCCCCCACTCTACCCCCTGCCCCACCCCCACTCAACCCCATCTCCTGCCCCGCCTGCCCGTAGGGCCACTCACCACCTCCAGGGCCCACCGCAGATCGCCCAGGCAGCCCAGCAGCACTATGGTGGTCACGCCCTGTGCCTGCACCCTGCAGCATCAACTGTGCATGATGGGGTGTGAAGGCAGAGTCTTGTCTATGCTGCCTGGCTGCCATGTCCTTGGCTGTGCTGCTCCGCGTGGGCCACACTCAGAGGCAACTCTCCCTCGGGGGGGCTGCTGGAGAGGAGAGGGTCACGGGGGAGGTGAGGCTGTGGCAATGGCACGTGTTCCCACAGAGAGGACTCCAAGTGCCACCTCTGGCACCCGTGCCATAGGTTCGCCACCACTGCTATATCCTATATGTAACTTTGGGAACACATTCCAAAGAGAAACAACCCTGACAGAAAAGGCACATTTCCCTGGCTCCACAAGATGACAGCTTTAAATAAATGAGATTGAGAATTGGAGTTCACCCATGTTCCCCAGCATACCAGATAGTCAGAAACAATTCTAGGCAGGTGATCCCTGAAATCATATTTATTATTAGTGAATTGTGCTCTTTCTTCTGTTACTAAAAATCTCCATAGCAGAACAAATCATTAACTTTTTATGGTATGATTTTTTTAAAAAATGAGAAAAGCAGAGCAGTATGTACCATTTCCCCCCATTATGATCAGGTAACAAGATAGCAAGATAAATTCTTGTTTCCTTCTTGTTACCAGTAAAGTGTCAACAAGTGTTATGAACTGACATATATAATTATTGGAAAAGGGCAATCCTATCTGGGAAATATTTATTTTGGATTTTAATCTTATATGTATATTACAGTATATTATTTCTGTTTTTTCATTTCCTATATTACACATTTACAATGGCATAAGCAATGGTATTACTAAGACAAAAATGGCCTGCCTTCCCCTCTCTATTCCTCTTCTTTTTTAATTTTATTAGTGATAAATTTATGAAGATAATTACTGAAGCTTTAGAAAATAAGATTTGTTTTTATTTCAATAGTCTGTCCCTTAAAATGGCATAATTTTATCATCACTATGTGCCATCTGGAGTGCACTGGCTGAATTTCAGTTATTTGTACCAACGTTAGGCTTATATGAAGAGGGGCAGAAACCTCGATAATTCCATTGTTGTGCCTATATAATCCAAGAAGAAAAATGCTTCTTAAACCAATGCATTTGCTTTAATACAACTTGAATAGACTTTTTAAATTTAAATAAACCAATTATAAATTATAAATATAATACTACTGGAAAATTTGCATTATTATGTCATGGGACTTTTCACAAACTTTACTTCAGAATGTGTCAGGTGTGAATAATCAGCTCCACATGTGAAGGTTCAATTAAACTGATTTATTGCTAAATAGCCCGTGTGCAGGAATCTTCTCAACTAACTGTTAACACCTCTTGCTAATGGAGAAAAGTTCCACAGAATTCGGGGGGGGGGGAGGGACTTAGTCCATTTGTGATTTTATATAGGGATTCTAGGCTGATCCTTCATTTAACTCTGCCCCCAGGTTCTGCCACTCCTTATCCGACAGAATGTGAATAATGAAAAAGACACACAAGTAGTTTTCAGCAACACTAAATGGAAATGTGTTATTAGCTCTTATGAATTGTGCTGTCATTGAAATATATAACTCTGGCACTCTACAACTTTAATTTTGGCTAAAACTGGTCACTGAATTATTATCTCGTCAACTTTCTAAACTGCAAAAATACCCATACCCATGGGATTGCCTATACTAGAGCTTTTAGGTGGGCATGCTAAAACCATATTAGTCTTAAAGTTTTTGGAACAATCTAGCATTGCTGTGAGTTGCTTAATATAGGAAGAGACTTAGAGCAGCATTTTTGATAGCTCCTTCCTTGACTAGGTATGCTTTCAGTGTTTTTTATCACACTAAATGCAGGATTTATTCTTGAAGTAATATTGCTCATTTTCTGGGAATACATTTTTAGTATGCAGAAATTTCCCATCTTTAGTGGAAATTTTCTGCTTAGTGCCATGGCTTGTTTCTTTTCATCTGGGGTTTTCTGGAAGTGCAGATGCACAAGCCCAATGGGAGTGCCTGGTGAGCTTTGCCATGAGCAAACAGATGTTCTGTGACAACTACAGATCAATTTAGAGCGACTGCAATGTGGTAATTGCTTCATGAAGATAATTCCACAGCAATATGCTATAGGACTAAGAATATTATACATTAGCTTAATTTGTAAATGCTTATGATGATTTCTTAATCTCATTTAATACTAATATTCAGGATATGTACTTTATAATGAAAGATTAAATTATTTGATATAGGAATTTGGTTATTTGGTAAGTCAATTCCTGCAAACTCAATATTATAATTTATTGAAATGTTTTGATCTTTTCCTAGCTACATTTCTGTAAAAAGAAAAGATAAGTTTTAGTTTAAGTAGGTCTTAGCAGGTTAGCTGGGTAAGTCAAACACTTCCACTGTGGAATTTTAGATTACATCCGCAGGTCAGGCAAAGAGTCTTAGATTGAGAAAAAAAGCATTATATATAGGATAGAGGTGTCATCTATATTCTGATCTAGAAACAGCAAAAAAAAAAACATTACCACAAAAAGGCAAGAGGAAGGGGAAGGGGAAGGGGAAGGAAGAAGAAGAAGAAGAAGAAGAAGAAGAAGAAGAAGAAGAAGAAGAAGAAGAAGAAGAAGAAGAAGAAGAAGAAAGAAGAAGAAGAAGAAGAAGAAGAAGAAGAAGAATAAGAAGAAGAAGAAGAAGAAGAAGAAGAAGAAGAAGAAGAAGAAGAAGAAGAAGAAGAAGAAGAAGATACAATGGCAAAAATTCTATACACTTATCTTCTTATTTTCTGAATGAACTTTTTCTGCTAAAGAACAGATGGAAATAGAAAGAGGGGCACAAGGGGTTTCAGTTTTCTACAACCTTACGATGAGAATGGGAGTCCCATATGGCACCTTCATCTCCAAGGCAGGAAGAGAAAGAGAGAATAAACAGGAAAGTAGAAAGAATCTCAATCCAGATATTGTCTGCCATATACATGCATGCTTTTACTATTCATAATTTATAGCATATTTAAATATGAACTGCAAAGGTTTTAGCTAAATACAAAAAAAATTATGCAACAAGCTTTTCTCCATTGAGATAGGGTAAGGCTTTTCTTTGTGTTTTAGATTTATAAACATCTAATTATTATTATGACACAAACAGAACAAATATGGAATTCTTAGGTTGGATTCATAGATGTTACTCCATTAATTGAGGCTTTCCCCATTAATAAAGGGAAAGATTTTTGTGGGAGGTAAGAAACCACAATGGATTTATTCCCCCTCCCCCATTCTACTGCTTTGTACAATAAGGAAAATGTTAAAACCTGCTCCCATTTATCCTCACACCATGCTTCTGCAGCTGCTTCTTTATTTTTAGTTTTATTATTTCATCCAATCTGGATTAATCACCAGAACCAGAGGTGTCTTCCAAGCTTTCAGACTCATGTTCTGATGAGAGAGAAGTTCCCTGAGGATGAGCTCCAGCATGAGTCCAAAAATTCAGAAGACCTAACTGCTGGTCCGGGTGACCAACCCAGATTGGACCTTGCAACATTATCCTGGGACAGATATATTTACCTTCATTTGTTGTTATTTTATCATTACAAAGTTCAGGCTAACTACAGAACAGTCATAGTTTTATTTCTCCCTTTTCACTGCAATTCCTTAACAATGTTTAAACCATTTCAACCATTATCATGCAATATGAAAGCAAGCAAAATATTTAGGAGAGGGACCCCGAGGGTTTCCAAAATACTATGAACTTTAACTCACTATTCCCAGACAATAATCAGACACAGAGCAATCATGGCCCAGACTCAGGACTCAGATTCTGATCTGAGCCTGATGCTGAAGAAGAAACTACAGCTGAACCTTTGATATGTCAGCCTCAGGAGGAATCACACAAGGCTGATCAAAGAACAAACAACACCTGAGCAGAGGGAAGAGTCAGAGAAGGATGAGGTAAGACCTCTCAGCTTATGTACCTGACAAGTAGAGCAAAACAGTGTAAGGCTCTTTGTCAAGCCATTAGTGATATATGGCTACAGTTATATAAGAATTTGCTCTGCTTCTTGCTGCAAACCATGTCTGATCTCTGACTTGTGTGTGATTCTCATGTGTGAATTCTAATCTTGAACTTCTGGCTGGCTGGCAACCTTGATCCCATCACCAAGTTGGTCCAAATTGGCTAACTTCTCCATATTCCTGTTTCAAAACAAACTTTGTAGACAAACTTTTACTTGTTACTGTACATTCCTTGCTTTGTTAACTCTGCTGCCTAAAAGTAAAACAGGTAATCTCCCAAGAAAGTAGCTATGTGTGTGTGGCTGAAACCTAAAGCAGGAGAAGAATTAGGTGTTTACATGTAATCTTCATTTAGTGATTGCCTCTATATCAGCTGTTCACATTACAACAGTGATGAAATAACTTTGTGACTATTTCTGACATTCACAGATTGTGGGGATCCAGCTAATGACTTTTGAATTTATAGTGTTTAAAATAGCTTTCAATTTCACATAATACACAAACACACTACATTTTAGAACTTCTGGCCCACAGGCTGGATGTGTTAACAGCAAACCGCACCCACCCCATTGCTGGCAATGGGGAAAAAGCTCTGATACCTTGTGCGATGTCACATGACATTGCGAGTTTGACATGTCTGTTTTAGAAGGTAATATTCATTACCACTGCATCTATTTTTTTCTTTTAATAGTCAACTTTAAATGAAATTTATAGAGATTTTTAAAGACATGACAAGTTGCAAAGAAAATGAGTAAAAATAATGAAATCTGATGGGTAACTGGATTACTCAAAATCTAATAATTCAGCTTTCAATTGTGTTGCTTATTTCTGTATAAGACTTCATACAAAGGATTTCATGAAACATTTAAATAGGCATTGTCTATATGATTACTAGTTAAATTTATAGTGAACCAAATGTTCAACAATGTTACTGGGAAAGTATAATAAAACTGAACATAGGAATTCCAATATTATAAAAATTGTTGAATTATTTATTGTCCTGTTTAGTTTTTGTTTTTTTAGTTCCCACTCAGGGAACTAAAATCCCCCACTAGGGATTGATCAAAGTGGAAAACATTTACAAAAGATTGCCCATTCATTTATCTGTGACTGTTACTCTTCCATATTATCTTCTTCCCTTTTATCTATGATTATAATCAATCAACCTGGTTATTTGATCAGTAATACTTCAAAAACATTCCTCAAGATGGCAGCAACATGCTACCAGCAACAGAAAGATTATATTTTTGCTGCCTTTGTTTATGTGAGTTTGATGTCACTCTTCATTGGTATGCCCAGTCTTCATTTGATTATAGAATTATACCAGCAGTGTATGCACATAGACCAAAATAATGTCCCTTGTGATCTCTATTTTTTTTTAAAAAAATAACATCAACAATAAAATTTAAATAAAATCAGTTTGTACCTTGATGACTTCATTAATACAAATGTTATATGATATAAACAAGTTGATTAAAAAATTAACTATAAAGGAACTTATTCCCACAAGCTATACACATGAATAAATTTTTTGCAAAATCTTGTAGATGCAGGAAACAATGGAGATACTACGAAAACAAATGGTATGCTTATAGATCACTTCTTTTGGCCCTATGAAATAGTAATTCTAAAAGTAGCAGTGCTAAATGGTTCTTGGCAAATAGGATGTCGTAAGTATCAGTTGCAAACTTTTATGAAGAAATCCGAAACTAGCATACAATCTATAAGTCCTATTGTATTCTCTAAGGCTAAGAAACTGAGATGACACATAATTCTCAAAACAGAATCCTGCAGACTGAATTTGTCATGGACCATTGGTCTCAAAGTCTAGGCCCTGGGCAATGACTAACTTCTTACAGCCAGAAATAAGTCAGCTATTCTTATAAATATATGAGATACATTTTCAATGGAAGGGAAGAATGTGTGGACAGTTGGAAAAGAAAATAAATTACTTTCAGACATTACCAGTCAGATATTATACAACTTTTTGACATCATATTTACTAACCAGTTTAATTATCTTAGTCTATTCTCCTTTTGGTTTATTTCTTGATCATTCTTTGTTCAAATTACTGCCATCGTTCATCTCTATCTCTGATATAATCTTTTTTTTCCTGAATGGCTTGGATTATAGACACAAGTCCTATGTCTTCGTTTATATAATAAATGATAAATAGAACATAGAATAACAGTAGGAAGGGACCTTGGAGGGCCTCTAGTCCAACGCCCTGCTCAAGCAGGAGACCCTATACCATTTCAGACAAATGGTTGTCCAGTCTCTTTTTGAAAGCTTCCAGTAATGAGCACCCATAACTTCTGAAGGCAAGCTATTCCATTGGTTGATTGCTCTAACCATTGCTTGTCCCCTTAGTTAGTTTCCATCCATTGTTTCTTGTCTTGCCTTTTGGTGCTTTGGAAAATAGTTTGACCCCTTATCTTTGTAGGAGCCCCTCAAATATTGGAACATGAATGATCTGTCAAATGTTCATTGTAATAGTTCACACAGTATTTGGAGGAAAATGAAGTATGGTAGAAGACACACATGTGAAAATATATCAATAAAAATACAACAGTAAAAGAGAATTCAGGCCCACTTATCAATGGTAACTATTTCTCCTCAGAATCATAGGACATTATGGAAAAAATAAATATGTTGTGTTAATATTATATAAAAATAAATATGTTCATGTGCTTTTAATAAATTAATAAGCATTTGGATACGTACATAAAATGTTTTATAGCACTAAGTATCATCAAGTACTCACATATCTATCATAGCCAAAGACAAAAAAATGGGGTGCGCCCACAGATGGTAGTAGTTATGCTGGTTAGGTAGTTACAGACCATGAATGAAGTATCAACAGGATGTGGTGTACAGTGAGCAATGCCACAAAAATCAAAAGGTATCAGTGTGACAAAGCAAGTATTGAGTACCTTTAAAGTCCATCCATGCCTGAAAGCACTGGTGCAGTTGGTACTGTGTAGGGCAAAGATGAAATAATTGAATGGATAGCCATAAGAAACATTTCAGTACCTATCAGGAATGGCACCACAAAGAATTAAGTGCTAACAAATTGTATAGAAGCTAAAGAAGAATGTTATGTTGATAAAAGATGAGGCAACCATGTTTCTAAGAGACTACTTGATTTCAAAGAAGAGAAAAACAAAGAACAAAGAGGCCAAAGCTATATGTAATGACTGCATCAAAGCTTTTCAGATATCTAGTTGCTGATGTAGTCTGAGCCACACAAAAGGGTATTGAAAAGATTTAGGAAACATACTTGGATAATGTGCAGTATGCACCAGAGAAAGCTGGATATAACATGGATAGGAAATGAAATAAATAATAAATGAAATAAAATTAACAGGAATGGGACCTTTCCAACTGGACAGTTTTCAGTTTTTCTGTTCATCATCATCATCAAATCTTTAATCGATCACAGATCAGCACATATTTTCCTATTCTGTAAAAATAAATCCATAGAAATAATGTAATGGCAATTATTGTTTCAAAACATATTACTGCATATGTAATGGGATATAATCATATCATTGATGGAATAATTTTCACTGGGATTTAAGAATGGTCACTCAATATATACAATTATATGGGTATATGTACTAATGAAGGATGCTGAGGAAGAAGTGGTTGATGAATTTACATTTACATGATGATTGTTTTATAAGCTCATTGAAGCTAAGTATTATTGCAGGATAATAATACTTAATTATACTTTATAATACTTAATAATAATTAAATATTATTAATTTAAAAGCCTTTTTGGAAAAAAGCAATCATTTTAGATTGCATTATTTTCAGATTTTCCTAATGTTAAGGCCATGATGTCAACTCAATTTTTACAATTCTCTTATAATGCATATTGTTATTCTTCTCTTATAATGCATATTGTTATTATTTTCAGTTTGCACTGATTGGAAAATGTTTTGACAAAAAGTATTCACATATCAGCCTATTATTCAGCAAGTTGCATCCAATGCATTTATCCCCAGCAATAAATTCAGTCACATTATTCTAAGTATAGCAGACTTGGTTTCTAATTCAGTGTGCTGACTTTTAAATTTAGCCTTAGGTTTTTCATTACATATTTGAAACTTCCCTTTCACACCTATGAGAACTGGTCTCCATTTATGTATGCCCTCAGTTCCTACTTTCTAACAATAAATCTTAAATTCATCAACCCCCTTGTCAGATCTCTCATCCATGGGCAGCAGAGCATTCACCCGTTATACCCCTAAGCTGTGGAATTCCCTGAACTGAATTCTCATATCTAAATCCCTTGAGCTTTCTAAATCCTTCTTTCATTCACACTTATTAGAATTTGCTTTTAATATTTTACACATTGCTGACATATACTCAAGGCATGTCTATTACTGTTTGTCTATTTTTGATTATCAATTGTCTATTATTATTATTATTATTATTGCATTGGTGGAACAGTAGGTGGTCCACTGTTTTTTCAGCTTATTTGTAGAAACTACATTTACTGTCTGTTGCTGTCTTCTCAGTTCTGGTTTTCTATGCATTTGTTAAGATTTGGTCTTGTGCAGTCAGAATTAGCCTTTGTCTCTTTTTTCAATTTTCTTGCTCTTAGCTATTGCCAGATCTTGTTTTTATCTGCTTTGCCTGCTAGTTTTTTTTTTAATGTGCTGTCCATAAGATAGTTTGTCTTGCAATATCTCTTTTCTATTCTTCATTTGATCTTTCTTATATACTAGTTTGGTATCACCAGTATCAGGAAGACTGAGAGCAGGAAAATTGAAGAAAGAGGCAGGAAGCTAATTCTGATTGCACAAGACCCCAATCCTTAAGAACAAAGGCATATAAAGTCAGAACTGAGAAGACAGCAACAGACAGAAAATGTTATCTCACAAGGAGCTGAAGAAACAGTAGACTACCTAATTAACTGCACCAAGAAGATTGTACAGACCAACTACAAACAATGACAAGACAAAGTAGCAACTATGGTACACTGAAAGATCTGCAAGAAATACCATGTGCTTGCAAGCAACAATTGGTGGACTTCAAAATAGAGACAAATAATAGAAAATGAAGTGTTCTGGGATTTTAGAATTAGATCAGATAAGTACCTGCCACATAACACCCTAGACTTAACAATTGTAGATAGGAAAGCCAAAAATGTATGGATATATGACTCTGCAGTACCTGGAGACACCAGAACAAAAGAGAAAAAATTTGAGAAAATCACAAAATATAAAAACCTGCAACTAGCAATAGCACCCCCTTTATGGATTATTGTTCCTGGGGAGGAAAGTTATGACAAATCTAGACAGCATACTAAAAAGCAGAGACATCAGCCTGCCAACAAAAGTGTGTATAGTCAAGGCCATGGTTTTCCCAGTTGCAATGTATGGCTGTGAAAGCTGGACCATAAGAAAGGCTGAGCGCAAAAGAATTGAGGCCTTTGAACTATGGTGCTGGAGAAGACTCCTGCGAGTCCCTTGGACTGCAAGGCATTCAAACTGGTCAGTCCTAGAAGAAATCAACCCCGACTGCTTTTAGAAGGCCAGATCCTGAAGTTGAAACTCAAATATTTTGGCCACCTAATGAGAAGGAAGGACTCACTGGAGAAAGGCCTAATGCTGGGAAAGATTGAGGGCAATAAAAGAAGGGGATGACAGAGAATGAGATGGCTGGATGGAGTCACTGAAGCAGTAGGTGTGAACTTAAATGGACTCCAGAGGTAGAGGACAGGAAGACCTGGAGGAATGTTGTCCATGGGGTTGCGATGGGTCGGACACGACTTCGCAATTAACAAAGTAATAGCACAGACTTATAAACTGTTTATATACAGAATCAAATTGCCTCTAGCAATTTGGGTCCTCATTTTACAGATCTTAGAAAGATGGAAGGCTGAGTCAACCTTGAGTTAGTCCGGATCAAACTCCTGGCAGTGGACAGAGTTAGCTTGCAATACTGCATTCTAACCACTCCATCAAAACAGCTCGTTGGAGAAATAGGAGTCAAATGACTGTATCAAAAGAAAGCAAAGATAGTACCAATAGTATTACCAATAATAATAGGTGTAATCCCCAAGCATTTTGAGCATGACATGAATACCATTCACATTGTCAAAATCAACCATCAGTGAGTTGCAAAAGACAGCTTTACTTGAAATAGCTTACATCTTGCAACAATACCTTTAACAGCATCAAGCAAACAATATCTACCTATCACAGGCATTGGGAAGGAATCCATGGATGGATTACAAGGCCAAATCCAGTCTAAACATTTGGCTCATTGACCAGCCATCATCATCATCATCATCATCATCATCATCATCATCATCAAAACAAATGAACATTCTTTAAAAAAACAGAAAAACAAAATAAATGCCAAATAAATTTAAATAAATTTAGAAACCATACTGCCCCCTTTCTTTTTTGCCTATGGTAGGTAAACAGTTTGCTGTCAATGCTGTTAATATAGGATAGTATTGCTTTGACAAAATATACAGAACTGTCTGGTATTTTTAGAGTTAATTCAGATGACAGAGAAATTATATATATATATACAGAACTGTCTGGTATTTTTAGAGTTAATTCAGATGACAGAGAAAGGGAGGAGATTTATAAGGAAAGCCTGGGGAAAGGAACAGAAGTGAATCTTTGCCCTCCAGGCTAATTGGGAGAATGTGATGCCCTACCCCCTCACAGACCCAATGACTGCTCCATGGAACTGGTGCCAGGAGCCAAACTCCCATAGCCAAGAATGTATGCTATGTCCCCCTTTGAAATGGAGGAGATGCAGCGATACGTGAACAAAAACCTAGCGAGGTGGTTCATCAAACAGGCCAAATCTACCGTGGGAGCCCTGGGTTGTTCAAAGAGAAAAAAGATGGGTCTCTCTGTCTCTGAGTAGACTATAAGGGTCTCAATGCTGTGAGTGTGGGAAATAAATACCCCCTCCCCCTCCTAAAGGACTTATTAACCCATCTGGCTAAGGGGAGTGTCTTCACTAAATTAAACCTGAGAGAGGCATATTACCGGGTGAGAATAAAAGAGGGAGATTAGTGGAAAACTGCCTTCAACTGTCCTATGGGGAGCTATCAGTTCAAAGTCATGCCATTTGGACTACAGGGGGCCCCAGACATATTTATGCAGTTGATTAATGAGATCCTACATGATCACTTGTACAAAGAGGTTTTGGTGTATCTTGATGATATCCTGATATACAGCACGAATATGACTGATCACATAAAGCTGGTGAGAGAAGTGTTAAAGAAACTATTGAATGCCAAGCTTTATGCCAAATTATCAAAATGTGAATTTCACCAGACCCGATTAGATTATCTTGGCTACAGAATTTCCAACGAGGGTATTGAAATGGATCCAGCCAAGGTGAAAGCTATAATTGAATGGCAGCCCCAAAGACTCACAAACAGCTCCAGAGCTTTCCTGGTTTCTGCCAACTTTTATCATCAATCCATCGCTTCTTTTGTCGAGATTGCCCTACCCCTTACAGAACTACTCAAAACAGGCAAAGAGGAGGGAAGCCACGACTGGGCCAACCACTAGCATGGACAATGGGCTGTCAAACAGCTTTTGAGAAGTTAAAGAGACTATTTACTGCTGAACTGGTCCTAAACCACCCCTGCCCAGGGGAGCCCTTTGTGATTCAAGCCGATGCCAACGATGTGGCAGTTGGAGCTGTGTTACTGCAAAAAAACAAAAGTGGGTCCTGCAACCCTGTGCCTACACCTCTAAGAAATTTACTGAAGGAGAGCAGAGATTGGAAATCTGGGATAAGGTTGATTAGGTGAGCACTATTAAACTGGCGACACTACTAGAAGGGAGCAAGGTGCCATTTGAAGTATGGATAGATCACAAAAATCTAGAAGCACTGAAAACTCCCCGCAAATTGTCCCCAAAGCAAGTGTGGTGGGCACAGTACTTTAACCGCTTCAACTTCACTGTAAAGTACATACCAGGAAGAA
The DNA here is from genome assembly GCF_016545835.1 of Crotalus tigris. Taxonomy (NCBI): domain Eukaryota; kingdom Metazoa; phylum Chordata; class Lepidosauria; order Squamata; family Viperidae; genus Crotalus; species Crotalus tigris. Next base: position 338,913 of record NW_024100143.1, on the reverse strand, counting down.
AAAACTTCCTAGCTGATGCGCTATCCCAGTTACCCCAATACAAAAGTGAACGGGAGGAGGTTAACAAGGCAATTATCCCCAGTCCACAAACTGCCGCTCAACTTATGCCTCGCAGGGTCCCCAATCCTGATGACCCTGGAGTAAAGAAAATAAAATGAGAGCTCCTCATCAATCAATGGTTCAAAGATAATCAAACCTCCCTAACGTGCAGGGATGGCTTGGCTTACAAAGGGGGGAATCTATATTTGCCCGAAGCCCTCCATCTTAATGCTCTCAAACACAGCCATGATGTAAAACAGGCTGGACACTTTGGATATTTAAAAACCCTACACCTCACCCGCTGGCAATTTTGGTGGCTGGGGCTGAAACGGGATGTGGAAAACTATGTAAAAATTTGTACTGTATGTGCCACAATGAAAAGAATCCCAGGGAAAACCTCCAGGTTACTGCAGCCGGTGGCAGACCCTTCTCAACCCTGGGAAGAAATAGCTATGGAATTTATAGTAGATCTACCTGAAAGTAGAGGAAATACTGTCATCTGGACTGTGATAGACCTGTTCTCGAAGCAGGCTCATTTCATCACCTGCAAAGGACTCCCATCTGCCCAATGACTGACCAAATTGTTCCCGAACCATATCTATCAGCTGCATGGCGCCCCTAAGTGAAGAATTTCGGACAGGGGGGTGCAGTTCACAGCGAGGTTTTGGAGGACTTTTCTTAAATTAATTGGATCATCTCAAGGTTTATTATCTGCTTTTCATCTGGCCACCAATGGGGCTGAAGAATCCGCTAACAAAATGGTGGAGCAATATCTTAGATGCTACTTTTGTTACCAGCAGATGAACTGGACTGACCTCCTCCCTTTTGCGGAGATGGTGTACAATAATTCTGTGCACAGCAGTACTGGCTACATGCCTATCAGAGTGGCCACAGGAAAAGAGTTCAGTCCAATACCTGAATACCCTCAGGTGCCCTCCGCTTCTCAGACACTTGACCAATGGGTAAGGGGTTGGGAAGAAGTTTGGAGAAACACAAAAACTGCTTTAAAAAAGACTTTTGAAACCTGTAAAAAGCAGGCTGGTATAAAGAGGGCTCCCCAAAGAACATTCCAAGTTGGGGAAAAGGTTTATTTGTCAACTAAATATTTATGCCTCAAATTGCCCAGCATGAAGTTGGGATCAAAATTCTTGGCACCTTTCCCCATAGAAAGGATCATCAATCCAGTCACCATAGAACTAAAACTCCCTAGACTTTTAGGGAGAATTCACCCAGTCTTCCATTGCAGCTTGTTGAAATCTTATTGGGGCTCCACTTTAAGACCTCCCCCGAAGAAGGCACCTGGTCCCTCGTAGTTGCGGGACAGACCCACTATGAAGTTAAATGTATTCTTGACTCTAGAATTTTTAAAGGGAAATTGCAGTACCTAGTACAATGGAAGGGATACCCGTTGTCTGAAGCCACCTGGGTTAAATCCAGTGAGGTGAAGACTGACAGGCTGGTCAAAAGGTTTCATGTGAAATACCCCAACAAACCGAAAACTAGTCACTAACATATGCTTTTGTTTACATTTCAGGATCTGTCCTTTTTGTAAGGGGGGCGGATGTCAATGCTGTTAATATAGGAGATTATTGCTTTTGACAAAATATACAGAACTGTCTGGTATTTTTAGAGTTAATTCAGATGACAGAGAAAGGGAGGAGATTTATAAGGAAAGCCAGGAAAAGGAATGGAAATGAATCTTTGCCCTCCAGACTAATTGGAAGATGTGACTTATGACTGCAAACTAAGGGAGGGGTTAAGCAAGAAAAGTTAGATGCAAGCAAGAGAAATTCAGATTCTGGCATCCATCCATGAAGTGCCGTCAATCTGTTATACTGTTAATAAAGGCTTTTAAGGTAAACAATGTCTGGAAGTTCTTTGAAGTGTTGCATTAGTCGGAACCATGACATTTGCAAGATAGAAATCTATTCATATTATATAATGATCTCTCAATTATATCTTAAGGGTCACCTATTTGAGATGGTTTCTGCAAAAGAACAGTACTATTGATCAAATAAGTCATATGTATGATAATGCTGAAGTTTCACACTTGCCAAATAATGGAGCATGCTATCCCTTACTCATGATTATAACGATCACCATCATCATTAATTTTATTTTTTAAAATTTCCTCACTGTTTGATCTGGTACTGTTTCTTTAGAATTTTTTTAAAAATCAAATTAAAACATAGATATTATAAACAATTATAGATACTTTATTGGTGAGATTGCAACCATATTTAGTTTTAATTTTCATTTGGTTAAAAAAGCAAATTTACAGAGTAATAAATATTAAAAACACTTTATTTATTGTATTTCCCTTCTTTCTTTCTTGAAAATTTATTCAACCAACCATACATTAAAAGTTTCAGCATATTTCCTCTTGATTTTCCTCAGCCATACATGTTATTATTTTTTGCCAATTTTGTTTTTGCTTTAAATTTAAGATTGGCTGTGTACATTGCTGTAGAGCAATTCAGAACAGCATAATACAGTAGGTTATTTGAAAAAAAAATAATTTAAGAATTGTGTGAGGTATATTCAGGACATAATAGGAAAGTGTCTATCTTTTGGAAGACCAACTGCAGTTTAAGGGTCAAGGTTAATATCAGAGTACAGTATTCTATAAAATTTAAGCAGCAGGTACCACAGGAACTGGAAGAATGTTCGAAGAAATTTCCTCCTTTTCTTTGATAGATTAGCTGCAGTAGAGATTTTGAAGATAATGTTAAAATAACATTGAAATATGTGTTGCATAAGAAATATATAGGCTATGGTATAAAACTAATTGGCAGGGGAAAATATTCTAATAGAATCCCACGATCATATTTATTTATTTATGAGATTTCAACATTACATGGAACCTAACAGACTTTAGGAAACTTTACAGGACTTACAAATAAAAGACAATAAAAATTTAATATTACTACTTACCACAATAGTAATTTGTGTGATATGAAATCATTGGTAATAATTAACTTTCAAAGTTCTTTAAATAAATTTAACATTTAAATCTATGTAAGAAAGTCCCTATACCCTGATCTGAGCTCCTTATTAAGTACTGTATAGCAGTATCGGAAACAAATGTGGAGCATTTTTAAGAAAAATTCTTAATACCTTAATAAAAAAATAATTTGTGTCAAATGTATTTGATAATTAGGAAGCTAAGGTATTTGCATTAATCATCCATGTTTCACTGGACATTCCTTTCTCTAGTGATCAGTAATTCCTTAAGAAATAAATCCCATTGAATTATACCCTCAAGTAATTCCTTTCATTGAAACATTTCAGTATTGGTTCTACTGTCATCACTTAGGGGAATGTTGTGGACCAATCAGCTGAAAGAAAAGCTCCCCCACCCCGCTTGAGGGAGTAAAGAGACATTAAAGTCTATTTAATGGAGGAAATATTTGAGGTCAATTCCTTAGGTGTGTATCTGTCATTTCTCAAGAAAAGGCAGACAGTTTGGTGAAATTGTTGTAATATAAGTGATCAACAATAAAATATCTGCTTGGGCCTATCCCTGAGGGATTTTGGTTGCTTACACCTGACAAGGAACTCTGTTGGTGACATTTGGAGAAATCAATTTTCTGCTAATAAATTTTGGGCATTACTTTAAATAGTATGTGACAAGAAGATCTGAGTTGATGGGAAGGTCTGGAAACTTTTAATATGCAAAAGAGAGTATTTTGTATATTAAACTTTGAATCTGGATCCACTAAATATAGCATGCTATCAGATTAACCCCTTTGCCAAATCAAAGTTATCAAATTTGGGAAATCAAAGCTGTTAGATTTTATCTTTGGTTACTACAAAAATGGTGTTGCAAAGTCACCATAAAGATAAAAACCCTTAGACTAAAATAAGTTGTTGTTGTTGTTAATTGCGAAGTCGTGTCCGACCCATCGCGACCCCATGGACAACGTTCCTCCAGGTCTTCCTGTCCTCTGCCATCTTCTGGAGTCCATGTAAATTCACGCCTACTGCTTCAGTGACTCCATCCAGCCATCTCATTCTCTGTCGTCCCCTTCTTCTATTGCCCTCAATCTTTCCCAGCATTAGGCCCTTCTCCAGTGAGTCCTTCCTTCTCATTAGGTGGCCAAAGTATTTGAGTTTCAACTTCAGGATCTGGCCTTCTAAAGAGCAGTTCGGGGTTGATCTCTTCTAGGACTGACCGGTTTGAACGCCTTGCAGTCCAAGGGACTCGCAGGAGTCTTCTCCAGCACCATAGTTCAAAGGCCTCAATTCTTTGGCGCTCAGCCTTTCTTATGGTCCAACTTTCACAGCCATACATTGCAACTGGGAAAACCATGGCCTGGACTATACGCACTTTTGTTGGCAGGGTGATGTCTCTGCTTTTTAGTATGCTGTCTAGATTTGCCATAGCTTTCCTCCCCAGGAGCAAGCGTCTTTTAATTTCTTGGCTGCAGTCCCCATCTGAGGTGATCTTGGAGCCCAGAAAAATAAAATCTGTCACTACCTCCATTTCTTCCCCATCTATTTGCCAGGAATTGAGAGGGCCGGATGCCATGATTTTGGTTTTCTTGATGTTGAGTTTCAAGCCAACGTTTGCACTCTCCTTCTTCACCCGCATCAAGAGGCTCTTTAGTTCCTCTTCACTTTCTGCCATTAGAGTGGTATCATCTGCATATCTTAGGTTGTTGATATTTCTCCCGGCAATTTTAATTCCAATAAAATAAGTTAACTGACTCTAATGACTGAAGGACAAGGATTTCAAATTACTGGTTGCATTGTTTAATTTTATTTAGGATACTATTTACATTCTATAAATAAATCCAAACAGTTTAAGGAATATTCTACTAGTTTTCACAAGGACCAAAACTAAAAATCTGTAATGCAATGCAGAAAATAAGATATTTTGCTTAGCAAGACAAGATTACCAAACTCCTAAAAGGGAATGGGGGAAAATATTCATTCTGACATCCACAAACATTTTGAAATAAATTGATTTTGCTAGCATTTTGTGTATTGAGAGAAAAGGTGGAATCTAGTCTGGATTGTTGTGAAACATCCACTTTATTTTCTTCTTTCTCATTCTCTAAAATTAGATATTTAGTCTTTTGTAATTCAACATAAGCTCAATTGTTCATAAAGTAACAGTGATTATGTCATCCAATTTTATTTCGTCCTGTAATTTGTATTACCACGTGGGTTCCTATGGAATTTAAATCAGTTTTTCAATATCAGTATAATTTCATACATGCATTATTTTCATATAGTTAAAGTGCAATGATTAATAAATACACAAACTCATATAGAAAGATGCACAGACAAACACACACAAACAAACAGATCCTCCCCTATGCATAGAAATTGACTAGGTTACTTTAGGGTAATTACTTTGATGTCAGGGTTGTAGATTACAAGCCATAACATTTGGTGAATAGAATGTCTTCCTGCAGTGAATTCATTCAGGATAATAATGATGAATACAAAGCAGAAGCAGAAACAGCAGCAGAAGCAGCAGAAGCAGCAGCTGCAGCGGAAGAAGAAGAAGAAGAAGAAGAAGAAGAAGAAGAAGAAGAAGAAGAAGAAGAAGAAGAAGAAGAAGAAGAAGAAGAAGAAGAAGAAGAAGAAAAAGAAAGAAGAAGAAGAAGAAGAAGAAGAAGAAGAAGAAGAAGAAGAAGAAGAAGAAGAAGAAGAAGAAGAAATAGTTTGGTATTATGAATAAGAAGAGCTGGTTTAATATAGTAAAGTGCTGGACTTGAATCTGGAGACTGTGAATTCAAATTTTCTCTTAGGTATGGTATGTGGTTGAGTGACCTTGGGACACTTGCTTTCTTTCAGCCCAATGCACATCAGGGGGGTTGCTGAGGGAAAATAGCAGGAGGAAACATTGTGTATTTCCCCAAGTGATTAAAAAAAAGTCTATAGAGTTCTTTCTATCTTGTCTCTGAATGGCACAAGGGACTTGCAAATGATTATTCATGACATCATTGGGATTCAGAACTGTGTTAGCCTTATTACATCTTGTTATTTTTCCCCTAACAAAAATTCATTTCTCTACATTTCATAACAAACTTTCCATGCTCCACGGGCTTAAGTGCATGTGTAAAAGTAAGTCAAATTCAGAAATAAAAGCATTAGTAATAAGAAACTTTATGGTCCAACCCATCGCGACCTCATGAACAACGTTCCTCCAGGTCTTCCTGTCCTCTACCATCTTGTGGAGTCCATTTAAGTTCACGCCTACTGCTTCAGTGACTCCATTCAGCCACCTCATTCTCTGTTGTCCCCTTCTTCTCTTGCCCTCAATCTTTCCCAGCATTAGGCCCTTTTCCAGTGAGTCCTTCCTTCTCATTAGGTGGCCAAAGTATTTGAGTTTTAACTTCAGGATCTGGCCTTCTAAAGAGCAGTTGGGGTTGATCTCTTCTAGGAGGACTGACCAGTTTGAGGGCCTTGCAGTCCAAGGGACTCACAGGAGTCTTCTCCAGCACCATAATTCAAAGGCCTCAATTCTTTGTCGCTCAGCTTTTCGTATGGTCCAACTTTCACATCCATACATTACAACTGCGAAAACCATGGCCTTGACTATACAAACTTTTGTTGGCAGGGTGATGTCTCTGCTTTTTAGTATGCTGTCTAGATTTGCCATAGCTTTCCTCCCCAGGAACAAGCATCTTTTAATTTCTTGGCTGCAGTCCCCATCTGTGGTGATTTTGGAGCCCAGGAAAATAAAATCTGTCACTACCTCCATTTCTTCCCCATCTATTTGCCAGGAATTGAGAGGTCCAGATGCCATGATTTTGGTTTTCTTAATGTTGAGTTTCAAGCCAACTTTTGCACTCTCCTTCTTCACCTGCATCAAGAGGCTCTTTAGTTCCTCTACACTTTCTGCCATTAGAGTGGTATCATCTGCATATCTTAGGTTGTTGATATTTCTCCCGGCAATCTTAATTCCAACTTTTGATTTATCTAGCCCTGCCTTTCTCATGATGTGCTCTGCATATAAATTAAATAGACAGGGCGACAGTATACAGCCTTGCTGGACTCCTTTCCCAATTTTGAATCAATCAGTGGTTCCGTGTCCAGTTCCCACTGTTGCTTCTTGACCCACATATAGGTTTCTCAAGAGACAAATAAGATGGTCTGGTACTCCCATCTCTTTAAGAACTTGCTACAACTGGTTGTGATCCACACAATCAAAGGCTTTAGCATAGTCAATGAAACAGAAGTAGATGTTTTTCTGGAACTCTCTAGCTTTCTCCATGATCCAGCATATGTTGGCAATTTGATCTCTAGTTCCTCTGCCTCTTCAAAATCCTGCCTGTACTTCTGGAAGTTCCTGATCCACATACTGCTGGAGTCTAGCTTGTAGGATTTTAAGCATAACTTTACTAGCATGTGAAATGAGTGCAATGATCCGATAGTTTAAACATTCTTTGGCATTGCCTTCCTTTGGAATTGGAATGTAAACTGACGTTTTCCAATCCTGTTGAGTTTTCCAAATTTGCTGGCAAATTGAGTGTAGCACTTTTACTGCATCATCTTTTAAGATTTTGAATAGCTCAGCTGAAATACTATCACCTCCACTAGCTTTGTGGTTGCTCAGATTACCTAAGGCCCATTTCACTTCACATTCTAGGATGTCTGGCTCGAGGTCAGTGACCACCCCTTTGTGGTTATCTGGGATGTTAAGCTCGTTCTTGTATAGTTCTTCTGTGTAGTTCTGCCACCTCTTCTTAATCTCTTCTGCCTCTGTTAAGTCCCTGCCATTTTGGTCCTTTATCATGCCCATCTTTGCATGAAACGTTCTGTTCATATCTCCAATTTTCTTGAAGAGATCTTTGGTTCTCCCTATTCTATTGTTTTCATCTATTTCTTTGCACTGTATTCAATTGGGTGAATCTTTCTCTTTCTCCTTTGCCTTTCGCTTTCCTTCTTTCCTCAGCTATTTGCAAAGCCATTTTGCTTTCTTGCATTTCTTTTTCTTTGGGATGGTTTTAGTTGCTACCTCTTGTACAATGTTGCGAACCTCCGTCCATAGTTCTTCAGGCATTCTGTCTATCAGATCTATTTCCTTAAATCTATTTGTCACTTCTACTGTATATTCATCAGGAATATGATTTAGTTCATACCTGAGTGGCCTAGTGCTTTTCCCTACTTTCTTCAATTTAAGCCTAAATTTTGCAACGAGAAGCTCATGATCTGAGCCACAGTCAGCTCCTGTTCTTGTTTTTACTGACTTGTATAGAGCTTCTCCATCTTTGGCTGCAGAGCACATAGTCAATCTGATTTCTATGTTGACCGTCTGGTGATGTCCATGTGTAGAGCTGTCTCTTGGGTTGTTGGAAAAGAGTGTTTGTTATGACCATCGTATTCTCTTGACAAAATTCTATCAGCCTATGCCCTGCTTCATTTGCTTCATTTGCTCCAAGGCCAAACTTGCCTGTTATTCCGGTTATCTTTTGGCTTCCTACTTTAGCATTTCAATCCCCCATGATGATAAGGACATCATTTTTGGTGTTAATTCTATAAGGTGCTGTAGGGCTTCATAGAACCAGTCAATTTCATCCTCTTCAGCACCAGTGGTTGTGGCATAGATTTGGACTACTGTGATATTGAATGGTTTGCCTTGGATTCACATCATTCTGTCATTTTGGGGATTGTATCCCAGTATTGCTTTTCCTACTCTTTTATTGACTATGAAGGCTACTCCATTTCTTCTGAGGGATTCTTGCCCACAGTAGTATACCTGATGGTCATCTGAGTTAAATTAACCATTCCTGTCCATTTTAGTTCACTGATTCCTAAGATGTCGATGTTCAGTCTTGTCATCTATTGTTTGACTACATCTAGTTTGCCTTGATTCATGGATCTTACATTCCCGGTTCCTATGGACAAAAGATCTTTACAGGATCGGACTTTCCTTTCACCACCAGATATATCCACAGCTGAACATCCTTTCAGCTTTGGCCCAGTTACTTCATTCTTTCTGGCGCTACTAGTCCTAGCCCTCTGCTCTTCCCCAGTAGCATATTGGACACCTTCCGACCTGAGGGGCTCATCTTCCAGCGTCATATCTTTTTTCCTGTTAGGCGTTTTCATGGCAAAGATACTGGAGTTGCTTGCCATTTGCTTCTCCAGTGGATCACATTTTGTCAGAACTCTCTGCTATGACCTGTCCATCTTGGATGGCCCTGCACGGCATAGCTCATAGCTTCATTGAGTTACGCAAGCCCCTTCACTATGACAAGGCAATAATCCATAAAGGGGATGAATCTGTTAACTAATTGTAATGCTTTATTAATTATTTTATGATGTAATAATCTTAATCATTATCTTTAGATTTAATTTGTGTGAGTTTATAATTATTCTCTGTATGTAGTCTGAATGAGGATGTGTTTTATTAAATTCAAAACTAAACTTTTAATATGAAGTTCAAAGTCAAGCTGTGAAACTAAACTTTTTAAAAGTAAAAATGATTAGGAGAAACAATTTTAGCTGCCTGGAGGTGATTAGGAAGAGAAAATACAACTAGAGCAAATAGAAAGAAAATCACCATGATTTCCATTAGGAGCAGATTAAAACCTTTCACACTACATTTTTTCCTATCTCTCTGCCTTTTGCTATATTAACCATTAGACATCCAGCTGTGTCCACATTCTCCTTGAAAATCTGTATGTTGCAGTAAGAACGTTTTAGTGAAGTATGTTTGCAATAAAGTAGGTGTGGCAATATAAGATAAAATTATGTGTTCCATTCATTTATTTTAAAAAAGAATTATGCACAGCATCTCATACTAAAGAAAATGTCACAATGAATATTAATTGTACATCATGAACTCTAGTTTTATGAGTGTATGGATGACTAAGATAGATAGATAGATAGATAGATAGACAGACAGACAGACAGACAGACAGACAGACAGACACAGAACATATAAATATATAAGACATATATTACGGATTCCTACCGCTTTTGTATATACAGTCTTGCACTCAAATGCAGAATTATTAAATAAAAATAACATTTGCAAGCATCAGTAATTTAACTTGATTTTTTTTTCCACATTGGAGTAAAGCAGAATTTATTTTTACAATTTATCCATCGATCTAATAAAAAGGAAGGTGCGATGGCTCGGCAGTTATAGACACTGAGCTGGAAAGCTGACAGCTTGGGTTCAAGACCTGAATGCCACATGACAGAGTGAGCTTCCATTTCTTCTCCCAGCTCCTGCCAACTTAGCAGTTTGAAAGCATCCAAACGCAAGTAGATAAATAAATACCACTTTGGTGGTAAGGTAACAGCATTCCCCATGTCTTGGAGTATAATCATGCTGGCCACAAGATCATAGAAGTGTCTTTGGACAACATAGGTTTTCTTCACTAAGAAACAAATATAAACACCACTAGAGTTAGACCAACTGGATAGGGAAAACCTTTACCTTTATTTGTTACTAATAAAAATGGATTCTGATCATACATAATAATAATAATAAATAATTAAATACAAGAATTAATTAATTAATTAATTAATTAATTAAATACAAGAATCAATTAAACTGATATATATACCAGCAGCTCCCAATTTCTCCTATAAAATTTCCAGAAAAGCCAAGGGACAAGCTGCTCTCTCTATTGTACATCATTGTGATAGAGACCATTACTAGATATAAGATGTACTAGATATCCCGAGGCACATAGGCCATTCAAAGTAGTGATTGGCACCTTAAATTTCATTGCTGGTAACCAGTGCAATTTTTTATTGCCACTGTATGCATTGTCAGGAAGCATACAAACATCTGCATTACAGACCAGCTGCAGGGTATGGGTATTTTTCAAATGTTTTTCTCATATAATTACAATAGTCTAATTGAAATATAACAACGGTGTAATTGAAATATGATACATATATGACATGACCACCCTCAGAGCATTCTGTTCCTGGTGAACTGTAACTGGAGTTTTCAGTCAGGAGCTGGATAATGGCTGCTTTTTCTTTCCCTGATTGAAATCTCAGAGTGTGTCTCTTCTGCACAAACCTAAAACCCATTCAAGTGGTGAATATACTTTTTAAAAAATCTTTCTTTTGGTTGTTGTTTGTGACGTACTTCTTTGTTTGACATTATTTGTTTAAACCATTTATATGACTACCCACCTTAAACAAATAATTCTGAGCAGCTAACAACAATATGCACACAAAATAATATTATAAATGAATATAAAGTAAGATAATCAAAAAAGCTACTTCCCAATTTAAAAAGATTGTTAAGTCTCTGCTTCCTCTTGAACAAACTTTATTCCCATAAACAACTTGCCAGAGTTGTTTATGGGAATAAAGTACATGAACATTAAGTATCTCAGCACCTTGCATCATAAGAACTATTATTTATTTGAGAAATAGAAACAAATGGCCAAATGTAGCATTTAGCAACTTCTGCATGTTTAACTAGGTTTCTATTTTGCACTGTTAGGAATGATTATAAAGGCAGAATTCAAGCTCATATTTATATAAAAAAAATTAAAATGCACAAAAAATTGTATGGGGCAGGGACAGGAAACAGAAACAGGAAAATATTAAATTTAGAAACCAATCATTATTTCTACCACTCATTAGCACACAAAATACTGATCAAAGTTACAAGTAATTAAAAAACTATTCCTATAGTAAACCAGATTGGGTGATAAAAGGTATTTATCACAACAGCAAACTTTACAAAGAGGATAACTGTCATAACTGCTATAGCATAGGTCTCTGCAATTGTAATCTGGCAAACCAAAAGTTCCCTTGGGAAAACCAAGTTTAATAAAACTACAGTTATAAAAGAACTTTTCAACCTCCATTTCTGATCTCCTAAAATAGGCTTATATGGCAAATTAAGCTAGCTTGCTTCTTATAGTGATTATGTTTAGAAAATAAACATTGGCTTTACATGGATATTAGTTTGTAAAAATGAAATTACATTCAGTTTATAGGGTAAATGACTACAGCAGTTTTTGATTGCTTGATTTTATTTTGATATGTTTCTACACCCATTTCCATTAAGAAGATAAGGGAAAGTAACAACAGATTAATCACTTGAGAAATCAGCTGAATGATATCTCTAAATTATATATGGCATTATCCAATGAATTATAACTTTAGAAATTCTGATTAATGGTGTTTTCACTATAGGCATGAAGGTACTTGGGTGACTTTGGGCCAGTCATATAGTATCTTAGTTCAAATTATCTCATAGGATTGTTGTAGTGAAGAAAATAGTAGGTGGGAACATTATGTACTTGTCTTGAATTGTACAAAATTAAGGTATCATTATGATTGTTGGTTGTCCAGTCAGCCAAGTGTTTAGACTGTGTTTTGCAGTTTTGTTTATCTATTGAGTCCCTCTCAAGGACCTGTAATAGGCAGGTGATGTTGTTTAATAGTGTTAAAGATACTGTTGCAAGTTGTAAGCTATTCCACGTTAAGATATTGTTTCAGGCTTTAAGCAATTGACTGATGGTGATTTTAGCAATGCCTATAATGTTCAAGTGGTGCTCCAGATGATTTGGAATTGCACCCAAAAGGCCTATTACAATTGGTACTATCTTTCTTGTCTTTTCCCACAGTAGTTCTACATTACCTGTTCACCACAATATGAAGTCACATCTGCCATTTAACTAGTGTTGACCTTTATACCATTGAATTCTTCCCAAGCACTTAGGATGTCATAATGTATGAGTGCAATACATGTACATATCCAAGCAATGTGACTTTTTGTAATTCATAGATGGAAAATTTGTCAATCCACAGATTTTCTAGGTACCATCCAAGATTTTTTGGGTATGGCACCCAGTGTGAATTGACAAACACTAGGACCATGACAGCTGATTTGTGCTACAATCTTAATTTCAATTTTCATAAGATTTTCACAGAGTTAAATCTGTGTTATTAAGCAAGACTTTATCAATTTGAATTCAGAAATACCACAATATTTTAACCTGTTCATTTTTTACTACTTTTTCAACTCTATATCCCCACCAATTTTTCCTTATCTGAACATGATAATTTTTACAAATGTTCCAGTGAATAATTCTGGTGATTGTGTTATGCTGTTGTTTATAATCAGTTTGTCTGATATTCTTGAATGAACACAGGATATGATCTACTGCTTCTTCTGTTTCTTTGTAAATGTGTACTTTGAATCATTTCACAATTTTTTCAATTCTGGTCTTGATTGCATTAATTCAAATAGCTTGCCCTTGAGCAGCCAAAATCAAGCTTTCAATTTCTTTTTTTTAATATTCCAGTTCTAGGCCATTGTCAGGTTTTATCTTTATCCACTTTCCCCTAATCTTTTGTAGAAATTAACCATATAATACTTTTCCTTGCTAGTTTTCTGTTTGTGTATTTATTACATCATTTTAATATTTAGTTTTGTTTCTGATACATTCAATAAGTTTCATTTTTTTAAAATGACATCAGTGCTTGTTCTTAGCAGTGCATTGTATTGCAATTATTGCCCAGGTATTGATGGTATTAAACATTTATTTTTGAATAAAAAAGCACTGAGATATCTGAACCCACAACAATTTAATAAGCTATAACTCCGGGTCATGTTTCTTATAAAAACAAGATAAATTTTTTAGAAAAAAGTTTTGGAATAATATACTGCAGCAAATTTATTGCAATAGTATTATTTTTTTCTAAGAATCTTTCAGTTCTTTAGAATTATTCACAATGCTGAGAGGCATTTTTCTCCTTGCTTATTTTTAATAAATGTGTTGCTCCCATGCTGAGAGAAAGCTGTTTCTTTCCTGCATAACATTTTCCTTCTGAGACTATTTGATGAAAGTTCTTTGCACTGCCTCTTAGTGGCAAGAATAGTATAGCCAGTTTGGCTATATTTTGGTTTTGGAATATTTAATTTGTTAGTTTAACTGTGTGAAAGTTATTCAAATTTATTATTATGGTTGTTTGTACTGTCAGGCAGATATTTGGATTGGATTTTGTGTTTTTATTCACCTATCAAGCCCTTCCCAAGAACCTGAGATAGAAAGATGTTGTTTAAAAATATTAAAGGTATTATTGCATGATGATGATGATGATTTTGTCAGTTTAAATGTTATTTTGTTTAGAAGCTTTAAAAAGCTAAAAATGTTTGGGCTTCTCTGACTCTGAGAGAACCTAATCATACTCATATGGCAGTTTGACTCATAGAACATGAAGTCACTCGTAGACTTATTACTCCAAAGTATGAATACCTGTACAACATATACTTTGCTTTTAAGATAGAAATATCCAATTAAAAAAAGAAACCTCCCCATGTCTCTCTTTTTTCTTTTTCCCCCTCTTTACTTATAGCTTAAGTTACTCAGAAAAATTGCAGAGAGGGACAGCCTACTTTTAGCTTTTTCCCTTACTTGCTAGATTTTATTTCCTTATCCAAGAGAGAAATTTATTTGAGAACTTTAAAAGTGAAACAATTTAGTGTAATCCTCAAGTGAATAGGGGTAAATTCTTCCCATATATTTTCTTCTTAAATTTTGAAAACACATGGAGGTCCTTGGTCTCTAAAGGGTTTTGCTGAGTTGGATTCCATAATTTAAAATCAACCATCTTTCTGTCTGATCATCTGGATACAGATAAAAGAAAGTAAAGGCATATTCATAATCTGCCTTTATTCATAATCTGAATGAGTTTGAGAACTGTGGCTTCAGGAACCAGTGAATACACTGAGCAGAAATAGTTACTGATAAGGGCATCCATTTTCCATCAAATACTGTCCTTTGAGAATCAGATGTCTATGCACAAGCTGCAATGGAACTTTTAAAATATCAACATTGTATTGCATTTTCCCACTCTAAATGAGACAGTGCCTGTGAAAATGGTTCTTCTTCTTTAACAAGCATAAAATACATCTTGCCAATTTATCTCCCACTTTCCTGTGGCAGAAAATTTAGAAAATTATTGTTTTTGTCTATTTGTCTTCTCCTTTTACAATCAAGCACTTTGCTAAGCTAACTATCTTCTTGAAAGTTTAACCTTTTTCCTTATTATTTTATGAATTAGCCTTTTCTTGTTATCTCATTAAAGTGAATGTTCTGTAAACTTGTTTTTTCTCATTGTATTAGATAATGTCTCTCAAGGATTGTTTCTGTTTTTCATTGCTTTTTTATTAACTATCAACTGTATAGATCAGATATTTTTTTCTTCAAAACATCCCAAAACTGTCAAGTTCTTATTATTTGCTCTTATACCACTAATAATAAATTCCATTGACTGATTTTAAACACAGTTCAATTTTTACAGTTTTTGAAATATATAAATTGCTTAATAACTCAATGTTGAGGCTCTGAAAATATCCAGATGTTGCAGGAGGATTCAGTTCATAATATACATTCTCTTTTTTAGGTAAATTCCTTGCTCTTTTAACGACATTGTCTTTTTTTTTCATTGAAATGCTAAATTAAAATAAAAATTAAAAGTTTATTGGCACTTTAAAAATCTAATGAATTAGTTATGGCATAAGTTGAGAAAGCTTTCAAGAATTTGAAAAACTTCACTGGCCCTTGCTTTTCTCTTCTGGAAAAGATGAAAAGTGGAAAAGAAAAAGACCAATGTTTGAAGATGCTCACAGCAGGAAGTACCTTCTGTTGTCAGTTTTATTGTCTTCCCTTGCTTTGCTGAAGAACAGAAAAAGTGCTGTTTTAAAGGTACTCTCTGGTGAGGAGAACAAAGAGTTGAAGCTTCAAGAAGAGTTCAAGGCCTCACTTGAGATGCTATAGACTGTATGGAGAGTCTGATAAGTACCACTTTTTCTTCTCCTTTGATTCTCTTTCAGCTACATAACGTAGGTAAAAGCTTATTTGCAGAAGAAGGCAGCAATAGACATTCCCATTTCTTGTAATGGGAAATCCTGGTGCTAGCTTTAATTAGCCTATAGTAAGGATGGGCAAAAAAGATGATCAGGATACTCATAAACTATTTGGAAAATCTTTTGTAAAAATTCACTGTGACTGAAAGAATTATAGAAACTGCATTTTCCTAGGAGATTTGGTCTGATCTCCTAAAATAACCTAATGTTCTTGTGTCGAAGTAAATTGTTTAGCTGTATTCTAAGAAAACACACACACACACAAATATGAAATTTATTTTAAAAGTGTAAAATATATTCTACAACCTATGAAATGACTAAAAATAATAAAATGTACAGATGCCAAAAGGTATAATTAAATATAGCTCTATTACTAAAATAATGGTCCTGGGTACAAGTGGGTATAAATGTCTTTGTTTTCACTGGCCATTACTTGGATTGTTAAGGATAAGATAAGTGAATTCAACATTAATCAAATGAAGTATGTAACATTCAAATCATACCTCCTTTCGTAAATCACATCATCATGCTTCAGAATAAAACAAACAGATCATTCTAGAGATCTTAACAATTTTTGACATGGTGCATGCAGATTACTCTTCTTAGTTTAAAACATTTCAAGAAGTGATAAATAGCATATAAAAGTCACTAGGAACTCTCTAGACATTGCATCAATAAACAAGCTACATTCTAAAGAAGGTGCAAAATAAATCATGGTGTACAATATCTTTTGTCAGCTTTTCTTTTTTGATATTTTTCTGATCTAAGAGTTCACATAAAAGCAGGGTTTCTGAGAAAGGAAAGGCTCCTATTGCTTAGGTATCAAGAGCTGCTTTACAAATCACTGTACTGCAAATGAAATGTCATCTTGCTTTCTTACAGGCCAAAAGGTCTTTCAACAAGGACTCTGAATTCAGTTTCATCTGGTTAAGCTGTCCTCCTCTGAAGAAAGACTTCTAAAGATTTGAACATTACCACTTGAAAATCAAACATCCCTAGTTTCTTAGGATTAGAAATCCTTTGGAGAAGTAATGATGTTACTTGGTTATTTACTTACAAACAATCCTGTTGCTGGCATATTTTCTTACTTCTGCCAAATATTGTATGATATGTAAATTCTGTTATGATGGCTCTGCCATTTTGTCATATGTTCTCATGGAGTTTTAGACTTGGTGACAATGATGAAGATAGTTCTTCCCTTGGGGTTTGTTTGTTTAATCTATAATATTTAAATTAAACAAATAAATAAAAATTATTTGTGTTATATTATGACACTAATTTTAATGTTGGACAAATTTTATTAAAAGGAAAATGGTAAAGGAAGAAAGTTGTTGACTTGAAAGCTAGTATTTAGATTATATCCAAACCCAGTCTGAATGGTGTACATTACTGATCTGTACTGCCCATATCACTAACAGGTGGTCCTCTATATCAGGGTCCCCAACTGGTAGTGGGCTGTAGGCTGCTGGCCACCAGGCTGGCATGTGTGTGTGCACACCCCCACATGTAGCGCCATGGCCGCAGGGTACAAAAACAGGATGCCGCACCGGGCAGCGCAAAAACAGGCTGCTGCTGTGCCTCAGGGTGTGAAAATGGGATGCCGCAGTGCCTCAGGATGAAAAAACGGGACTCCACCATATTGCAGGGTGCAAAAATGGGCCAACACTTCACCTCAGGGTATGAAAATGGGATGCTGCCACCCCTCAGGACATAGAAACAGGATGCTGTCACAAGAATGGGGCAGGGCTAGCGAGTATCACACAAGCGCTAGCCCTGCCCTGTTTGTGTCATGCGCATGTTCACACCCCGTGTACATGCATGCACATGGACATGCATAAAATGCTTCCCCCTCTCTTTCCCTCCAGTCCACCAACCAAGAAAGGTTAGTGACCTCTGCTCTATATGGCATGGGAACAATTAGGAGTAGTACTTTGGTCCACACTTTTTATAGCTTATTAAATAGCATTTTGAATAAGTTATGATGGATTGCAGAAGTCAATGTCTGCAGATCAATCTGATGATAAGCATGCTATGAGAACATTATGAATTGAAATATAAGGTAAATGTAATTTAGATAGCTATCAATGTATATAAAAGTAGGACTCCAAAGGTTTGTTATAATTGCATGTTATGCTCCAGAGATTAGTGATAATGAAAAAAACAGAAATGAACTGAAAAAAGATATAAATAGATCAATGGAAATAAGAAAATGCACAAGAAGTAAAAGAGCCACTAATTACTTAGAGAATTACTCAAAATAGTGACTATTGATTGATTTTTTATTTTAAAAAAAACCAGTTTCTAATCTTTGCTTTAAGGATAACTTTATCCATATACCAGACAGGTCAAACTCGCAACATCACGTGACGTTGTGCAACGTATCGGGCCGGTTTTGCCATTGCCGGCAATGGGGTGGGCGCAGATTCAGTATGATGAAACCAGCCCACGGGCTGGCAGTTTGACACTCCTGCAATATACAAACCCGGCAAAGATGTGTGTGTGTGTTTTTGTGTGTGTGTTTGTGTGTGTGTGAAATACTGAGAGAATTAGTGAAGGATACAAGCATGATAAAAGCTTATGAATTCTTGGTAGTGTTAAGACTGAGTCTTGGGGGAAAATGAATGTAGAAGAAATAAAAAACTGAAAGAACTTAGCACAAAAGCTAAAAGTAAATGTAGATAAACTGCAGGAAGAGTATATATTATATATTACTAAAACTCTGTTTGTTTGTAATCTCCAATTAGCCAAAACAGTACAACATATACACACACAAACAAAATTGAATAATGGTTCCTCAAATCAACTAACTTAAAAAATGCATACAAAATCCATATCCCATTGATTGATGGTTCAAAGGTCTTCACACAAGTTGTATTTGCAAAGTTGTGGCTACTGCAGCATCACTACAGTCAGCTACAGGCATGTGATCTTGATTTGCAATGCTCTCTGCTAGCTTCCCATAAACTAAATCAATGAAGAAGCTTGCCTATCATGGTCATTCTGTTTATCTATTTAGGCAAGGAAATATCTTTGAAATATCTTTGAAAGGATGACCCAATAAGTCATGGGTTGTCTAGTCTAAATTAATGAATAGGAGAGCCACTTTGGTTAAGGTACCACTAGAAACCATGAGACTTGAGTTCTAATCCTATCTTAGAGAACAAGTGGCAACCATAGGTCAGTCATTCTCTCTCTGTTCTAGGAAACAGGCAGTGTTAAACCATTTCAAAAATCTTGCCAAGAAAACTGCAAGGACTAGTCCGGACAGTCACCAGGAGTTAAGATTGACTTGAAAGCTATAAAATAAAGCAGTACTGTAGTAAATATGATAGTTTTATCAGGAATTCACATTTGTGAACTTATAGTAGGTACGGGACTAATTTCAGGTGGTTCTCATCCTAATTTCAAAGGCCTGAGATTTTCACTGTAGAATTTACAGCAGACTGTTGCAGCCTGAGGAACACAATAGAGAAAAGCTGTGTTCCAATATCCAAGGGGCTGCCCAAAGAAGAGGGACTCCACCTATTCTCCACAGTACTTGAAGGCAGAACCAGAAGCAATGGGTGGAAACTAATCAAAGAGAGAACCAAGCAAGAGATTTTCTCAAAGTTGGAACAATTAATCAGTGGAACAACTTGTTTCCAGAAGTTGTGGGTGCTCCAACACTGAATGTTTTGAAGAAGAGATTGGACAACCATTTGTCTGAAATGGAATAGGATTTGTATAAAATATTATAGGGTATCCTGCTTCAGGTTAGACTATACAACCTCCAAGTCCCTTCCAACTCTATTATTCTATTATTCTGAAAGGAGTATCCCCACCATTGGAAAAAAGGGGAAAAAAGAAATGATCTTTAAAAAATAATTACTTTGGAGTCTGTACCTTTCAATATACTGGACAATTAATATGTGACCTCATATAGATTATTCCCAAAGAAATGCTGTACAGGCAGCAGGAATATTGTTATCCTGCACCACATGTGTACCACATATGCACATGTCTCATTTTCTTAGAAAGGCAACATACCGGATTCTCACTCACCATCTATCTGCCATATTTTTTTTTAGTACTAAATGCAATTTCAAGATAGTTTTCAGCATCAATGCTCTGTGGCATTGTTATTCTGAAGGTAACTAAGATTTGTTTTCCTGCATTAACTCCAGGACTCGACAATTTATGTTTTTGATTGGACTTT
Source organism: Crotalus tigris (assembly GCF_016545835.1). Lineage (NCBI taxonomy): Eukaryota > Metazoa > Chordata > Lepidosauria > Squamata > Viperidae > Crotalus > Crotalus tigris. Next base: position 318,859 of record NW_024100143.1, on the reverse strand, counting down.
GATTACTATTATTCTGTTACAATTTCCCCTCTCTCCCCAGGAAACAGTTTGATAAATTGAGTTTTTAAAAAGTGAGTTAAATAGAAATAATGAAAGGCAGTAATTAAAGCCTCTCCCAATGGGAAAAGAAATAAATATTGGGGAATTCAGATAGGCTATTCCGAGAGAAATTTTTTATTCATCCTCCAGCCTGACAGAACTGTCATATTTTTGACCATGGTCGCAAAAGGCAATCATCCAAGTCAAATAGTAGCTTCAGCAGCTTTACTTTGTAGGAAAAGAGTTGTCAATAACCTGTCAGAGTATATAGTCCTTACCTGCAAACATAGCTGGTTGAAACAAGCCCAGGGGAAAAAACCTTGTGTTGGAGTTTCTCTTGGGTGTGACTCAGTTTCCTTTATGGGCATAAATCACCAGTCTTTACAATTTTGTTGGTGAATAAGTCACAGGCTACATAGCCTGCCTTCTTTGGAGTGTTTTGAAAGGTTAAAGAAAAGAATCGAACCAATTGCCATATCGAAGAAACAAATACTTCTATATAAATCTCACCTCCATTTCTTATGAACTTATAAGTTTGTAAGTTGGGTGGATCTCTATGCAAATACATTTAGTCTATCAATGAAGAAAGAACATACATACTGTATATTATTTATCATTTGCCTAATAAATCAGTGAAATACCAATATTTTATTATTATCTCTCCCATGTCCTTTAAAGTTTCCTTTTCATGTGTATTCCAAAGTCCATGAGAAATGACCTTTGCTTAATTATAGAGGAGTTAATCTGAGCTACTGATTTTTATCATTTTATGTACAAGTACAAGATATCTATTTAGGTTGAACAATGTGTGTTACTTTGGCTTACCACATTGATATTAGTGTGTAAAATCAGTAAATCTTAACTTCTAGAAAAACAAATTTATTGTCATGTTTTTATGTAATTCATCCGTAGCTCTTTGAATACCACACTTCAATAGGTTTCTACAAATAACATTCATAGGATCACAAATTAACTGTTATTTTTCTAATAAGAAGACTCACATTTTTAAACTTTGTCTATAAACAAAAAGTACATACTGTAAATAATTGAAGCATCTCTGCTTTATTTAGCTGAAAATATTCTTTTTTTAATAAAAAAGATCACACCTAGAGCTTTTGTGCCAAGTTTCATTAAGCATCCCTACTGATTGTCATAGGATTTGAAGCTTTTATAATCCTTTGCCTTGAGATTTACTATGTTGCTGTTGTGATTTACCTTCAGCTTCTGCCACTTGTTTATACACTAGGCATTCTCTTTGCGTGCTGAGCTCATTCACCATTTTGTTCTTAAGAATTTATTTCCGACAGGCAGGGAAGCACACTATGAAATCTTTCATGGAAACGTCACATTTGTTCTCCCTTATTTTGTTGTTCTCAGTTTAAATTTTTTTAAAAGGCAAAGCCATTCACTTTGAGTGGCTGCCAGCTCTGTGGTATGCACAAAACAGCATGGTAGATTCTGCAGCTTTCACCTTCTCAGCCACCTCCCAGCTACTGTTCTGTGTGAGGCACATCAGAACAGCAGCCCATGATCCTAGTAACTAGCCATGCTCAGCAGGAAGAAGCTGCAGGTCTCTTCCTTCTCTCTTGCTTATGTGGCACAATGCTTATATCCAAGGGAGGTGAAGATCTGTATTGCTTCTAGCAACAGCAAAGTGCAAAATGTAACATGTAGAATATATGTTAGTCACACAGGCTATGAGATATACAGTATGTGGCAATGATGAAAGAGCACTGCTACAGAATATGTCTTTTGGCTTCACAGCTAAAAGGGGACAATCCAAAATGTTCTGAATGTTTGGTAGAGTACAATTACCTAACAACGAAGTACTGAGCCTCAGCCATCCTTTGCAGCTTCCCAAATACTTTCAACCACATATTTTTTATTAACAGTGTATAAAGGTTTGAACAACATTAGGTTATTTTTGCCCAAAGGTCTGCAGTGAGCAGCACCTATTGAAATCAATGACAAAAAGACTAGGGAAGAACACCTGAGTCTACTATTATCTACCAGGCTCTTGCAAAATTTTTAAAAACACAAGACTAGATTTATGTACATTTTTCTTTTCTTTCTTCTTCTTTTTAATGATCAGAAGCATACATTGATAAAATAACCAATGTTCACCCAGAAGCAGTTGTAAGAGTACAACAATTTTCCAGAGGTGAAAAGGTAAATGTCAACAGTGTTCTTCACAACTGAAAGAACACATATGGCTGATTATAAAGACTGTTAGGACCTAAAAATATTGTGCTGCTCAACTTATTTTTATACAATAAGGCAGGTATGCAGACATTATAGATGGAATATGACTGCTAGAACATATTTAACTTATCAGATTACAAACCGTCCTCTCTTTGACTTCCAAAACAAGATTTTTGGCAAATAAGAGAAATCATTCCCTTATTCCCAGCATCTGATAAATGTGTTATAAATTTAATGGATGACCACTCTTACCAAAAATAAGAACCATTTAAATGGTTGTCAATCAGTTGTTCCTTTAACACTTAGAAGCAAATTCTTGACTATTGTTTGCTCGCTGAGCCCCCATAGCCTGCCGCCAAGCTAGATTTGAATCCTTCATAGAACTGATGGGCCATTTACTGTGCACTGATAATTCTAAGGGGTTTTATCCCTGTATCAAACAGCTGAACTGAGGTTAAAGAGTAAACAATAACATGAAACTGATATTAATGTGATGCTTTGGTTATTGAACTGCATTGAGCTAGTTTATATGACTGGTAAACTGTTTTGATTTGGTATTCAAATAAATTTATCAGGCATAAGACAAACTAAGATCAAAAGACAAAAACAGATTTCTTTGTCTGTATAATTTTGTCATGAAGTTGTCATTCATATAATGATGATTTGTTTTATTCTTACATTTACATGAAATTCCAGAAAGTAATGTTGAATATCAATTGTAATATGATTTATGTGTTCTTTAATTTTAAAAACAGACTGGTAGACCTCATTGCCACATAACTAGCGAAGTTTTTATTTATTTATTTAGCATATGGCATACAATGTCAGGGAAATCTACAAATGCTATACATAATGAAGTCCTGACAACCTAAATTGCTAGTTCATTTTATTCAACACTTGTGTGCCCATCCTTGGTGCACCATAGGGGGTGAACTAGCTTACACCACCTGACTAGTGGTGCTCAGGTTGCTGGCTATTCTGGGTTCCTCCAGTAGTCTCGCCTTGTCTTGATTTGTGTTGCATTGACTTGCGTCTGACCAGGTCCAGCACTGGCTTTCGCTCTCCACACATAAGAATGCATCTAGGTTTTTCCACCAAAGTGGTATTCATTTATCTACTTGCAATATTGTATGCTTTCAAACTGCTGTGGGGAAAGGAGCCAGGGAGTGAATGGCAGGAGCTCATCCATCTTGTGCAGCCGGGCTTAAATCTACTGGAGTACAGACCATTTCTGGCCAGCAGTTCCAGCATCATTAAGCCACTGTGCCACCACATCCCCTACTAATGAAGTGATAGGTTTGTGATAACACAACTTAAACATAATCCCATCTCCTGTTATTTGAATATTTTGCCTCCCAAGTAGTTTCAATACTTGCTCTTTTTGGAAGAATTCAAAATATAATAAGGCTGATTACATTTGTTCAGAATCTATAATTAAATGTGCTAAATCATTTTTTTTATCATAAGGAGATAGGAAAAGTGACCACTTTTTATCTGTCTTAAACAAGTTCTTCCTTCTCTTCCTCCTCTTCTTCCTCCTCCTCCTCCTCCTCCTCCTCCTCCTCCTCCTCCTCCTCCTTCCCTTCTGTCAGAAATTCTGACATATTTTCAAGTATTTCAGAGGGGAAATGGATGAGTAAATTCTTCTGCTTCAGAAAGATGCTTAGAATTCAGCAAACTTCCCTGTACAACTTTCATGGGGATTTTGATCTGGCAGGCTTAGTGTATACACATGACAAATGAATAATCCATGGACTTGAAAGTTAGTTTATATTCATTCACATGCTGCACTATATCTACTCAGAAATTTCAAACACAGGCTATTAAGTCATAAACACATTTTTGAAAGAAGCCTTTAAATGTAAAATTACCTGACATATACAAGTAAATTATAAGACGATGAATAAATCCAAAGAATAAATACATTGTGAAGTTTCAGTTCAATCTCATTTCCATAGGCTCTTATAGATTAGAAAATAAAATGGAAGTCTAGATATAGTAGATAGAATTACATGTATTCTTACTGAACTTAAAGTTGTTTTGCAGGTTCCCTTGCAGTCCCATTACTGTTTTATTCCTTTGCATTTTATACATTCTCCTTTGACATTTGGGCAAAACCTATTATCGTACATCACTATATTAATATGCTACATCAACTGAATACTTCACCATTAAAAATATTCCACTAGGCTGATGCTGTACACATGCATTTGTCTGCATGACAAGGAAAAAAAGGAAAGAGGAAAGGAGAGATAACCTTGAAAAAGGTATGCAGAAACAAGTAAGGGAAAATAAAAGACAACTCAGCTTGGGAGAATGAGAAGGCATTAGAAAGAAACTCAGAATAATACCACCTTGATTCTCTTTGGCTTTCAAGACTCTGTTATTATAGCTACACTTGTAAAGAAATAAACCTATAATCCTTTGTTTCATTTACTTGGAAATGTTGACAGGACATGTGGATGTATCTTAATAAATAGATCTAATTATACAGAACATGGGGGGGGGGTTATACTGACTGGGTTCAAAAATATTACTAACTCATGAATTGTTTTTATTGAATAAGTTCATTTGGCTGGATTTATACATTACACTATGCTAAAACCAAGCCTACCATATTTTAACTTTCCTTAAAATATTAATTGAATAATGGATTCATCTAGTTATAAGTTTAGGACTAAATTTATTTATTAGTGAAAAGTTTTAATTATTTTCTACCAGGAATTTGAGTTACATTTGATGGGACAAAGTTTTAACAATTTAAGTTATTGCCCAGCAAACCATGTGATTTATTGCTGATCTAAATGTCTATGCCGAACTACATTCCAAATTGTGAAATTTCCTTTAGGACATTGCCTACATAACATAGCAATAGGAAACTATCCCTGCATTCTGCAGAGGAGAATATATATTGCTAAGTATTAAACTGCACAATCCTTGGTGCTCTATTGAATACATTTCATTACTCAACTAGGTAATATCATCAGTGCTAGTGAACGTAGGGTTTTCTCCTGTTTATATATAGTAACTTGTCTTGCCCTCCAAAGTGGGTAGGGATTTTTTCCTTGGTAGTTCTTGATTATGGTATTGTGTTCTACTTATCATATATAAAAAATATCTTAGAAACAACCAACAAGTATTACAACCACACAGCACCACCATATCACGGAGACCAACTAAAGCCTTCCAAAATAACTTTAGTAAACCAAAAGACCCAGTACCCCAAGAAGAAAAAAACAGGAAGTATCTACAACATACCATGCAAACACAGTGTTATCTACAACAACCTCTATGTAGGACTGACAGGCAGAAGACTAGCAGAGCACATCTATGAACATCAATTAGCAGCCCGAAGGGATGTCTTTGGAGATTCTCAATCATCCATAATTGTCCCAAAGACGCTTTTGCAAAAGGCAACTGGACTTTCTTTGTTTTTTTTTTCTCAAAGATGTTTCAATTCCCATCCAAGAAACATCCTCCGTTCTGACTGAATGCTGGGGAATAAAAGGATTTCTATATCTTTCAGCCATCTGGTAAAGTGCTGACTTGGATAAGAAACAACACATTTTTGAGAAAAAAAAAACCAGTGCAGTTGCCCTTTGAAAAAGCACCTTTGGGACATCCAGAAGGAATGATGAAAACTCTTTATTTTCATAGCACGTGGATAGACTCAACCATAGTGTCAACTGGGAAACTATAAGCATTCTAGACCAAGCTATATACCAGTGATAGTGAACCTTTTAGAGTTTAGAGTGCCCAAATTGCAACCCAAAACCCACTTATGTATTGTCGGGTGCCAGGTAGGCATGGCCCATTGGGTGGGGATGGCCCATTGGGTGGGGGTGGGCCCATTGGGTGGGCATGGCTGCGGTGGTAATGGCAGACTGGGTGGGACTAAAAAGTTCAATCAATCAATTCCAACTTTGCGAGATTTTTTTTTTTCCGCAAGAAATTGAAATTGATTGATTGAACCTTTTTTTTGTGCATGGTGGCGGAGGCCTAAAGTGAAAAGGTTTTATAAAACCCAGCTAAAGGCCTAGGCCTGGGGCAACAGCGCACGTGCCCACAGAGAGGGCTTTGCGTGCCACCTGTGGCATGCGCGCCATAGGTTCGCCACCACAGCTATATACAAAAACACTATGGAATTCCTGGAAGTTTGGCATTCAGATAAATCAGCCATCAATCCAACAACATTTGCATATCTTTCAACAGATGATAAAAAGCTAAGAAATTCTTTATAGCAATCTCTCCACATCCTCTCCACTTCTACTCAAATAAGCAGGGATTAGCATAAGAAATAATCAAGCAGTGTTTGTATCATATTCTAATACCTAAGAATACAATACAAGGAACTGCCAAGGAGAAAATCACATCCCCATTAACACTAGCAGGGCAAGCGCTTGTATGTAAACAGAAAGCAAATTCACTAGCACTGATGATGCTATCTAGTAATTTAATGAAACATCTATGGGCAAATAACTCTCAGAAAGCACCAAGGACTCCACTCTTCCTGCATTACTGCTGGAAAACCACATGGACAAGCCCATAAGTTATCAAGTATTAAGATTGATTTAAATGAAATTTTATATGAATTTTTGTATGACTTGAAGTTTCACTGATAAATATTTGAGTTTTTCAAAACCACTATTTTGCTATAGACCATCTTCTGTCCAGTACTCCGGTCCATACAAGATTATACTAGACACAGGAAATTTCATGATATATATTAAGATTAATGACCCTAACTGATCATACTTTCACTGCTTTTAACTAGTACATCTGCTCCACATATTACCTGTATCAAAATTGGAGAACATAGTTGCCTGTCACAGGAAGCAGAAGACAAGTAAATGCTCAGTTTTGTTTCCTTCGCTAGCCTCTGTTTGCTTAGAAAAAGAATGACAATGCATGTAGAGTTGTTTCATGGAGAAGAGAAACTCTGAAAGGATGTTGTACACTCTAGGAACAAGATGAAGTAATGGATTCTATCTTTTCTATGTTATCAATCAAGAAAATACAAATAATAAATAGATAAATAACTTGTCAGGCATTGGGAACTGATAACTTCAGGACAGGATGCAGCCCCTGTGTCCCTTTTTAAAGACCTGTCTGAACAATAATGTTTAAAATTGATAAAAGAGATTCCCAGCATTTTAAGAGAGCAAAAGCATGGAAATTATACTGCTACCCTTTCAAGTTGGCATTTAGAAAAGAAACCTTACATACTTGTCTCAGTCATTCAAAGACTGTCCAATCCAGATAATACATCCTTGATTTTTTGGGCGTTCTCAGTAAATGCAGTATATGCTGTTGATATTTTGATTAAAAACATTTAAATATATTCAGAGCAAAGGAACATTACAGATTTTATCATGTTTTCTTGATCTTGTCTGAAACTCAGTCTTTCTGTGATAAAGAATTAGACAAAAATGACCCTTTTCTGTTTAAAAGCAAAGGCTTCCATTGAGAGTGCAGTGTTCCCTGGCAGATATATCTTCAGAATACTAATTCTCAGTTACATTGAGAACTCATTAGTGTGAGGCAGCGTTTTCTAAACAGCTATCCAAGTTTTAAAAGCCTATTGCCTTGCACTGAAAGTCAAGGAAATTGCACAGTTTTAGGTGCTAAGAATTTAAAAGAAGTAAGAAGAAGCAAAGAGAAAAAAATTCTGAAATGACACCCTATTCTGTCTTCAGATAGACTTGCCACAAGACATAATTACAAAGTATCTGACCTCCTCCCTCTACCTCAAGGCACAGATTCTATTAAATTTTATTGCTCCCACATTTTGTGAAGTTCTCTGTAAAAGAGCATTTTATGAATCAAGCAAATGGCTCAGACTCCTTTGTAACTTGTGTTGTTTATTAAGGTTCTAGTTGCTGACTAAGCAAGGGTCTATTGTTTACTTCTTTAAGATGACTCCCAGGTGATGTTTGCTTTCATACCTTTTTTCCTTAATTTTCCACAACAAAGAACAAAGTGAGCCAGACTCCACGAGAAAATATAATGCTTAATTGTGCACTGCACACCATCTGACTACACCTGTAAAAGGTTTGCATGCTTCCATCCTTTATTAACAAGGGAGTAGATTTAAATCATCTCATTCCCTCTGGCAAGCTCAGAGTGCTTCCATCATTTGCTGCATGACTTATTTTTCAAAATAATTGTTCCCTTTGTGGCAAAGATGCTTTGATTTTATAAAGTAATTCCTAGGAATCTGATGATGGTCAGTTGTGGCCTTTTCCCAGGTTTGATTGCATCAGAATTGTGTCTGGAAGAGAAGAGGCATGGCACTAAATATGTATTGTTTCATGTTGGATATACCATTCATGTCTATCAGTTTTCTTCTTGATGTAGATAGAAGAGCCATAATTTACTGTCCAACTTTTTATCATTATATTGCTACTGTTATGCACATAAAAGGGAACAACCAAAGCCAAAGTAACCAAATGCCACTTCCCATGGAACTGTCCATATTAACTACCTACAGTGATGTTTCCAAATAAATACATTGTTTTCTGTGTTATTGTCTCTTTCTCCCTATGTTTTACCTCAATTTAACTGTTTTACTATTTGCTGATGTTTCATAAATAACATCAAGCTATATTTTTGCTAATGATTTCAAGTGGCATGTCTGTTTGTTCTCATTTAAATAATAAGGATTGTTTGCAAATGTGTTGGGTGAAAATAAAACTGGAATTTACTTACAGTAATTTTCTAACAGAATTCAGTCCTCAGTCTTTCTTTGTTGAATAAAAATAGTTGAATATTCTATTCATATGTATTTGAAAGTAAGTGATAACTAGGAGTATATAAGTCCAAGGAATTTGATTTGAGTCAATTTTATGTGGGGCTCACTTCCAATTGGGAATATTTCAGGAAGATAATAGCAGGAATTCTTGTGTAAACAAAGCCTCCAACTTGTTTATTAGAAGAATGACAATATATATGCAATATATATACATTATATCAGTGTCCGAAGCAAGATGTCTACACATTTAAGAATTATTGGAAATTATGATGAATGGAAATTTAAGACTTAATGGTATCAAAGATACTCAAAACAGGATTGAGTGATGAACTTTATGATTGTGAAATCTAAAGTGACAGAGCAAAAGTAACTGAGCATTCAGCATTTTTCAAAAAAGGAACTAAATATTCATGCTTTCTGTAGAACAGTGGTTCTCAATCTTTTTATACGGCGACCCCTGATCATAAGGATGCGCCCCCATGCGCGACGCCCCCCATGCGCGACGCGCATGCGCGGCACCCCATGCACGGCGTGCATGCGTGCTGTCGCACCTAGGCATGGTGCACATGCGCGGTGGCACCCCCACGCGCTGCATGCATGCACGGCGGTGCCCCCTGAGGGGAAAAATGGCAGATCTTGTTGTTTGGCGACCCTCGTAAAATGGTTGTTCGACCCCAAATGGGGTTGCGACCCAAAGGTTGAGAACCGCTGCTGTAGAAGCAACCTTCACACCTTTATTCTTAAATGGAAAAATAAGAGATGGAGAGAATTGGGCTAGTGTGTATAGCTCCTTGACCTATGTTGTATTATATTCATACTTAAGGCTCAAACAAAATTAAAGATATGTTTTGAAGACTTCTTCCCCAATTGTGGAATTGTATTAGCATGTGAGAATGAACTTGGGAGACAAGGAGAGAGCCACAGACTAGAAAACTGGCATCTAAAAAATAACTCAGCCCACAGAAAGAGAGAGAGCATGAAAAACATTTCAGAAGAGACTGGTTCTAGTTGTTCAGAGAATAAAAGGAAAGGAGAGAAATACTTTCAATATTGCAAGATTATGTCAATCTAACTTTAAAATGTAGAGCTACTACTTTTCCTTTGTTTCTCAGCTACCTCAAAAATCTAGGTGAAATGCATTTTATCAAGATTTTTTTCAAAGCTTTTGGTGACATCACTACCCTCCCCTCAAAAATTAAGTGTTCATATTAGCTTCCAACTAAACTTCAAAACAGGTTCAAATATCAAAACAACTTTCATGTGCATTTCTATAACATTTTAACCTTAGGAAAACTAACAGATCATACTGAATCCTAAAATTACTAAATTACTAAAATTCCGGTGGTGAGCGACGGTGATGGCGGCTACCTTGTAGCCGTCCTCCTGAGATGGTGTCAGATCTGCAGAGCACAGCGTACATCAGCTGGCCCGTGGTTCGAAATCCCCTTCCCGGGCGAAGGGAAGGGGTAGAGACTGCATGAATAGAGGTAGAACCTCTTAACCTTCCCTGATTTTTTTTTTTAGGGGGGTAGAAAGAGTGCTCCCTCGGAGTTCGTGCCTTCTCCGCCTTTCAGCTGTCTTTGTTTCTTTGGAAACAAAGTGAAACGCCGCTACCATCTCCGCACTTAAAGTTTTCTGGTGAGTGACTTTTAAAGCGGACAGAACTGTTTAAAGGATTTTTCTTAGAGTTAGAGATTTATTTCTTTTTTTATTTCTTTCTTAGCTTATGCTGATTCTTTTTTTGTGATTTTTTTTTCGAGCGGAAAGTGAAAGTGAAAGTAAAATGGCGCTTTGAAAGTGTTGCTTTTTTTTTATCTCCAGAAAGAAAAGACGGACTGAATGAAATGTATATTTAGCATTGCTTTCTTTTTTTTTTTTCTTCTTTTTCAAGTTTCTCTTTCTTTTTTCTTTTAAAGTGCTTTGGAAGTTCTTATTTTTATTGCATTTTTCCTGGTCTTTTTTATTTGTAAAGATTTAAGCATTTTTTTTTTAAGAAGAAAGAAAGAGAGATTAACTTTAAAATGGCTTCAAAGAGACAACCAGCTTCCATAGTTTCTAAGGTGATTTCTTCTCCTGTCATTGCAACTGTTCAACAACAACTTAAAGTAACACCACCGGTGCAGCAACCTAAGGCTACATCTCCACCTTCTCCTCCCCCATCAGGTCCGTCTGCACAAGACATTAAAGATATAATGGGAAATGCTGTGTCTCAATTTAGGGAGGAAGTGAAGCAACTTCTGGAACAGAGCAAGTCTGAAAGTAAGGAGGAAATAAAGAAAGAAATGAAGCACCTTTTTGAACAGAATAATACTATTTTGAGGCAAGATATAGTCACAGCTTTATCTGGATTGGCTTCTGTGGTCGTGAAGCTGGACTCCAGAGTGGAAGAAGTCGCAGAAAAAGTAGATTTTCTTGAGTATAAATTCCAAGATATGGAAAAAAAGGTGGAAACTTCACAAGATGATATTCTTATGTTTCAGTATAGACAGATGGAATATGCCCTGAGAATTAGGGGTCTTAAAGAAGATATGAATCAAGATTTGATGGAGATGGTAATCAATGATTTAGCTGTTGTTTTGAATATAGATAAAGATGAATTACGTGGAGAAGTGGAAAAAATCTACAGAGTTAATTCTTGGATTACGAAACAGAAGAATTTGCCAAGAGATGTGGTGATTTATTTTGCTAAGAAGTCTCTGCGTAATTAGATCTTACAAGCTTTTTATGATAAGAGATTCCAGATTGCTGCCCAAGATATTATTATTTTAAAGGAAATCCCATCCAAAATTTTAAGAAGTAGAAAAGATATTGCTTTTTTAGCAAATGAACTCAAAACAAGATTGATGCCATTTAGATGGGAGATTCCGATGGGTATTGTTTTGAGCCATGCGGGGACACGTTATAGACTTAATACGGTTGCTAAAGCTAAAGAATTTTACAATACGGTCCTGGGAGCAGGCTCATCTTCATCCATGACTCAGAGAGCCTTGAGTGACAAAGAGGTGGAACAGCAGTCTGAAGGACTAGGTTTGATGGCTGCTGGGCAGGTGGAATGGATGCGTCAAGCAGAAGTTAAAGAACAGAGAATGACTCGTGCAGCACATAAACGTAAGGAAAAGGAACAACAGAAGAAAGAAGCTAAAGAATCTTCTCATCAGATTGTTTCAATGCCGGTGGGAGGAGCAAGACCCAAAAGCTCTGCAACACATTCTTCAGTAGCAGATCTTGAGGGAATCTTCTCCAGGCTCCTGGTTGAGGGAGATGGCAAAGTTCCTGACCTGGAATGTTAACGGTTTAAATTTTCCTCAGAAGAGAAAGAAAATCTTTCACTACTTAAAGCAACATAATAATGACATTATTTGTTTGCAGGAAACTCATATCTTACTTAAAGATCAAAAATATTTAGCTAATGCTCGCTTGGGATCTCATTTTGTATCTCCTGCCCCTGGAAAAAAAGGGGGTGTGGTAATTTATGTTAAGCAAAATCTACCAACTTGTCTGGTAGAATCAGATCCTCAAGGAAGATATGTTATGATTGAACTTGGCTTATATGGTAAAAAAATACTTATAGTGGGACTGTATGCACCAAACCAGCAACAGGAACAATTTTATAGATTGCTACATCAGAAAATAACTCTGTTGGATTATAGGTCTGTGATATTAATGGGAGACTGGAATGGTGTTTTAGATACACAAAAGGACAAAAAAGGTTTTTCTACCTTTTTCAAACAGGCTAAATTACCTAAAGCTTTTTTTGATTTGAAAGAAGATTGGGAATTGAGAGACTATTGGCGTGAACGTAATCAAGAGGAAAGAGACTTCACTTTTTTCTCAGATAGACACCAATCTTTCTCAAGGATTGACTTCTTCCTGATTACAACAGATTTATATAACAGGGTGAAGAATGTAAAAAATTTTCCTAGGTCATTGACAGATCATAGTCCAGTTTGGATGGAACTGGTTGCTGAGAAAGAGGAGAGGAGATCCTGGAGGTTGAATGAGAATTTATTTAAACAAGAAAAAAATGTTCAAAAATTAAAGGAATGTTTAAAGGACTATTTTGATTTAAATATGTATAAGGGAACATCAATGTCAATGGTATGGGATGCAAGTAAAGCTTTTATGCGTGGGATCTTGATAAAAATGAATAATTTTTATAGACAAAAGCAGACTCAGAAACATAAAGAATTGGAAGATGAGATTAAATTAAAAGAGAAGCTTTTAATCTCAAATCCTTTAGATGAAAAGGTGAAAGGAGCCATAAAATTGTTAAAAACACAATTTAATATGTTGATGGCTGATCAAGCTGCAACTAATTTAATGTTTATGAAACAAAACACATTTTGTAATGCTAACAAGCCAGGAAGATGGTTGGCTTATCAGTTAAGAAAGAAACAGAGACACAGAGTCATAGATAAAATAAACTATAATGGTAAACTGGTTTATCAGAAAGAGTTGATTAAGAAATCTTTTTTAGAATATTATCAGAAATTATATAAGAGTACTAATGTACAAACTACAGATATAAATAATTATTTCAGTAAAGTTAATCTTCCTAAATTAACAGAAGATCAGAAAAAAGAGATTAATGGTTTAATTACCAATGAGGAAATTGTGACAGCTATTAAGCAGTTAAAATTAGGTAAAGCGCCGGGTACGGATGGTCTGACATCTATTTATTACAAAACTCTAGTAGAAGAGATGACTCAACCTTTATGTGAGCTTTTTAATAATATATTACAAGGTTTAGAGATTCCTCCGTCATGGCACAATGCTTTTATATCTCTGATTCCAAAAGAGGATCAAGATCTCACCTTGCCTAAGAATGATAGGCCTATATCTCTCTTAAATGTGGATTATAAAATTTTTGCAAAAATTTTAGCTAATAGGCTTATGGGGGTCTTGCAACAGCTTATACATAAGGATCAATCGGGTTTTATAACTGGAAGGTATATGAAAAATAATGTTAGACAAATTATTAACTTATTAGAATATTTAGATAAAAACAACCAAGTCTCTGCAGGGCTGATATTTTTGGATGCCGAAAAAGCCTTTGACCAATTGAATTGGCAGTTTATGTTAAGCTTAATTAAGGAGATGAATTTTGGTCAAAACATATTACAAGCTTTATCCAATATATATCAAAAACAGACTGCTCAACTTATTGTTAATGGGGGCTTGTCAGAGGTTTTCACAATAGAAAAAGGCACAAGACAGGGATGTCCATTATCTCCGTTACTGTTTGTTTTAACATTGGAAATTTTGTTGATTAAAATTCGGGAATCGCAAGAAATAAAAGGAATAGAAATCAACAAAAAGAATATAAGTTAAGAGCTTTTGCAGATGACTTGGTTGTTACTTTGTCTCAACCTACTTACTCGGTAGTAAAATTATTACAATTAATTCATCAATATGGGTGTGTTTCGGGTTTTAAAATTAATAATAATAAGACTAAAATATTATCTAAAAATATGACTAATTGTGACAAACAGACCTTGGTTAAATTAACAGATTTTGAAGTTGTTGATAAGGTAAAATATTTGGGGGTCATATTATCTGTTTCTAATGTAAAATTGTACAAAAATAATTATGAAAAGTTGTGGATTGGGGTACAGACGGATTTAAAGAATTGGGATAACTTACAGTTATCTCTTATGGGTAGAATTGCAGTTATCAAAATGAATGTTCTACCCAAATTTCTTTTTTTGTTTCAAATGTTACCTATCTTAAAGAATGAACTTAACTTAAATGAATGGCAGAAAGGTATTAACAAATTTATTTGGGCAGGGAAAAAACCAAGGGTAAAACTTAAAATTATGCAAGATTTCCGTGAGAGAGGTGGACTCAAGGTACCAAATTTGAAAATATATTATGATGCTGTGGTTTTAACATTGATTAGTGATTGGGTGAATTTAACAAATGTAGAAATACTCCATTTGGAGGGTTGGGATTTACTTTTTGGATGACATGCCTATTTAATTTTTAATAAAAAAGTGGATCGGGTTTTTAAATCTCATATTATAAGGACTTCTTTGCTTAGGGTATGGAGGAAATATTATAAAAGTGATTTTAAAATACCATTATGGGCTATACCTTGGCATGTGATAGAGGGGATAAAAAGAGGAGTTAAGATGGATACGGTTTCCTATATACAACTACTTAGATGGGATGGTCAAAATTGGCAGTTAAAATCTTTGGAAGATCTAATACATGAAAATATTACTTATTCATGGTTTCAATATAGACAAATAGTGGAGAGATGGAAGATGGATCGCAATATGGGTTGGCTTAGAGAAGATGAAAATCTTTTTAAACAAGTAACGGATCAAAGACCAACTCATATTAAGAGGGTTTATGGGATTTTAGTGGAAATGGATTCAGAATCTGAATTAATCAAAGATTGTATGATTAAATGGGCACAAAATATTGGTGAACCAATCCCACTGGATACTTGGGAACTTATATGGGTAAGGAATGTTAAATTCACACAAGCGCAGAATTTAAGAGAGAATTTTTATAAACTGTTTTATAGATGGCACCTTGACCCACAAAAATTGTCTATTATGTACCCTGATCTACAGCCTAAATGTTGGAGATGTGGTTGTTTGGATGCTACCTATTATCATATTTGGTGGTCGTGTAAAAATATAAAAGCTTTCTGGATTAAGATATGGTGGAATATTCAAAGAATTTTTAGAAGGAGGGTAAAATTTACCCCGCAATTATTTTTATTAGGTATTGTTACGGATTGTGATGCTAAGGAAGTTATATTGATGTTAAATTTGATCACAGCCGCAAGGCTGCTAGTAGGACAATATTGGAAGAAGGAATCTTTGCCTACCCTACAAGAGTGGTTTTATAAAGTTTCTTATTTGGCGGAAATGGCAAAGATTTTGGCTTTCTTAAAGGAGCAATCTCAAGAGAAATTTTTTGTTGTATGGGAAAAATGGATAAATTTTATACAATATAATTTGGATATGGAAAAATATCATTTAGCTTTTTTATAAATTGTATAAAAATTTTTTGGGATATTTTACAGATTGTTTCTTTTTTTTCCCGTCTTTTGTTTTCTTCTCTCTTTTTTTTCTTCTATCTTTTTTATCCCTTTTTCTTTTTCTTTCTCTCTCTCTTCCTCTCTTTTTTTCTTTCTTTTTTAAGTATTTTTTTAATGCTTATGTTATATATATTTTATTATTAATTATTTTATAAGTTGTAAAAATTTGTTTAGGTTTTTTAAAATTTTAAATAAGCCTGTATCCAGTTCTGGGAAGCTCGGGGAGGGGGGAGGGGGGGTTGGGAGGGATGGGTGAGGGTTGGTCGTTTATTTGTAAAACTTTTAAAAAATTTTCAATAAAAAAAATTACTATATACAAAATATTGCATAACATAGATCTTACTGTGAAATCTTTAACATATGCATAAAAATGTTTGGATTGTGGACTTCGGGTTTGACATCGCGATGTTATGGGCACAGGAAGATGGGGCTCTGTCTTCCACGTTTGATTTCACCCCACTGAGGACCCTAAAAAGGGTCAAAAGTCACCCTGGAGAGGTGACAGAGAAGGAGGGGACTCTTGTTGATCACGGGAAGGTCACAGCCCTTCCATTTGATTCAAGGAAGCCCTCCAAACTGGTGGGGGAAAGACTGGCTACAATCGTGTGACCAGTCAGAAGCTGCTGACAACCAAAGAAAATAAACATTAACCAGCAACTTTCGAGCAACATGGATGGAACTGGGTGAGACCCTATCTCTCTTTATGACTTTAATACTTTTACCTTGTCCATTCCTCCAGGACAAGAAAAGTGTCAAATTAATTGCTTGGGGGAAAATAGAGAAAATTACAAGATTAATTTGGAAGCAATACACATCTATAACTTTGAAATTTGGGGACTAAAAGTGCTTTTGAGATTTTTTTTTTTTTAAAAAAAGAGACTTAAAAAGCTTGTAATATAAGTTTGGATGTAAAAAGCTGGAAGATGGCATCAACAACATCTAGTGGTGAACTACAGCACTACAATTTATTATGCCTAAAGGAAACTTGACTGGAAGCCCAGACTCAGATAACACTCTTGTTGTTTTCAGAAACTTTCACTTTTGAAGACTGCAGCTGGGAAAAGGGGGGAAAAAACCTTCTTGGGCTGCTTATCTGTGTGTCAGAGAAAATAAACAATTTTGAAACTGGCCTGCCTGGACTATGAATATACAGTAAATACTAACTGACTTTTAGATGATAGAATATTTTGGACTATAAACCTTTGATTGATGAACAATTTTTAATTGCTCTTCTCTCTCTGGACAGAAAGGATGTGTTTTTCATTGGACAGAAAAATTAGAACTTTACTTATATTTGCTGAGGGGACACTTAATGATGGACTGATAGGCTGGCTGGATAATTAGGAGTTCAAATGAAAATTGACTAAAACATTTTAAATCCCTAAATAGATTGGACTATAAAGACTACGTACAAAGACAAAATGGATGTTCCATACTTAGCTTCAAATGGTAAAAAGCCATCCCTAACACCTGTCCCCAATGTCTTGTTGACATACCAACAAGAAAATGTTGATGAATTTCGGAAAGAAATTCTTTCTGTTAAAATCAATACAAGAGACAATGGCTTAGCTCTTGATGAGACTAAAAATAACACAAAGGAGATAAAAGAACAATTCTTTAATCTAAACCTACAAACTCAGAAAATGAGTACAAAGAAGGAACTAGCAACCCAGAAAATAGAAGGAAAATCAGAGGAAGCAAATCCAAAGATGGAGGACCTAAAGAAAAGAACTAACAGACAGACTCAGACAAATGAAGAATTAGAAGATGTAGTGATGATATCAGAAATGGAAAAGATATCTTACCTGTCACGATCTCAGAACACATTTGAGGATAAGAAAGAAGAGCTGATTGAATGGAAGTTAGAGCTGTTAGGAGAATTGGGAGAAATTGGAGAAGGAGGGAGGCTGTTTAATGAATATCAGTGGGCTGAGCGTCCTTTCAAAAATACTTTAATCAAATTGTCTCTTACTTCAAACAATATATACAAAAATAGAGGAAGAATTACTTGATGATTCAAATGCATTGACTTGGAAAGTTATTTGGCAAAGGAAGAAAGCTAGAATAAGACTGAAGAAAACAGAGGTTTTGACCCATTAGATGGGATATTACACTATTAATCAAATATTTGAACATGGATGAGAATAGATAATTGTTAGAAATAGAAGTATTATTATAACTAGAAAGGATTTATAACTAGAATATTATATTTTATGAGAAGGGAAATATGAAAAAGCTAAGAGGGTTTGAATAAGGGAAGCTTTTGGTTACCCAAATGTAACTTATTATGAGAAAATATAAGTGATAGAGACATTTTGAACATTGATGGGAAATTAAAATTAAAAAAGCAGGAAAAACGGGATATTAATTGAACAAATGGATATTAAGTGCAAATGCAATTAAGATATATTTTGGTTAGAAAATATATTTTAAACCAACATTATTGATATTATTAGGAAAATGTAACAAAGATGTTGATATTCAATTGTATATGTATTAACAACAATAAGAATTGTATTTTCCTAATGTGGGAAGAAGAGAGGAACCATTGGATGGTGTAATATTGGGCCTAGATTAAAGAAGTTAATACGTACCACTGAATTACTAATGGACCCAGGACAACACGTTGTTATTAAGTACTTACGATTGTAAAACTAGAAAATTAATAAAATATTTATAAAAAAAATGTTTGGATTTGATCTATGCAGTAAATTGTTATGATACTTTATCACACTGTTAAGTATTAATTCTCAAGGATTTAGAATTTTTCTAGTGTTCTTTATAAAACTGTTATATAATAAAGCAAGCTGCTAAGTGATGCTTTTCACTGTTCCAAACTTTCAGCTAGCAGCCAGAGGCTAGGTAAAATAAGGAGCAATAAGTGGTAAAGAAATAGAAAAGTTAAAATAAAAGTACTTGTTCATTTAAAGGCAATCTGCTCACCAAAGAACATCTCAAATGCAACATTACTCTTGCAGTTCTTTGTCATCCTGAATTTAGTTCACACTAGTTTCAGTTACAACAGAACCTTTAGACTATTCTAAAAAATGCTTGAAGCTACTTATTTCAACTCCTATAGCAAAAAGTCATTTAAAAGAAATCATGGAACATTACTGAAAGCACTTGAAACATAAAAGCATTTACAATCTATTGCAAATCTACTAGGAGTTTACATGAAGAGTCATTATTTGCTTTTATATAGAAAAAGACTGTAATAAGATTAAACTGTTCAGTTTTGTTTTCTGGACAAGGTTATATGTGTTATATGTCCAAGCATGCAAGCCCTTTACCAGTTTTGGTTCTTTGCAGAAATTGCAAATTGTTTTCCTGATAGGAATTACTTTTTAGATGAATGTGATACATTGATATGATGTGATATGATACATGAGCATACTTGTATATATATTTATACACGCATACAAACATGAAAAAGTTATGAAGCTATTTTTCTTTATTTTCTATTTTTCTCTGTGATTATTTTTCTATTTTTCTCTGTGTTTATTTACTACAATTTTAACCTTTTCCCCTCTTTTCCCAGTGATGTCTTCTACCTTTTCCAAGGAGAAAACAGTGATGTCCATAAAATTAGCTAAGATGTGGCAAACTATGATTTCTCTTAATGGTTCTGATCAAGATAGTTAACTTTATGTTATTAAGAAATAACTATTAACATATCTTAGATTTTGCAAGACAAAAGAGGAAGGATTATTCTTTCTTATCAGTGTCTTAGATTTTCTGGTACAATTAG
Organism: Crotalus tigris; assembly: GCF_016545835.1. NCBI lineage: Eukaryota > Metazoa > Chordata > Lepidosauria > Squamata > Viperidae > Crotalus > Crotalus tigris. The sequence goes on along the minus strand of NW_024100143.1, from coordinate 299,065 downwards.
CCTACATTCTTTAGCATAAACTCAAGTGTGTGACAGTGTTCCTATTGTTTGCATCAGGCTTATTGGGAAGCAGCAATGAGGTCATACATATCTATTTGTGGGGAAACTAAAGGTGTCACTCTACTGGTAGCTTACTACTTCATTAATGTTGGATGCTCTTATTTTTTGTGGTTTTATTTTAGTATTCGCATTACTTCTTCATAAAGTTAGACATCTCAGTGTAATGATAGAGTTTCCTTTAGCTTATAATCTAGTTGTTAAGAAATTATTATAAAACTATTTTGTAAAGCCTCCAATCAGATGTATACCAAATAACATAAAATTATTTATTTAGAAAGGTCCATTGAGACCATTATGTCGAACACCTTTTTTAAATCTATTAAGAAAGGGACAGCCTACAACTGCTCTACTGTTAAAGTGCTTTTACTGTTAAGAAATTGTTCTTTGTAACATTCAGTTGGAATCCCTTATTTTGTATTTTGCACTTTGGATATAAGCAAGAATATGTCATTAGCTCTTTCAGGTAATTTAAATACTCATGACAGAACAGCTGGACTAAAAAAAAAATACTGAAAACCATAGAAACGTTGTCCTTCCCCATCCATTAATTGGGAGCTGTGGTGGCACAGTGGTTAGAATACAACATTGCAGCCTGACCCTGCCCAATGCCAGGAGTTCAGTCCTAACAGCTCAAGGTTGACTCAGTTTTCCAGCCTTTCAAGGTCAGTAAAATGAGGACCCAGATTGTTGGGGGCAATCTGCTAACATTTGTAAACAACTCAGAGAGTGCTGTAAAGCACTATGGGGCATATAAGTCAAAATGCTATTGGTATTAATTACTGTCCACTGCACTTAACTATGGAAAGTGGGTCTTACAAAATTTCATGTTGCACCAACAGTAGTTTTTAAAAGCCTGAGTGAACCTGAGGGCAAGGAAAACATTTTTTTCTCCTTACCATGTTTCTATGCATGACAAAAAGGTAGCTTTGGATAAACAATCTGGGCCTGAATCAAATTGCCTGGATCAAAAATCTTGTATGCCAGGGCAATGAGTTATGATGTCTTGTTTACCCAAGATGTCTACTATGGAATAAACCTATGCTCATAAGTGGCTGATATAAAAGTGAGTAAATTGTAATATCCTACTAGTTGGAGATATTTGGCAAATAGGCATGCCATTGTCAGTTATATCATTGCTGAATATTAATTCAAATATATGGTATTACACCTTGTACCAAAAATCTTGCTACCATTATTGCCCTAGTTTGCTCAGATATATTCTTTCATAAGCAACTCTAGAAATTAATGCAATATATTGATGATATTTTTAATTGTAAAACATCAGAAAAGGAAAATGACTATAGTAAACCAACTATAGCCAATCATTTCTTATGTTGTGTCTTTATAAGACCTTACTAAATTTTCAACAAGAGCAGTCGCTTTCCATATACAGACCTTACATCTATCTGTACATTGGTATTACTATCTGAACAGAAATAGCAACAGAAAAAAGATAATGTTAGGTGTAATGTCTACTTCCAAGAACATAATTCATCTGTTCTTTTAACAATATTCATTTTCAAAAGTCAGCAATAATATTGTAACTTTTTGCTTAATTCCTCATCTGAAAATGTTCCTTGACATTATATTGTATGTGACCCAAATAAGTGCTTTGCAAAGCATATTTTCCAGCAATGACAGATATATCATTTACTTTGTGTATGCTTAAAAAGTAGAAGATATGAATGGAGGCAAGGGGGAAAGGGAATTAATGTGCAAGCAAAGAGCAAGCTGAAAGTGAAAATTGTTAGAAAAGTCTACTTCATTTTTTAGATGTCACATAAAAGCCAAATTCACACGGTATCAGACATTTTCAGAAGTCCCACATGACTCCCTGCTAACGCTGCTACAGAACTAAGAAATCCAGCAGGTACTGCAGTGCTGTCAAAAATTTATATGATTAGTAAATGGGAACTGCCTGTTTTCCTAAAGTTAGTGTTGACTGCTAATATAGATAGCTGGAACATGATAACTAGGTCATTTCTGCTCCAGGCAATAACTAGATATAAACCCTTTAAAATAACTCTCTAAGCTATTCTGTTCATAGTAATGCTCTTTTTTTATTAATTCTTTTTCTTCTTGGATGTTAGAATAATTAGTTTGACCAAGAGGTCACTTGGACATGCCCCGTACCTATAATTTGTTTGCCTAAGGAGCTTGTTCCTTTTTATGTTCTGTCATGTTCTGTTTAATATGGATCCTTAGAGGAGATTTTGAATATTCTCTACATAAAGATGTCTTTAAAAAAAATTCTCCGGAGTTTAATTAGCAATGCCTTTGAACTCTTTTTGGTTGAAGAACTCATGTAAGATGTTACAAGAACCTGTAAAATTCAACTTTCTCCAGTTTATGCACTTAAGATTTTTTAAAAATAAGAAAATCAATATTAATTAAAGTTTCATTTTTTTCTATGAGATCAAGCATCAATAAAAACAAATAAATCATTAACATAGATTTTGTTTGTTTTTCCCCATGTTTGAAAAGTAAAAACTGATTTTATACACTGAAGATTTGAAGGACAAAACTAACATACCAGATATACAGAGCAAATACACAGGATTTGATATTCTCATTAAAAGTGTGTTAAAATAAAGTGATTGTTATAATTTAGTATATGTATCGCCAAAGCAACCATATTGTCATAATTAGAATAGCAGACTTACCACATTGTCTAATGTAGGTGATCAGGATGAAGAAAGAGAACGTATTTACATGCACATATCAATTTATATTGAACTTTACACAATTAAATTGGACAGTAATAATAACCCTGCTCTCAAAGAATTCATTATTTTTACATGACCGGTAGTAGGAATGACCAAGGGAAGTATATACACATACATTTTAAAAAAGTTATAGAGAAATGAATGTGTAAAATGTTGTTATATATAAATAAAACTTGGATATAGCTGGAAAGAGGATTAAAAAGACTTAGTAAAAAAAATGAGTGATAAGATGTATTTTGAAGTAGGATTTAAAGAAAAAGAATCTTAATGCACAATAAATCACTTTTTGGAGAGAGTTACAAAGGGAAAAAGTGAATATATGGCTTTCAATTGAGCAAATTCACTATAGTTTATGTTCTGGAACAAGTCTAACCCACTACAATAAATTTTCAGTGCATGAATACACATTTTAATTCACTTTCAATGTTCCTGCTGGACTCATCTTAGGTAGCACAGTTGTTATCATAGGGATAACTCCCAAAAATCATGACCCCAATGCTATTGGCAACTCATACACTCAACATGATGTACTCAGCAATGTGACAATGAAGACTGAGATGGGAGGAGGGGGAGATATTCTATGCTGTTAGAAGGGCAGGTGACATTTTGACAATTATCATTTCTAAAATATATATATTGTGTGTGTGCGCGTGCATGTGTGTGTGTGTGTGTGTGTGTGTGTGAGAGAGAGAGAGAGAGAGAGAGAGAGAGAGAGAGAGAGAGAGAGAGAGAGAGAGAGAGAGAATATATATATTAGATAGATAGATGAAAGGTAAAACATTGGGGATAGGGATTGCTTGTTTTGGAGAAAACACAGTGTTGGTCTAAGAACTGAAACCCACGTCTATGTTTCCCTGCAATGAAACTGTATTCCAGATGCTTTCAATGCCTTAAAAGGGAAGGCAGGTAGATTTTTTCCTCCTCTCCTCTTCTCTCCTCTCCTCTCCTCTCTTCTCCTCTTCTTTCTTTCTTTCTTTCTTTCTTTCTTTCTTTCTTTCTTTCTTTCTTTCTTTCTTTCTTTCTTTCTTTCTTTCTTTCTTTCTTTCCTTCCTTCCTTCCTTCCTTCCTTCCTTCCTTCCTTTCTTCTTTCTTTCTTTCTTTCTTTCTTTCTTTCTTTCTTTCTTTCTTTCTTTCTTTGTCATGGAGAAAAACCAAGTGGGTTCTGTTGAGTCCGTGGCGGGAAACAGACACGAGAAGCAGCTGGAGTTCTCAGTTTCTTTTATTCAGCGTTCAGCTTACAGGAAGATGACTTCAGCCTCGCCCAAATGCCTCGCAGCCTCTTATATAGGCAACTCCCGGGTAAATGGGTTACTTTTCCCGCGCCAGCACCCGCGCATGCGCACGGCGCTGGCGACAGCCTGTCTGGTCCCGGGCAGCTTTGCACCTGCCCGGGACTGCCTGCAAACGCCCGAGCCGTTTGCAAGGCTCGGGACATAACACCCCTTTCCCCCGGGCTAAAACTACTACCAACATACAACATTTATTTTATACGACAATTTGCTCCCCAGTGCTCCCACTGTTTACTGGCTTTTGCCTTGCCAGCAATGTTATGTAATCTTCTAGGTACTTAGGAGATTTCTTTGCTCTCTGTGACCTTCTTAGCTCTGGGTTACTGGCATAAGTCCCCTGACTGGAGGGAGGCGTGAGCCTGTTCTCTCTATTGTGCCCTGGTGTCTTCCAAGGACTGTGCCCCGATGCCTGGCCTGCTTGCTTGCCCACCGGGCTCGTCAGGCCAGGGCTTCTGTTGCTTTGTGACCTGGTTGTCCTACCTAGCTGTAGACCCTCAGGCCCCTTGAAGTGATAGCCACTGCTGGGCGTCTCTGTAGAACCTCCTAGGTCAGTCCAAGACCTGTCAGGAGGCTGTCCATTCCCTGAACCCCATTCTGTGCTTGGGCTCATGTGGGTTTCTGTACTTTCCCAAAACTCAGGTGTTCCCTGATTTGTGCTAGGGGTGTTGTAGTCGGGACTTGGTTCCTCGACTAGCTCTGTGTATGTTTGACCCCCTGTAGGATTTGGGGTAAGGTCAGGCCAACCTTGGGAATTGTGTGCCAGCTCTCTTGCAGGGAATGATTTGTTGGGATGCCCCCGGGTATCCTCCGTTGCTGGAGTGCTGTGTGATGTGTGTGGAAAGTGAGTATGCCCCCGGGGTGACTCCCTGGCTGGAGTAGGCGTGAGTGCCTGTTGTGTGGGTAAGCTCCATGACTTTCTTTTCGGAGCAATTGCAGAACCCTGGGATGGGCCGTTTGTGGCTCCCTCAGTGGAGATGGGCAGTAGCTCTTGCCCTTCCCTTTGCTCCAAAGGGTCCCCCTCCCCCCCTGGAAAAGACCCAGGAGTCTCAGCAGAAAAGTCTCGCCTAGAGCGAAGTTGGTCGATGTGCCGACGCAGGACACGACCGTTGTCCAGGGCAACCTCGTAGGAGAGAGGACCTGTGATCCTGGACACAGAAGCGGGGACCCATGTATGACCAGGCCCGTAATTGCGAGCCCAAACCGGGGCACCCACAAGTAGTTGTCTAGGTGCCCTAGGATGTGAGGTAGATGAAGGCAGTCTGTCCGGATGCAACCGGTCAAGTCTAGTAGTAAGTTGGCGCCCCCAACGAAGTTCAGCTGGACTTCTCCCTGTAGAAGTGGACGGTGTGGTGCGATAAGAAAGGAGAAAGTCAGCCAACCTGTGATGCCAGTCCCCGTAGGTGAGTCTCTTCAAGGCGTCCTTTGCGATGCGCACCATGCGTTCAGCCATACCGTTGGTGGACGGGTGAAAAGGCGCAGACGTGGCATGACGAATCAGGTTTGCCTGTAAGAAAGCTTGGAATTCGGAGGAGGTGAATTGAGGGCCGTTGTCGGACACAATGACATCTGGCAGCCCGTGTGCAGCAAAAATCCCCCTCAGTACCTGAATAGTCTTTGCAGTGGTGGTGGATGAGACAGGCACAACCTCAAGCCATTTTGAATGGCTGTCAACAAGGACCAAGAAGAACTGGCCCTGAAAGGGCCCAGCGTAGTCAATGTGCACCCTAGACCATGGGGACTGTGTTTCCTCCCATCTATGCACAGGAGCTTGGGGCATCTCTGGGCGAGATCGTTGGCACAGGTGGCATGCGTGTACCTTAGCCTCAATACCTTTATCTAAACCAGGCCACCACAAGTGGCTTCGTGCAAGAGCCTTCATATGAACAATGCCAGGATGACCCTCGTGGAGGGATTCTAAGACCCTAGTCCTCATTGAGGTGGGAATGACAACTCTGTTTCCCCAAAGCAGACAACCCTGAGAAAGGGACAGTTCGTTCCTTTTGGACCAGAAACTCTGAAACTCAGGACTAGGGCAGTGCTCAGGCCACCCGGACAGGACCCAGGAGCGGACACGTGAAAGTGTGTGATCTGTACCTGTTTCAGCGGTAACATCCCTGGCACTAAGAGGGAGCTCGGGCAAGGCTTGGATTGATAGAATGTTGACAGCTGGCGCGGGGTCAGCTTCTACTACTGGCAGAGGCAACCTACTGAGGCCATCAGCATGGCCCATTTCTTTCCCAGGCTTGTGGAGTAATGAAAAATCATATGCAGACAAAAAAATAGACCACCTAAGCATTCTAGGGGAAATGATGTGGGGAGTCTGCTTACGTGTGGTAAACAGTCCCAGCAGAGGCTTATGGTCAGTGAAGACCGTGAAATGCCTGCCATATAGAAAATCGTGGAATTTTTTAATTCCAGCAACAACAGCCAGAGCCTCCCTGTCTATCTGAGCGTAGTTGCGCTCGGCAGAAGACAGTGTTCTGGAGTAGTATGCAATAGGAACCTGAGTTCCATCAGACCTGAGGTGACTCAGGACAGCTCCAACCCCGTAGGGGGACGCATCACAAGCGATGCACACAGGAAGAGACTCGTTGAAATGTGCAAGAACACTGTTAGAAGTGAGCAAGGCCTTGACTTCTTTAAAGCAAGCCTCATGTGCTTGTGACCACAGCCACACAGCTTGTTTGTCTAGTAGCCTGTGAAGAGGCTCAGCTACACTAGCTTTATGTGGAAGAAAAGAATTGTAGAAATTCAGGAGGCCTAAGAAGGCCTGAAGTTCGGCCTTAGACTTTGGCCTGGGTGCTTCTAAAATAGCAGTTAGTTTGGATTCAGCAGGATGAATCCCAGCAGCATCAATTTTGAATCCCAGAAATTCAGTAGAAGGCACCCCAATCTTGCATTTGTCTTTTCTGAGCTTGAGGCCTGATTTCCTGAATCTTAACAGGACAGCCCTAAGCCTTTCAGCTAGAATGTGTGTGGAGTCTCCTGCAATCAAGACATCGTCAAAGTAGGGGCAGACCCCTGGTATACCTCGTAGTGTGTTTTCCATTACGCTTTGGAAAATCCCAGGAGCGACATTCACTCCAAACTGTAGCCTTTTTACCTTAAAGGCTCCCCTGTGGGTCACAATGGTCTGAGCTATAGCAGCATCATCATCAACAGGCAGCTGTTGATATGCTTGAGCTAGGTCAAGCTTTGCAAAAACATGCCCCCCCTTGAGAGAGGCCAGGATGTGACTGACCACAGGAACAGGATAGGCATGTTGCTGCAATGCCTTATTGAGTGTGCATTTGTAATCAGCACAAATGCGAATGTCCCCATTTGCCTTTAGAGGCGTGACAATGGGGGTCTCCCACGGGCTGGAATCAACAGGTTCTAGGATTCCCTGTTGGATTAGTTTGTCTAATTCAGTGTCAATCTTACTTTTTAAAGCAAAAGGGACCCTTCTTGCTTTAATCCTAATGGGAGTGACAGTGGGGTCTAGCTTTAAGGACACAGGTGGTCCTTTGAATGTGCCCAGCTGGGGGCTGAAAACATCTGCAAATTCTTTGCAGACTTCCTGTAGGTCGAGTGTTTGTAAGCTGTTGAGTCCTGTGACGTGTATCCCCAGGGCCTCAAACCAATCGAGTCCTATGAGACTCGTTCGTTCACCCCCTACTACTAATAAGTCTAGTGGACCTTCAAAACTCTTGTATTGCACGTTAAGGGTGGCCTCCCCCTTAACACACACTCTTGAGTTCTGAAAATCTGTTAATACAATATCAGAAGGCCTTAACTTGGCCTTAGTCCCACTACTGGAACAAATCTTCCTAAATGTATGCAATGAAATGATGGAAAGGGCAGACCCTGTGTCTAGTTCCATAGATAATGGAACCCCTTGTAGCTTCACGTTGAGTGACAGCTTTTTCTTCATGGGCTTGTGTGTGCCTGTCCTACAGATGCTTCTTCGCGAAGCGCAAAAACCTACCCTATTCTGGCTGGGGAGTCTGGTACCCTTCAGGCGTTCTTCTTGGGGTTGTGCCTTTCGTCGGCCCAGACACACAGCTGCAATGTGCCCTTGTTTGCCGCATGCCCGGCAGGTAGCGGAGCGGAACTTGCAGTCGGTTCTCCTGTGGCGACCTCCACAGCCGATGCACTTGAGTGGAGCCGAAGAGCTTCCCTTCTGGTTTTCTTCCTTCGCGGGGTGTAGACGGTCGACTTCCTCGTCCGGATCCTCCTCGGAGTTTCGTCGGACGTCTTCCTGGTGCACGGACGCACCCTCTGCACTGCTTCTGATCGGCCGCATGTTCTTGACGGCGCCGCCTGCTGCTTCTTCTGCGGTGACTTCCCTTAAGGCGTCTTGGAAGGATAATTCTTCCTTAGCGAAAAGTCTCTGTTGTAGCTCTCGATGCCTCAACCCGCACACGAATCGGTCCCTCAGTCGTTCCTCGAGGTCCTTGAACTCGCAGGGCTTGGCGGCCTTCCGTAACGCGGCGATGTACTCCTTGGCTGACTCCCCGGACCGTTGATCCCTCTGCTCGAAGGTGTGGCGCCATGAGATAACGGACACCTTGGGGTGGAAGTGCTCCTTCAGCAGCTTCTTCAGGTCTGCGTAGCTTACAGACTCTACTGGAACAGGTGCTGCAAGGTTTTCTGCGATTTCGAAGGCGTCTTGGCCGCAAACGCAAAGCAGGGTGGCAGCCTTCAAGCTATCTTCCCTCACTTGGTTTGCCTTGAAGTAGTTCTCCATTCTGGATACGTAGGACTCCCACCGCTCTGGATGTGAGACGTCGAATTCCGAAAGCCTTCCGATTTTCGCCATCTTCGGATCTTCAGGAGACAGGTCTATCAGCCAGCCTACCCCCGAATGCGCACCGGATTGGCGGGCAGCTGCCGAGTCGACGCCGTTCCTCTTCCGCCGCTCAGGACTCCTTGGGTAAGCTTACACTTCTTCCTTTCCAGGTAGTGCAAGGCATCCCATCCTCGTCGCCAGTGTTGAGTCCGTGGCGGGAAACAGACACGAGAAGCAGCTGGAGTTCTCAGTTTCTTTTATTCAGCGTTCAGCTTACAGGAAGATGGCTTCAGCCTCGCCCAAACGCCTCGCAGCCTCTTATATAGGCAACTCCCGGGTAAATGGGTTACTTTTCCCGCGCCAGCACCCGCGCATGCGCACGGCGCTGGTGACAGCCTGTCTGGTCCCGGGCAGCTTTGCACCTGCCCGGGACTGCCTGCAAACGCCCGAGCCGTTTGCAAGGCTCGGGACATAACAGGTTCTATCTAATCCCAGAAACTAATGTTACTTCCTTCCTCCCTGCCTTATTCAGCCACTATTTTGTAATAGTTTAGTGATGCTATATAATCAGCACTGTTAACTGTAAATTGCATCAGTTGAACTTGTGTAATTACTGCTTTAATTAATCCAATTAATTTGTATGCCTTAAAATTTGTGCAATCCAAGAGATGTTTTAAAACTTTGGAGAGTTTCTGGTTCAAATAGTTAATGTTTTCTGATGGATATAGATTTACTAGACCAATTCTCTTCACCAGTGTTCCCAGCTTTGGCAACTTTTCAATAATGGCTATGCTGGATGGGAATTCTTAAACCTCAGGAATTGGTCCAGGTTGGGAAGTATTGCTGAGGAAATGCCAGTTTGGTCCAGTGATTAAGTCACCAGAATAGAAACTAAGAGATCATGAATTATAGTCTCCTAGTTTCATGAAAGTCAGTTGGGTGACCTCGGGCCAGTCACTCTTTCTCAGCCCAACTGACCTGACAGAGCTGTTGTTGTGGGAAAAATATGAGAAGGAGGGAATAGTAGATATGATTGCCACTTTGAGTTGTTTATAAAAAATAAAGATGGAATATAATTAAATAAACAAATAAACAATCATTGTGCCTCTCAAATCCCAACCAAAGACTTATTGAATGCACACCCTAGGCTGATTTTCATTTGACTCAAACTTATCCCAAATAAGGATTTCTACTACTACCTGCAAAATATTTTATAAGGCCACTCTTACTTCTCTCCTTAGAAGCTACACTCTCTGCCCTACAAAATACCATGTGGAAGCCCTGACCTAAACACTGAAAACAGTTTTTAAAGCAATATAAAAACAATTGGCAATTAGTTAGCTAAGCTTCATAATTTTTCATTAGTAGATACCATGCCTTATTTTAAATTGCATCTGATATTTTATTTTATTTTATTTTTATGTGCTGCATTCTTTCATTTGTGTATCAAACTAGGAATTAGAATTCAGACAGTCTATTTTTACCTCTAGTCTGTGAAATTTTGTTTATCTGATTATTTATTTATTCCATATATATTGCCACCCATCTATGCATGAAACTTTGGGCAGTGAACAAAATTAAAACAGAGAATTTCATTTAAACAATAGCTCAATTAATACTAATTAAAGCTCAATAAAAGGTGAAGTCCCCTAAGAGAGATATATCGATGCCAGAATGTATATGATGACACCTGAGCCCATTGGTTGGGGAAAGAATCTTACTGTGTCCCAGGGCTCTGTGTTTACATATTTACCAGGTTCTTAAGACTGAAAAGGAGAAAGAGTCTGTCTTTGAAACTGCAACATTTAGACCTGATAACTTTTATTTTTACAAATGTCCACCATTGTTTTTCCACCATTGCAATCAATGCATATTGAGATAAAGCAAGTATAGCACAATAGTTCCTTCAAAAGTTTAAACTTCAAATTTAACAATATTTTAACTTGGGATTTATCTATACCAGTTCCATGTACAGTAGCTTAAAAATGTATTGAAATGTTGTATTCTATGTTGATGAATAACTTTAGTCAAGGAAAGATGGGTAAATTGACTTTATAAATTTTGATAATATTAACTATGGGTTGATTTTAATGGCTTTGTGTTAGAAGCCAAATTTTCCATCGTTCTGCTTTTATATTTGGTTATTTTCAGAAATAGTGTCAGAAAGATTAACTCAATCCCCAAGCACTGTAAGATTATACAGAAGTTTATTTCATTCCCATTTTCTTTAATAACTATATGAAACTTCTGAGATGAAAAGGTAATCAACAATACATTGATGGCATCCCGTTGTTTCTCTTTGAAATCTATGTCAGGTTAAACTCTGGTGGTACTGAACCATCTGTGCAGAGACTCCCTCAACTAATAATGGGTTGGATAACACTGATAAATTGAATCTGAAATCCATGTGGTTTAGAATCTGAATGTGCATTTTATTCTGGTATTCACCTTGAGATTTGATCCAACATTTTCTGTTTCACCATAAAGAGTATTTAGCGGTAGATTGCCATTTATAATTACTCCTGGGTATAGATAATTTAGTTCATGACCTGGTAGCTCCTTGACTAAATTAAGTAATTCAGTGCATGCATGCCTATCATTGAAGACATCAAGAACTCCCTAGTAGCTTGAGTGGGATTCAGAGCAATCACACTACAGTGATTATAAAGAAGCTGTTTATGTTACTTCAAACAAATTCAAGTTACTAATGATCATTTTTAAATTCTAAATAACTTGAGTATCAAGCAAGTATTTTTACTTTTGTACCTTATGAAGATACAAAAAGTAGCAATGTTGCAAGTGATTTGTCATTGGCCCAAAGGCTTTTTTGTTTACTAAGGCACTTTAACTAGTGGTTTTCATCTATAATATTTGTTGTCTTGTTTGCTTATATCTCATGATTATATGGTTTTGTTATTTTTATTGTATTAATGTATTTAACTTTATCTGTATATTGCACACATAAATCCACAAATAAATACATACATTTATTTGTAATTCAATGGCTGGACACACAATCCCAAATAACATTGTACATCAGGCTATTTCTTCTTGATTTACTATTGTTTACATATAAAGCATACAGCTACCAACAGCATTATTTATTGCAAAAAACATAGGCACAAGTACTATGGATCAAACCCCAGAATTTTAACTAGGTACCTCTGAAATTTCACAAATAGCTTACAATGCAACTATTCATTTTGTGTTTCTTATATATTATCAGAGAGCAAAAGGAAGATTTGAAACAGAAGCTAGCTATCAAATGGTCTGCAAACAAATCAAAGCATTCCCCTAAATTCCTGAAGAAGCAATTTGAATGCTGTTAAATAAATACTGTTAAATATATGTTATAGGCATACAACTCACTTTGCCTTTTCGTAATATTGAATAATACAGTAAGAAAGGTATGAAACTTTAGCCTGGAAAGGAAGGGTGGGGAGCAGTTAAACAGCAATATTCTGACAAAAGCAGTGCCATAGTAAACTAAACAAACAGAAATAGGACAAAGACAAATATAATTTATTGTCTGATTTTACAGACTGCTTCCAAGTAAAATTTATTTTTTTCCCTTTGTGTAATAGCCGTATGTTAGTGGCAAGTATTTTGTGAATGGACATGTTTTCACAACAACTGTAATGATGACTTAATATTTCTTCACAATTCAAAATATTGTGACTCCACAAGAGATGTTGCTTTCATTTGCTGTTTATTTACACCCAGAAGCTCTAAATTAGGGATAGAAGACAGAATTTAACTAATTAGAAGATTTTCAGAGAATTTAAGAAAAGTGTCATCTTCAGACAAATGTCATCCTTCACTCCTTTTTTTTTTATTAAATTGTGATTAACATTACCAGATAAATTAAACTACTTTCAGTATTATAATTCATCAGAAGCACTAACATGACTGAAAGGATTGAATACTGCAAACATCTGGTGTTAAATTGTAGGTCATTCCAGTCTCAAATCAGGAATACCTTCTCAGTTACAATAATGCACCACTGATTGGTGAAAAATTTCAGAAAGTAATCAGCCTAAAGCTTCTATAGCAGTGGTTCTCAACGTTTCTAATGCCGCGACCCCATAATACAGTTCCCCATGTTGTGGTGACCCCCAACCACTTATACATCACTGGGTGCCAGGGGTGTGGCCAAAGAAAAGGGGGAAAAAATGGCGGACAGCCTTGTTTGGCAACCCCCGTGAAATGGTCGTTCGACCCCAAATGGGGTCCCGACCCACAGGTTGAGAACCACTGTTCTATAGGGAAAACTTTTGGCAGCAGTGTCTTCAAGAAGGAAAATGACAAATTCCACAGCATGTGTGACTGAGTTTTGTTTATGCATTGTGCTGTGACATACATATGCAAAAGAAATAAAACAATTGCCATGCTACAGCATTACTGCTTTTGTGATTTTGATGAAATTAATAAACCTTTACACACCTCTTTTAAGTTCATCATGTTTTGTATGTACTATATGCAATGTCACAAATACTGCTAACAAAATGATGTGTTTACTTCACTAAACTAAAGCAACAGGAACTGTTTTATAAAACATGTCACTGCATCCTTTTTTGCTTATGTCACATATATATCATTTGACAGTTTTTGCTTACAGCATTTCTACTACCAGTGATTGTTCCAAAGATCAATACTACTGATCTTGCCATTTTCCAAATGTCTCTACTTTCATTCTCTTACTATCTCACACATGCACTTTCATTCCCAATCTTGCATATCACTTTTAAATGCTAGTCTACTCATTTTCTACTTGAACACTTTTGGCAGCAAACATTACTGCAAATAATCATCCTTGTTACTTTCGCTTCAAGGATCTGGATACACAGAATATTTGTTTTGGTTTTTTAGTTCCAGTGTCTTATCCACTGAAAAAGTGGAACTTTTTTTTTTTAATAGAAAGTGGTAAAGTTAGTTTGATAGAGATTTTAAATATAGTATTTTACTGGGAATTTTATTGCCTGTTCCCTCTTGTTCATTGAGAAGATAAAAATGATTAGACTCTCAGTGCAGGTAAACTGAAAATAAAAAAACTCTGTAACTTTAAAAAAAAAACTCTTTGGTCTTGGAAATCCATGATTTTTGCTCTATTTATAGTTTAGACAGGAGAAAAAGAAAAGGAGACCCTAAATAGACAACCTGGTTTCGAGACAGGGTGAGCTTCTGTTTCTTGCCCCAGCTCCTGCCCACCGAACATGCAAGTAGATAAATAGGTACCACTTTGGTGGGAAGGTAACAGAATTCCGTGTGCCTTGGCATATAGTAATGCTGGCTACATGACCATAGAAGTGTCTTTGGAAAATGCTAGCTCTCTTGGCTAAGAAGTGGAGATGAATACTGCCCCTAGAGTTGGACATGACTAGAAAGGGGAATTTATTATAATATATAAAAGGAAATAAACAAAAAATTGTGTATATTAACTGGGACTGAGTTTTTCAAGTCACAAGAGACAGATGTCTCATTCTTTTTTGCAGATAATTGTGTGGTCCACAATTAATAAATTTATTTCACTAGAAGCTGAGATTACATCTAAAGAGTTCTCAGTGGGAAGAGTTCTCAGTGAACAATATAGGCTATCCCAGCTGGCTTTTTATTTCAACCTATTTCTTTCATCAGTATTCCCACCTGGCTACCACCTGGAATATGCCATCTTCCATCTGGAAACTGTTTAATTAATCAGCTAAAAAAATAGAAATGCTCCTGTTAGTGATCAATTTTCCCCAAATTGCTAAGAAGTAATATTAATATGGGTACTTCCTTTTGGCCTTTCTAGTAGTAATTGTAGACCAAATGCCTTTAAGATTGGAAATGTTCTATTACTAAGCCAACTTTTTAAGGAAAGAAATTACATAAATTGTGCAATTATCACTTGGTCCCCTAAGTATTCCAAGTAAATATTCATATCTCTTTTACAAATTTCTACATTGCCTAGGACAGGGGAAGCTTTTTTAAAATTATAATTTTATTTATTTCTTATAAATGAACAGATTTATTCTATTTCTTTATTTTGATGCACAAGAATAATAATATCTCACACATGATCATCTATTCCATTTCAGAGGAAAAACCAAGCATTTATACTACATAGTCATGTAATTAACCTCATATCAGTTGATCTCCAGTCTACACAGGCAAAAATCCTTCATTTTGTTTTGTCATGGATGTTCTATTTTATTTTCTGATATTAACCATTTGAATTTTTTCAGCCATACCGTGTATGATTAAATTTAACCCATAGTCAAAGAAGTAAATAATAAAAAACAACAAACAATTAACTTGACAAGTAATAGCTGAAAAAGTAAAAGTTCTTTTCTATAAATTAAATACCTAGAAGTAAAACTCTTTTATAATACAGTAAAATGTGACAATGGTAAAATAAAAGAGAAATATTTCCCTTGAAGATGTTAGCAAATATCGACACTACACAAGTGTAATTTAGAAGCAATAATATTTATACAGATGTGAAATTCACAATGGATACATAATAGATTTTTTTCAATCTCATATTATAATTCAAAGTTTAATCAAATTAATCCATGTCTTATCCTTGCTCAAATATTGTTTGTAAATTGATTCACAATTTATCAGAAAGTTATATACAATCCACCAACCAGAGTAGGGAGGTATAGATGTTACATGGATGTATTTCCTTATGTAGGTTTTGCTAGATTCTGTATTTCCCTTTCTACAGTATAACTGAGCACCAGAAACTACATAGCTGCTGAACCTAATGACTGTATATAATCATCTAAAATGCAACGGTCCATGACTTCAATTTTCAGTAGAGGTTTTGAATCTCATGAAAACAGTCTCGCTATGTATACCTTATAAGCCCTACTGCAGATAAAACCAGTCATACTGTGTCCTGGTGGCCAATATAATTGAAAATATCACAATATTTACTGTATAATGTATATTTTTTAACAAATCCCCCCTTCAAGTAAGTCAGTAGAGTAAAGCCTCATACATAAAGACATTGTATAATGCAATGTCCACATCTCTACCTGGAAGCTTAAGAAAAGTTGGATCATATTCACGTACTCCTCAACTCACAATCTCCTTTCTAGCTTAGCACCTCAGTCACTACATTAAATAGTCTCCATATCATATGAAATATACAATGAGGAGTGGTTTAGATTATTCATAGTTCAAAGTATTGAGCACTGTGGATACCGAACATGTGAACAGAATTTAATATACAGGCTAATTTTAGCTATTTTTATTTTTTTCAAATTGAATTGTATTTCCATTTTTTTTCATTCCAATTGTGTAGTTCTCTGTGTTTATATTAAAATGCATCATATGTACTTTTATTTAAAACAGTGAAACTGGGAAAACTTGATGATTTAACTTTCTAACTTTTCTTTGAGATTGCATATATGATGATTTCTTCTGTGAGATAAATTGAGTTTAGAAAAAAATGATTGGCAAAGACACCCAGATGGGAAGTTGTTTACAATTCTCGATCAGTTGGACTGAAGAAATAATTGTTAAGATGAATGATTAAAGTGATGCAGATATATGTAAGAAATTTTGAGCCGACACAGAAATAATATTAAAAAAACTGCTTTGAAATTTTCTGAAGATAAGGTACCTATCTAAAATACCATGACAGTTGCCCCATTATTATCTTATGGATTATGAACTCAAATACTGATTCATGGACTTGTCATTCATCTTTTGATAAACTTAGAAAAACTTTAAACATTTTTACAACACAAAGAGAGCTTCTGGCTGTTATTCCATGAACAGTACCTATGAATTAATTCCAACACGATAAAGGACACTTCTTTGTTTATTAGGAGCTGTTTGTACAACTTTGCAACATCAAGTGAGCAGAAATTGTCATGTGGTAAAACCCGCAGGCAAATGAACTAACTTTCTTTCCCACAATAGATCAAGATGAAGGAATATTAAACATATCAACTCCAAGTGTAATTGATGATTTTTCAATGAAAATCTCATTCTAAGAGCCCCAATCTCTTTGGTGTTTCTTCTATAGTCCTTGTTATCTAATATAATATGATGTTTTCATCCTAAAAGTTTTAGTAGATTTTTATTCAGTTTGGTCTCTAACATTTTGCCTGCATCAGCCAATTTATCACAGAAATATGACTTAAAAGTTTAAAAAACAAATACCTAAAGTTCACAAGACATATACATTTATGGTCCAAGTTTCCATTTTTTTATTGCTATACTAAGATGCATTGGAAATAAAAACAAAGAAAGTGGAGTGTCATGTTTTGTTTTTTCTAAAACAAACTGGATTTACAAGTAGGGCTAAACCATAGTTATTTTGGCCAGGTTTTTTTAATACTTTGCAGGTTCAAAGGTTCACAGCCTCAGCAATATGAAAATGCAGCCATTGTGTTGATTGTAAATCTTCTATGCCTTTTATTGTATGGGTTACCCTGCAGAAAGTGTTAAAATGCAATGTTCCTGTGTTGTATCTTTCATGCATTCCAAATCCATAATTGCAGTCACACATCGTTTAATAATTATAACCTCAGATTATTTCACACAGACTTGTTGAACATTTGAAACAGTATTTTACATAGACTTCTTAATCACTTCATAACTGTAACATTGGTCCCGGCAAAATTATCCTGCTGTTATTTATAATACTGCACTTTTATTTAAAGTCCTGTTAGACACAGTTTTAGGTTAAGATACAAAGAGATTTAACTGCAAATAAAGTTTCAGTGATGAACTTTGATTAAAGTGGACTTTTCTAAAAAAAAAAAAAAAAGAGCTTTAAAATGAAAAAGGGTACAACACTATTTATGTCCTGCCTGACACACACACACAATTACACACACACACACACACACACACACACACACACACACACATTATTTTGCTCTTTTTATCCTTTTTTTTCTTTTTCAAATATCTCTTTTGATTTCTGGCATTTGGTTCAAACCAAATTGTGAAACTAAACTAAACTAAACAGATAGCCCTCAACTTCTGACCACAATTTAGCCCAAATTTCTGTTGTTAAGTGAGCTTTCCCCCATTTTACGACTTTTCTTGCTACTTGTTTAAGTGAATCACTGCACTTGTTAAGTTAGTAACACAGTTGTTAAGTGAATCTGGCTTCCCCATTAACTTTGCTTGTCAGAAGGTCACAGAAGGTGATGACATGACCCAGGTCATTGCAACCATCAAAACATGAATCATTTGTCAAGCATCTAAGTTTAGATCATGCGACCATGGGGATGCTGCAACCATCATTAGTGTGAAAAACGGTCATAAGTAATTTTTTTAGTGCCACTGTAACTTTAAACAGTCACTAAAAACACTGTTGAGGACTACCCATACTCCATATACAACTATAAATTAAATTGGGAACTACTACTTCTTCAAGGCTATTTGCTGATATTTTATTCAGGGAAATATTAAGATCAAAATTATGTTAATGGTTACTCTAAAAATTATGTTTTTAAGACATGTTTTCCATTAAAAATGTGTTTAATCAACAGTTGTAAAGCCTATTTGGTCAGATATGAATGTCAAAGCATATTGTGTGACAAATAAAATAATAGCTTAAATATGAGACAATGAAGAACATTTAGAGCTGTTTTGGTCATATTGATAATCAGTATTGATATTAATAATAGATTGCCTAGGAAAAAGCAAACAAACCTAATGTATTTTCAGAAGAGCTATGTGACATTGGGAAACATTCATCCTGCATGAGCACTCACTATATTTTAAAAAGTTAGCCAAGGTCACAAGCCTAAGGATATCTTAATTAAAGTTCCTGGAGAATCCAAAAGCAAAGCAATAGAGAAGAAAAAAATGTGCACGTGACATATTAAATTAGTTTGAGGCCACTGATATTTAACACCATCAAATACAGAACTGAGTTAAAAGAAAAGAACTCTGTTCATTTCAAAACTGCTATCTGTCCTGGAGATATAGCTCTTCAAAAACCATCTATATTCCAAAATTAGATGAAAGCTAGAAGTCTAGTAATCTAATCTAAACTAAGGTACATTGTGTTCAATGAGATTATTTCCGTTGACTGATTATAAGATTATGTCTTAAATTGGTATGTAGGTCTTTTCTATACTATGGATTTATGAATGCTTGAAGGCAATACCCAACTTTGGCTTCATAAACTTGAGTATTTGGCTTAATTTGAAAATAATTTGTTGTTGAAATAAAAGAAGCAACCAGTATTTATCCAGTTTAGCACTTTAACTTTAACCAGCTATTTATCAATGAACATAATGACAACATTTCAGCCCAACATTGTTAGCTATAGACCAGGGGTGTCAAATTCGCAAACGTCATGTGACATGTCACAACGTATCATGACTGTTTTGCCATTGCTGGCAATGGGGTGGGCATAGTTTTTCCAATAAAAAAAGACAGTAATGGATATACAACTAATTTGGAATAAGTTGCCAGATCATTTTCCTGCATGCACATGTTTTTATTTATAATTTTAATATTTGAATGCAAAGTTATTAATAGTTTTAGTTCTGTTTATTAACTGGCATGATACTTTGTGTTATTCCAAGAATCTTAGTTTCTAGTGTTCCTTCAATTCTTTGATGAGAAATTTGTGTATGTTGCCAAGAGCAGTATAATATTGACATTCTGATAATCTTACACTGTCAGATTTTGAAAGCTTTTATATAAAAAAATAATGTGAACATGTGCAATTGAGCACTGCTTTTACATAAGTGATGATGAATGTGTGACAGAAGAGGCTATTTATCAGATTGACCATTACTGTATAATAAGAAAAAGTCTGCTGATGAAAGTTATAGTTTGATTCTAAAGCACAGCAATTAGTTGTTTCTGAAATAATGTTCACGGATCTATAATATCACAAAGCCAATAATTTGTCCTGTTAAATGTAAAATATTAACTTGGTCACCATTCACTACATGTTAATTTTACAAGCACTCATGGAAACATTTACCTATTCATCCCCAAATTTGCTACATGTAAAATCTACCTATTCTATCATGGCTCTTGTGATTTTGTATAACTAAACCATTTCAAGATCAAATTTAAATTGCCAAAAGGAAAATTTCTTTATGTTTCTGGTAGCACACAATCACATCAACTGGGCCAAATTTAGCATCCGGGTGCTAAATCTTCCCATTATTTTTTTTTCAAGGAAATTCTTCCTAATTCTGACTATTGGTAGGTGTTAACTGGACAGGGAGGCAGGAATATGCATGATTTGATGTTAGAAACAAAATGGTTTATTTCTAGGATATTTCTCCCTTCCCTTGTAAGTGTGACAGGGAATATGTTGAGTCTCCCACTTTACATAATCCTCTTAAATCCAAAGGCACTATTGAAACTCCTTTAAAAAAAGAAAAAGAAAAGAATATTACTCACTGTAACAAAATGGGGAGAAACTGATAAAAGGCAACAGAAAGTCAGGCCATTTAATTTCCCAATGGCAGACCTCATAAGGAAAGTGTAACCAAGTAACCAAGTAACTAGGCAAAAGCCATAGGTGTTTCCTTCCTTAATTAAAGACATATACCTAATTTTCATCAATTTACACCACTTATTAATATAGAAACATGACCACTTTCCACAACTTCTGCCACTTCATAAAAGTGGAGTCATTCTTAACAAAATCAATTCTATTTATATAGGTTTTCTGACTAAAAAGCCTGTAAGGAAATCAGAGCGTTAGAATTTTCTGCTTCGACTGGATGGCATGCCATGTTATGGAACAAGAAACATAAAGTTTACCAGTACTTCCGGAGGCATGACATCAGACGGGCGTTAATAGATGTTTGGACCAAAATCCAGCGACAGTATTATAGGCAAGTTCCCAATTGGATCTCGACACTAGAAATGTATATACACCCAAGGTTCATTCAGTTGGGGAAAATAATAACCTGCAAAAACATATTAGATGAGAGAGGAGAATTAAAATCGAGGAAAAATCTTCAAGAAGCAGGGATAGAATTAGAATGGTGGGCATATCTCCAACTACAAGCAAGATATAGATATAGGAAAGACAAAAAAGAGTGGGATATAAAAATAGAACCAACAGAACTAGATAAAATATTTTTAGGTCCAGAGGATAAAATGATTTAAAAAATATATCACTTTCTCTTAGACCAGGCAATGTATGAAGAACAGGTCAAGGAGACTATGCTAATTTGGAGTAGAGATTTTGGTTTCAGTATTGACCTGCAGATTTGGCAAGAACTGTGGGAAAGAAATAGGAAACTCACTCTAGCTACCTCGTACAAGGAAAATCTTTACAAGATGTTCTATAGATGGCGCTTCTATAGGCTAGCTAAAATGGGTTCAAATATCTCACCTTTATGCTGGAAATATAAAATAGCAATTGGATCATATTACCATATGTGGTAGGAATGCTCAAAGGCCCATGAGTATTGGAATAGGATATGAAGTTGGCTGAAAGATATATTAATATTGGACTTAGAGTTAAAACCTGAACTCTTCTTATTGGGAATAACTACAGAGAAATACAATAAGGGAACAATCTATTTGCTGTTACACATCTTGACTGCAGCTAGGCTTGTGTTTGTGCAAAAATGGAAAAGCAAAGAAATCCCCATGGAGGAAGAGTGCGGAAATGGACAGGCTCACAATGGTATTGAAAGACAAATGTGGATCAATTTATTTTGAAACCTGGGATAAATTTTACTGCTGGAGGGATTCGAGGAGGACGGTTGGGATAAAAGATTAGTGTTAAGATAGAAATATATGTTATTTTAGAATAAGTACTGCATAAAAACCTTAAATGTATAATTATAGATGAATAATCGATTGTAAAATGTGGAACAACTTGATAAGAATGTATATACTGGAATGTCACGTTACATCCAATGTTTTTTAATTGTATTATAAATAAAATTTTGTAAAAAGAAAAAGAATTTTCTGCTTCATTGCTGTAAATATTCTCTCCTTTTTATTGCTCTCTTCTTTTATAAGCTAAAATGCAACATTTGCTGCTTTAATATTATTTTCCTTCTCAAACTTGTGCTCCATTCTTTGCCAATCAAAGAATTGGTCCTTGCAGTCAATGTTCTATGCTGCCATGGCTTGGCACTGTGTCCTATAATTGAAAAAAAAAATGTTTTTAAACTTTTCAGCTATTTGTTTGGGGGACTAACATGAGATAAAGAAGTACTTTCTGAATCAAGATGGCAGTAATGGCCATGTGATTGAAGTACTATCCCTTTTGTATATGCATCATATTTATGTAAAAAAGGAATATATGGTAGCTTCAATATGGTTGTGATCTCCATCTTTCGTTTTTTGAACTACTCCTTGATTTTCTGTAAAGCAGGAAAATTATAAATGTAACAAAATAAAAAATGCATGCAAACTGTCAATGAAATAGATGTAAGTGTTCCCACACATTGGTGAATAAAATGGGTTTAGTTTAAGTTTATATTAATTTAAATTTAATTTAATACCAAATAATCATATTTTCTTAATTAATTCTTTATAATAATTTCAGAATTTTAAATTCTCACATACTAAGACATTTAGATATTTTGTAGGAATAGAATTAAGATTAAGATTAGTCTTAGATATTTTCCATAATATCCCAATTTTACTTGGAAACAGAGAATTTTTGTGTGCATATATCCAAGTCAGTTATAAAGGCAACTGCTGCATATACATTACTTGTTAAACTTTGTAATTTTGATTAGATTTTTGTGATTTAATGTGTTGTCTTTATGGCTAGTTTATGGTATGATGTATTGTGCAAACCTAAAACAAAGTGTAAATGATTAAATAAATTTAAATATGCTTAAACTGTTTTGTGAACACAGCTTGTGTTCACCCTTAGAAACTCTGTCATTTGTGAGAATGCAATATAGCAAGATACATACATAACCAAAACTTGAGTAAATATACTCTAATAGCAACCATGTCACTTTCACAAATATGAATCAAGCAACAGCATTTGATCTGTTTTAAAAGTTAGCTTTTAATTTGTATTCATCTCTTTATATAAATATACAAAATAGATTGTACTCTGAAAACAATCAATTTCCTCGATGTCTATGGAGATTCTCAGTCATCTAGGTCATGATTGTCCCAAAAGTGCTTTTTCAAAAGGTAACTGGACTTTGTTTTTACCTTGAAGACGTTTCTCTTTTCATCCAAGAAGCTTCGTCAGCTCTGAAGAAAAAGCTTCTTGGATGAGAAACAAAACACCTTCAAGGAAAAAAACAAGGTCCAGTTGCCTTTTGAAAACTCGCTTTGGGGACAATTAATTGTCTCCCTCAATGCCACCTGCATACAATAGATATAAAGTTCTATAAGATTTGAAGCGCTATTCTGTATGGAAAGATTTGAGCTATTACTCTGGAGGATTAAATTTGGTATTCTTTAGCGTTTATAACATTAAAAATATACAGAATCATGTTTCATGATTTAATGAATGTTGAGACCTGCCTATAATCATTATATAAGCTAGGCAGTCATATATATCTTGTAAATAAATAAATGTGAGCCTTTTCTTTTCTTTTTAATGAGAAGTAAGACAAGCAGCTGAGTTAGGTATTGTGGTAAGAATGCCCCCCCCCACACACACACACAAACATTTTTTTTTTACTATGCCCCCTAAATCACAAGAATAAAGCTCAGGAAAAGAAATACAGAAATAATGTTTCATTCACGAACTTAAATAATCCCTAGCCATTGAGAAAAGTGGAAACATTGTCTCAAGCCTGCCTATTTATTAAAAGAGACATGCTAAAGGTAATAGACAGCCTATAGATAACAGGATAAAACCAATCACAATTGCTTGACAGGATTAAGACCAAGGGAAGCCATTACTTAAGGCCATCACAAGTCTTTGCAAGACAGGTAAAAAAATATGCATGGAGTATGAGCAATAAACAGGGTGAATTAGAAATTCAGGTAAATGAGGGCAGATATGATATTGCTGCCATTACGGAAAGTTGGTGGGATGAAACCCACAAATGGAACACACAGCTGGAGGGAATTAAATTATTTAAAAGAAACAGACCAAATAAAAGAGGAGTTGCTCTCTCTATAAACAATAATTACATCTCTACAGAAATAGAGCACAGCAATGATGAAAACTATCTTGAATGCATTTGGGTCAATATAAAAGGGAGGGAATGACATTGTCATAGGTGTATGCTATAGGCCACCCAACTAAACAGAGGAAATAGATAAACTTTTTGCTAGACAGTTAACTAAGGTATGTAGGAAGCAGATCACAATAGTAATGGGGGACTTTAATTACCCTGATATCAACTGGAAGACAAACTCTGCACCAAGTAGAAGATCAAACAGATTCCTGACAAACCTAGCAGACAACTTTGTCTCCCAAAAAGTAGAGAAGGGAACTAGAAGATCAGCCATATTGGACTTAATTCTCACTATCAGAGATGACTGCATCTACATGGAGGGAAGTGTGTAGTAGGGTGCCCCAGGGCTCTGTTCTGGGCCCAGTGCTCTTCAACATCTTCATCAATGATTTGGATGAGGGGATAGATGGGGAACCCATCAAATATCAGGAATAGCCAACACTCCAGAAGATATGCTTAAGATACAGAAGGATCTTGACAGACTTGAACATTGGATGCTACCTAACAAAATGAAATTCAATGGTGAAAAAAGTAAGGCAAGAAAAATCAAATGCGCAAGTATAGTATAGGTGGTACCTTGCTCAATAGTAGCAACTGTGAGAGGGATCTCGAACTCCTAGTGGACAATCACTTAAATATGAGCCACCAGTGTGCTGCAGCTGCCAAAAAAGCCAACACAGTGCTAGACTGCATTAACAGAGGGATAGAATCAAGATCACTTGAAGTGTGCTGCTATTTTAGTTTCTGGCTACCAAATAAACAGAGACCTTCTTTCCCACAGCCTCCATTTTGTTTTCAGCATCTTTCCCCTAACTTGGAACTGGGCTGATTTTTCTTCCCAGGTATCTTTTGTATCTTTTGTAGCTGCATGATACCACAGAGAGTTTCCTCAAAGATTCCTGCCTTGCTTGTCTTGTTGAAGACTATTTAGCTTTTTCTTTTCTTTTCTACTGGAAAAAAATGGTCTGCTGCAAAGGAAAAGACCACTCTCTGCCATCATCTTCATTTCCATTATATCACTGGAGTTTCATGAGCTGTAAAGGAAATCTTAGAAAATAGAAATGCTTGTTGTTGCACTCCATGCTCAAAATTGGGTTTATCTACCAAAATAAAACCAACATTTAACTTGGAGATATGGGGAGAAGAGAAGAGAAGAGAAGAGAAGAGAAGAGAAGAGAAGAGAAGAGAAGAGAAGAGAAGAGAAGAGAAGAGAAGAGAAGAGAAGAGAAGAGATGGGTCTGTGTGTGTGAGAGAGAGAAGGAGGGGACCACTCACGAAGAGGAATATTTGTATGCATATTTTGCAAATCTATAATTTTTTCATTATCATTAGTTTGCCTTCTGTGTGAAAAAAACTTGGGGGGAAGGGAGTCTTCTGCAACTCATGGTGTTAGGTTCTTTGGCAAAATAATTGTTAAAGAACTCTAGCAGTTTGATTTCTTGTAACTTTTTCGTAGTCATACTATTCCAGATAGTATCCCAAATTTCATTAGTAAATCAGCAAGGTACCATAGCTATTTTGTCACAGCATGCATTACCCCCACCAAAGCAGAAAGGTTTAGGGAATTATGCTGTTAGATATGGCCAAAGTATACTATAAAAAAAAGTTTTAGAAGTAAAATCAAAAGGAAACTGCTTAGCCTCTATATTTATAAATTTATAAAAATATTTTTTCCCACTGAACAATGGTTATTTGAGAGTTATAGTGCAGCCAAGCAACATTTTACCTGTAAAACCAAAGACCGTTTTAGATTTATCATGATCACTGGAGCATCCCATATCCTTCAAGATTTCAGCATCAACTGTATTGCTGAATTTCAAGAGAACATTTCAAAATAGTCTCAAGCTATTATGGGTCTTAAACTTAAAAGAATGGAGGGATGAATAAAAATACCTAGTATGTATTTAAGACTTATGTATGAACTTTATATATTGTTAAATTTCAGGAAGATGTATTTACTTTTCACACTTCCTACACACTTCACACTTCCTACATTTCTTTTCAAACTTCCTACAAAATTACAAAATGGTTTGCATATCTGTATATATCATGTGTGTTGATTTTTCATGAAGTATAGGTGGTTTGTATTGTTTATTTTTGATTTAAAAAGAGTAATTAAGCCAAAGTGACAAAAATATATACCATTTGAGAATGCACGGTCTTATTTTTCATTTTTCTATCATACTTCTAGTCCTCTAGGAAACACCTGGCTATGAACTGTGAAAGGCAAAATAGCTGTTGCATTCATTCAAGCTTTATTGGTTTATTGAACTGTTTATTACAACTAAATTGGAGCTATTTTCAATAAATTGATCAAAAATTCTTAAAGATCTAGACAGCAATATATTAGACGAAACCACGACTCCTGAACTTTCTATCTTAAATCTGAAAGAAAAAAAGATCACTCAGCTTTTCCTTTTTTAAAAGCTATTTTACCCAATTATATTTGTATTTTACAGTGTGGATTATTAAGTATCTTCTGTTAAATCATCTTTATTTATATACCTGAGATCCAAAATGAGATGAATGGAAAATATATTCATCAGATGTTTATGTTCAGGTAAACAATATTTCCATATGCAAATAAAATGTGTATGTAAAAAAGAGCATTTTTTTCAAAAAAAATTGAAGCTTTTTCTGAAGCATATTTAAGTAATTACATTACTTAATTTATAGATGATTTAGAAAGTATCCATTATCTTCAAAATATTATTCCAAACTTTATTTTATGGGTGAATGACCTCTAATAGATTGATGTTCTGATATTTGTGTTTACAAATAACATAACTTTTTTGTTTCCTCTGACTTTTTGGAATTTTTTACATTTAATTGCTTTTCTTCTACTCTTTACTTCTTATATTGCTTGTAAACATTTTTAGCAACTTGAAGTGTTTTTATGCTTATCTCAAATCACATCACTGAACAGATTAAAGCAGACATTTGATTATACCATTGAACCTGTTATAAGACTTAAACATCAACTTTTTAATCAATTTTGCAGAAAGAAAGCAATAAACACTCTGAAAAGAAAGTTCATTTTGGAGCACTTAAGCCTTTCCCTGTAGATATCTCCAATTCTGTATTCAAACAATTAAAGAATATTATCAAACCATTTTTTTTTGTCTTACAGTTGGTTCTTCATTGTAGTGTAGGTTAACGTGATGATATTATTACATTAAGAAATATTTTAAGTACTTTATAAGAATAAGCAATTAATGCCTATTCTTATCAATGAAAATATAGGCTATTTCTTCCAATCTAGCTGAAACTTCACATAAGCCCACATAAGCCTCCAGGCTGCATAACTGGTGCATTAGAGCTGAAAATGAGATGGAGGATATCTAATATAGTCCTGGTAATCCTGCCTAGAGCTGAAATAGATGTGGGGCTTGTAGCATCAGAAATGTTGTGATTAAAAAAAGATTCTCCCACCCTCTTTTTAAAAGTAGCTTTTGGTTATTAGAAAGAATTACTTTTTTCCCTTCAACAATTTTAAACATTAACAAATGAACTGATTACATAATGGAATGCCCCAACAGACCTTCAATATAGATTACGTCTAAGGTATTTCAAAGATAGGGAAGGAATTTTCAATTCTCCGGACACTTAAAGTTATGCAGGAGCTAGTATACTCAGCTTGACTCACAATCACCAAGTATAAATTTCTTTATTTACTGCAAACAAGGATTAAGTCACATACATAAAGATCTTTTATTCTAGTACATAGAAGTCAAAGCCTGTATATAGGGAAATGCTCTCAAAATGAAATGCTAGGGCTTTCGTGCCTTTGATTTTAAGAGAATACTGGTCTATGGGTACAAAATAGTTTCCTCTAACCTGGAATTGCTTTTCTGTCTTATTAACTTTATTTCCTACAAATCTGACTCAAGTAAATAATAGAAATAAAAAGAGAGGGGCCTTTTTTCATTTCCTTTAATATTCAAGCAATAAGGAAAGAAAACTGTGTTAGATTATTGCAAAAGGGTGCAAATATTCTCATCAGGTGACATTGATTCTGACATAAGCTAAATTTTATTTTCATAAAGTTATGGCATTTCCTTCAGGCAATTGGCTATGGAACTATAATAAAAATTACTGACTTTTAAAATATATATACATAGGGTTAATTCATTTTACTTTGGTGGTTTGGTGAATGTCTAGAGATCAAATTCCTTTTAATCATAATGGGCTTATAAAATGCTTATGGAATAGGTGGAGATATAGAAAAGTTTTAAGCAGTGATGACTTCAGATCAGAAGATAAAGTGACGGGCTGTTAAGTACTGATTAAGGTAATATGCTATATGAGGATTTATCCTTTGGCATATAAACCTCATAAGTAAAATTAATTGTGCTAAATCATCTACTGTGCATAAATCTGTGATTCACATTGTCTTAAAATACTACTACATTCCACTGTATAAATCTGACCGAGGAAACAAAGTAGATTTGCACAAATTAGGTTATTTCGGTGTTAAGAGAAATATAAAATTTCTGATAAAGGACCTTTCTAAATTGTTTTATTGCTCAGGGGATATATAGCCATAATGACATTACACTAGTAGCACAGTTGCCATGCTCAACTGTTGCCATAACTTGCTGCTTCAGGGTAGAAATTTCCTAGCACTTGATATTCAAAAAGTACTGTGCATCCATTCCATTTTTCTTTTCTTCATGGATTTCTTTATTGAAAGAAGAAGAAAAAATGAAAAAGGCAGTGGGGACACCATGAAATGTTACAGATAGATGGCACTGAACATCTCCTAATACATTTTAACTAAACAAGTCTAGAAACAACCAATGTCTACTAATTTTGATGTAAGAATCTCAACCAGCACTCATTTAAATACATCTATTTGCCTTTGTGTGCTAATAAGTGAACCTTAATGTGTAACACAGATCCTACATTGGGCTGGTCCCAATCCTATGTTATTTGCTCTAAAGTACTTTTTAAACATAACATGAAAATCATTAGGAAGAAAAAATGATTAGCAGAATAATTTTTTCTATACTTTGTCCAGCAATGGACATAGTTTCATTTACTGTAACTAACTGCCTGTCTGCTCAGTTCCATAATAGAATTATAGATTTGGGAGAATGTTTTACTAAGGATATGTGTCTTTGCTTGTCTTCCACCAATCTTTGTCTGTCTACTGTGATTGAGACTAATGGCAGAGTTCTTGTTAACCATCAGATTTTTTTTTCTGTTCCCTTCTTTTCTGCTCCCTTCTGCATCTCCATTAATATATAGTTGAAAAGGTAACACCAGGCTGTCCTTCAGTATATTCTCATTGAAATGCCTTAATTTTAATTCCTAGTACATATTATTGTTGTTTCTCATTACAGTTAAAGTTTCACTGTCCCAAGCATGTTCCATGACTGCTATCCACAGCTACTGTTCTAATTACAGGGTTGTAGTCACTATTATATTTATGTCAGGTCACTGACCTTTGACTATTATTATCTTCACTTTTGCTAATGAAAGATACAGCTACTAGTGTCTTGTCTATAGCAAAAATTGTATACCATAGCTACAATAACTTTTTTTCAATAACTTTCTTAAGAATTATATTGAACAAATAAGAATAATACAAACCTAATACAGAAATACTCCAAATACACACATGCATTAAAAAAATAAAAATTAAAAAGGGAAGAACATCCCCAAAATATTTTACACGTACACAAACATATACATAAAACTCTTCCCATCTTTATTAAAGCCCTCTTTTTCTGATTTTTTCTTATTCTACATTAGTTTTTATGTTCTTTTTAAATTTTTTACTAAAATTTTATCTGGAAAATGATACAAAATAAAAATGTAATTTTCACTCTTAATAATAATTAGCCACTACATTCTAAATATATGAGATGGCAGGAAAGTATTCTTAGAGTAGGGGGGACCATAGCTCAGTGGTTAAAGATGCTGAGTGCCATGTGACAGCTCCCATCCTCACCCAGCTCCTGCCCACATAGTAGTTTGAAAGCATGCAACTGTGAATAGATAAATAGTTCAGTGGGAAGGTAACAGTGTTCCATACACCTTGGCATACAGTCATGCTGGCTACATGACCACAAAAATGTCTTTGTATAATGCTGGCTCCCTTGAGTAAGAAATGAAAATGAGCCCCTAGGAGTCGGACATTACTGGACAGTGGAAATCTTATCCTTAACCTTTACCTTCAACTTTATTTTTTAGATTATGTTCTTTGGGTGGCGATTAAAAAGCTAGTTAAATCTGGTAATTAGAATAACAATATGTTTCAAATTCTATATCAAAATTTTATTATAGCAACCATTGACTTCTGGTAGGAAATGGCAAATTCACATTCCACAGACAGCGAGAGACATTACATTGAAAGACACCTTGATATTGGATTTGAACTGCTGAAATTTATTTCCAGATGACGAGACCCTGTGATTACTCTTTTTAAAATTCTTTTAGCATATGGCAATGTTACATTAGCCAGAGACTAGAGTATGAGTACAAGGTAATTGTTTGGCTGCCAATGATTTCTAGTCTGTGCAGTTCACAGTTGCATGCCACCCAGGGGGCAGACTAGCTCCACACTCAGAAAGGTTCGACAGCATTCTACAGAGATATGTGGGGCTTCTCCTTCCACCAATGTCGCCTCACGCTTGGGGAAGTTCTGGCACTGGCTGAATTCAAATTACCATACAAAAAGCTGTTATTTTCCCACTTAAGTGGTATTTATTATTTATATATTTGCAGGTAATGTGTTTTTGTACTGCTAGATTGGCAGAAGCTGAGACATGTGGCAGAAGCTCACACAATGTTAGGGCTCAAAGTGCTGGAGCACAGACCTTCTACACTATAGCATCATTAAGTATCTCTCCCATATGACCCATATACATTCTGAATATGTGTTTTTGGTGAATAGATAACAGGAACCAAAGTTTTTGCAGTCATTTGCAATGAGCTAGGTGTTGCTGGATTCCCTAAAGTTCTGAGCAATAGTAGCTTTTGTTGGATGACTTTGTCTTCAAACCATTTAGAAAGAAAGAAAATTTGTAATATATAGGAAATATTGATTATAGTGTTTTTTTAATGGATTAAGAGTTCAGATGTTCTGGCTTCCGGTTATGGATCGCAGCGTTTGCAGCCACTCTAAGAGACTGCTCTCTTCACCGGCTGATTTCCCTCTGCCGGTAGGCCCTTAATCGGGTCGAAAAGCTGCCCTGGAGAGGCGGCTACCATTAAGGAGGTCCTCGTCAGCAGCTTCTGCAGTCCGAGATTGCTCCTTAAGGCCGATGGAGAAAAGATCGCCCAGTAAAATGGCCGATCACTTTGCCGCTGTAACCAGAAGTCAGAAGAACATCTAAGCGCAAGAACCACCGTGGTTGAAACAGGTGAGACTTGGATCTAAGTGTTATTGAATGGATTAAAAGAGTATTATATAGATTTTGATTGATTGATATATTATAGATTCAAAATAGATTAGAAATGTATTTTTGGGACTAATATTTTTGTTTTTTAAGAAGGAAAGTTACTTTGCAAAGGAAGGAGAATAAGAGGGATTCTTGGTAAAAGAATAACATTAATAAACGAGTTATTGATAATGTTAAGGAAAAGGGAAAGGAAAGACACCTGAAATCTTAATAATATGGTTATTTAAGCTAAACTGGAATATGGTAATTGTAAACAGTAAAGCCAAATACAGGATTTTGATTTATATAAATAAAATGTTATTGATGATTGTTTTCATTAATTGAATTTTATTGAAAAATACATTAATTTGAATATATTATATTATTTGAGGGAATGGAGAGGGAGACTTTAACGATTGAATTTGAATCATATATGAATGATTTTGCTTTTGTATAATTGATTACCCTGTCACCACATTGTTTCTCAAGCACTTGGTTGTAAAAAGAAAAAAACTAATAAAACTTGTATTATAAAAAAAAGAGTTCATATGTTCTCCTTTTCACCCTCTTCTTATCCACTGTTCACATTTTGTCAATGTATTTTTTCCCCATTTCTACTTAAAGTTCAGCATTCTTGAAGCTCTGTGTGGCTCTCCATATACTGAAATGGGGTTTGGATATATGGTCTATATCATCCATTACTTCTTGGAAAGAACAATTTTGGAAAACATGTCAGAAGGCAATATTTCATTTACCTTCCTACAAAAAAGTGCAGGAACATTCAGAATAACTAGATGTATAGTAATAATTAAAATAACAGTACACTAATTTTGTTCATTTTAGTAGGAAAGTATACTTTTTCTGTTTGAAAGAAAGCTCATTATTTATATTTATTTGTGGGAAGGTTTATTTTAAAGAATGACATACATTCTTTGTATGTCTGACATGATTAAATTCATACTGTACAAAATGACAGAATATAATCAGCATTCTGTATTCTAATTATATTTAGCTAATCTCACAATATTTCAGAGATTGTTTGTATTCCTGGACCTTCTTATCTTGATGTATTGTAAAAAAAAATTCAAAAAAGAACCAGGTAATATATATATATATATATATATATTTACTGTGACAGGTGCAGCTTGGTGAGAATAGCAAAGTTCAGAGACCATTGACAGGAAATGAGTATTAAAAATATCAAGCAAGTGAAAAACACAAAGCAGGGGAAATGGCAGTGCTTAAGGGAAAGTAATATGCCTAGTGTCAGATGCAATTCAAGCAGGAAATCACTGTCGATGTAAAGACCAGGAGAGGTGATGACAAACCAAAATGTATGGAGAAAAAATGAAATTAAATAACATTTCTTCACTTTTTCCCAGAAAAAAATGATGACAAACTACAAAGCATTTACAGCTAATCTTTACAGGTACAATTGAAAGTCTGATAATTGCCCATCATTCAATTTTGAGCAATGTCTCCCTTCTTATTTATTGATAAGTTTCCCAGCTGAAGCTGGGACTTGTGCTTTGACCTTTTTTTCGTTCTTCTTCTAAACACCAGCCTTCAGGTTCAGAGCAATTCTGAGCAGAAAATACAAATTATATGTAAAATGTCTAATGCTAGTTATTCCTATTCCCATACAGGTCCTAATCTGTAGAATTAAGAAAGATCTTACAAATATTAGTACCCATACCTCCTTTCTTTTAGTAACACAAACTGGCACTGGTCTAAATCTAGTTAGTGAACCTTTAGAAAGTACTTTTATCTTCTTTTGTCCTACCATCTTCAACCCTAGAAGAATCTTTTGCAATAAGTAGGTCACATCTACTGCCAATCTTTTTCCATTTCAAAACTTATGATCAAGAGTCATCCTTTCTCTGGATTGAACCAACAGTCCCTATTCACAAACCTTTAAATTAATTTTAGCTATTGCAGCTGCCCTTCCTTTTCTATTGGAACTATATTCTACAAAAAATCCAAGTTAACACGTTTTTCACACTCTATCAACAAGTGGAGGTAAACTGTTTTGCTTGGGTGCCTACATATATATCTGGCTATTTGAAGAACCAGCAA
Organism: Crotalus tigris; assembly: GCF_016545835.1. Taxonomy (NCBI): domain Eukaryota; kingdom Metazoa; phylum Chordata; class Lepidosauria; order Squamata; family Viperidae; genus Crotalus; species Crotalus tigris. The sequence continues at coordinate 265,645 of NW_024100143.1, read as the reverse complement.
GTTTCCAACCCAGAAGACAGACTCTTTACCAATATCTTTTTAATTTGTAATTGATTAGAACTGTAAATGTTATTTTATATACTATTAATATACCATAAGATATTCTAAATCAAATGCTATCTCATCAGGGAATAAAAGGGAATAAGGGAATAAAAGCATCCTAAAGATAATCTTAGGGAATAGTCAGTATCACCCTTATATAATACCCAATATCATCAATACTTTGCTTAATAATTGGTTAAACTTCAGTAAGTCTTCTTCCTTTTCTTGAAAACTAAAAATATACCTTTACATGTTCCTTTGCTCAATTTTATCCATTTCTGTACTCTGCAATAGTGATTTTGTCTGTTAATTGTTTTTTCTACTAATCTATCAATTGTTTAATAACAATTAAATATAAATTCAGTCAGGTGAAACAACATATACAATGAATTTTAAAAACTCAACTTTTAGAGAATTATTCAGTTAATGGATTAGTTAACTGGAAGGACCTCACAAGAAAACAGAACTCTTGAAACAGGCATTGTCTCAAAAGGAATTTTTATTAGGGGCTAGTGCCATTAGAGAATCAAGGCGGAATCTGAGAGGAAAACCCGCAAAGCAATATATTAAAAGCAACATTCAATACTCCTCCTCCCCAGAGTCTCACTGTTCATTTGAATCCTAACCAATCCACAGGTTGCATCATGTTTTGATAACTGGTCTTTTTGGTGGGTTCTTCAAGGTCTTTCTCACTTTCGATTTCTCCTGGCTCCAAGCACAAAGCATATCTTAGATAAGGGAGAGACATCCTGCAGACAGTGTAAACAATCCCAAAATCTCCCCCCTGCCAACAGAATGGCAGGCCACAAAGAAAGGCTTCAGAAAAGGAACATAGGCATAGGGTTAAAATACATTTCTTTGGGGACCTGACATTAGCTATAATTAACTAAACTTTGTACTGACATCAACTATTAAGTCTCTTTTTAAAAAATATCTGACTTAAAATATTACCTGTATATTTTCAACACATTTCATTATTGCTAGAAAATATGTCTCCTGGAGAATTACTTAAACATATTTTAAAGTCGCAGGGCTTTGTTAGATCAGAAGCTGGATTGGAATGTGTCAAGTTACTTAGCTAAGTAAACACTGAAAGTTTTCTAATGGAACAGAAGAGAATCCCTGGGAAGTGAAGAACATTATCACCCTCAGGAAATAGTACAAATACCAGCATCTTTCATCATGGGTGAAGCTGTTGGGAGTTTTAGTTCAGAAACATTAAGAGGTCCAAAAATAAATAGTGTGTTGTTTGTGAAGAATACAAATCTGATATAAATGATCTCTAAAAAGCTGTAGTTTAAGCATTCCACCATGTTCTTATCTCACACTCAGAACTGAAATTCAGAATTGATAGGTGTAAATTCATAGTTACCACGTGAACTCATATCACTTTCTTGGCATTAGCCATTTCTTTTTTCAGCATTAATGTCTCTTTATTTCACTCTCTTGGTATCAGTATCCTAATTAGTGATGACATCTAGATTATACAAGTATAATAATTGTGCTGGACCAGTATAACCCTGGCCAGAGTATATACTTGAGAATTGTGTTAGAATGTTTAGCATTTATAGGGTTGAACATCTTTTTGAGAACTCAGACTGAGACAAATCACAGGACAAAGCAATAAAAATAGTTTGCCTGGGAGTAGTGACTCTTTGGCTGAGCAGTTAAATCAATTTTTCAGCCGTTTTGAGGTGGACACAGGAACGACCATCATTCCAGCATTTACCACCGATGGTGCATCATTAACATCTACTATCGATAGACAACCACTTCTACTGCAGATCTGTGATGTGAGACGCACTTTCCAGAATGTTAATATCCGGAAGGCAGCTGGGTCAGATGGAATTCTGGGATGAGTTGTCAGGGACTGCGCTGCAGAGCTAGCTAAAGTGTTCACAGATATTTTCAATCTATCTCTGTCGCAGTGCTCTATCCCTACCTGCCTGAAGACACCTATTATAGTGCCAGTTCCTAAGCAGACAGTAGTGGTATCTCTTAATGATTATAGACCAGTAGCTTTAACATCTGTTGTCATGAACTGTTTTGAGAGGCTGGTGTTGAACTACTGTATATTAAGGCTAGTTTTCCATCTACTTTGGACCCATACCAATTTGCATATAGGGGTAATAGATCAACTGATGACGTTATGTCTCTTGTTGTCCATACCGTATTGAACCATTTGGAACAACAGGGGACATATGCAAGGCTGTTATTTGTGGATTATAGCTCTGCCTTTAATACCATTTTACCCAACAGGTTGTTTCTTAAAATGTCCAATTTGGGTATAAATCAGAGGATTTGCTTGTGGATAAGGGACTTTCTGACAGGTAGGCCCCAGTCAGTAAGGATAGGATCTCACCATTCCACTACTCTGATATTAAGCACAGGAGCCCCCCAGGGTTGTGTGCTAAGCCCTTTCCTTTATTCCTTGTATACACATGACTGCACCCCACTGTATAAGACCAACGCAATTATTAAATTTGTAGATGATACAACAGTGGTGGGGCTCATTAATAAGAACAATGAGTCTGCTTACAGGAAGGAGGTACAAGGGCTGACATTGTGGTGTAATGAAAATAATCTCACACTTAACACCACAAAAACTGAAGAACTTATAATTGACTTCAGGAGGAAGAGAGATGTACATCTACCATTGTACATAAATGGTGAGGAGGTGGAGAAGGTGGGTAGTTTTAAATTTCTGGGCACTTATATCTTGGAGGACCTCTCATGGACTATGAATGTTAACATGCTTGTGAAGAAGGCACAGAAGAGGCTGTACTTCCTGAGAATGCTCAGGAAGATAAATCTATCTCAGCATCTATTTCTGTTCTACTATCACAGCACCATTGAGAGTGTCCTGACTTACGGAATTCTTGCATGGTATGGGAGCAGCTCTGTAGTGGAGAAAAAAGCTCTACAGAGAATTATTAAAACTGCCCAGAATATTATCGGACTCCAGTTACCAGCCCTGGACAACATCTTCAAATTTCACTGTTTGAGGAAGTTGCATAACTTTCTCAGAGACTCTTCCCATCCTGCTTACAATCTCTTTGGACTGTTGCCTTCTGGCAGAAGATACAGAACATTTAAAACTTGGACCACACGTTTTCTGAATAGTTTTTATCCCAGAGCTATAATTGCACTTAATAATGAACTAAAGGGCCACCATCAATGAACTGTTGGATAGTATTACTTGATCTGTTGGGTGGATGTTTGGGCAGTTTTAGGGGTGGGGAATTGTGGTGGGTGGGAGTGTGTTTGGGGATTATGTGTGTGGGACCTGGTCTTTGAGTGTCATGTAAATTTCGTTGTATGTGTACACATACAATGACAATAAAGTTTATTATTATTATTATTAAATGCTGTTTCCTTAAGAGATGGCTTATGGGTAATATAGTGTTAGCTGTTAGTTAATGCTGTGTGGGAGGAGTTTCAAAGTTTATGATGGTACTTCCTGGCTTTGTGCCTTTCGTATCATCTCTTCTCATGGCTTCCAGCCTCATGGGTTGGAGGCTATGTTCTACAGATATGTGATTTGTATGCAGGATGGCAAAGAACCATTAACTTTTTATTGTCCTGCTCACACAGATTAAATGCTTCACTATCCACGTGAGACAAGCAGAAGTTACTCAAATGAACAGATCAAAAAAGGATTACTTTAATTCACAGAAATTCTCTTCAATAACTCATGATTAAGCTGAGATACGTCCGGAATACAATGGTAATCGGGATCCATTTCATTAGATAAAAAGTTAAAATACTTTGAAAATACTTTTAGTATTTGAAAATACTTTTAGTAAGTAATGAGGATCCTGCTAGTGTGTTCCTCTGCTCATCAAAGAAAGTGGGTAAATGGAGCAAAGTACATATGCTTTTCTTGCTAAAGCCACATTATTATGTTGCCCATTCTGAATATACAAAATAGGATTTATTTTCTTTTTTGCTTTTTCAGGACTGAGTGAACACATCTGGGAAATCTGTGAATTCTAAAATCCTTTACTCCCAACCACCATAACAGTGATTAATCATAATGAGAACTGTAGACCTAAATATAAATGTAGCCCTCAGGGAACCAAAGGCCACCTGCTATTATTTCAAGTCTCTCAAAATTAATTTTATTCAAAAGTAGAATCACAGAATATCTAATTATGTTATCTGTGTCTCTTGCCTCCTCCCCTTTCTTTAATGGAATATTTTACAGGTTAGAGTTTTGTTTTATTTATTTATTTATTTTATTTTCAGTATTTATATGCCGCCCAATCCCAAAGGTCTCAGGGCGGCGTACAAAGTTAAAACAATGATAAAACAATAAAATAAAGCAGTCATACCACGAGTCCGATCATATCCCGGCCCCCCGGGGAGATCAGCCCCAGGCCTGCCGGAACAGGAGGGTTTTAACGGCCTTCTTAAAGGCCGGCAGGGTGGGAGCAGTTCGAACCTCGGGGGGAAGCTGATTCCACCAGGTCGGAGCCACCACAGAAAAGGCCCTTCCCCGAGGGCCCGCCAGCCGACATTGTCTGGCCGACGGGACCTGAAGGAGGCCCAATCTATGGGACCTCACCGGTCTCTGGGAGCTATGCGGCAGAATGCGGTCCTGTAAGTAACCTGGCCCTATGCCATGAAGGGCTTTAAAGGTGATAACCAACACCTTGAATTGCGTCCGGAGACCCACAGGAAGCCAGTGCAGCTCGCGGAGGATAGGTGACACGTGGGCGTACCTTGGCGCGCCCACAATCGCTCTCGCGGCTGCGTTCTGAACCAACTGCAGCCTCCAAACGCTCTTCAAGGGTAGCCCCATGTAGAGCGCATTACAGTAATCCAGTCTTGAGGTGACAAGGGCATGAGTGACTGTGAGTAAAGCCTCCCGGTCCAAATAAGGCCGCAACTGATGCACTAGGCGAACCTGTGCAAGGGTCCCCCTGGCCACAGCCGATAGATGTTGTTCCAGATTTAGCTGTGAGTCCAGGAGGACACCCAAGTTGCGTGCCTGCACTGAGGGAGGTAAATTTGCCCCCCCCAGGACTAAAGATGGACCATCCAGTTGGCCTTTGGGAGGCAAGACCCAGAGCCACTCGGTCTTGTCAGGGTTGAGTCTAAGCTTGTTCACCCCCATCCAGACCCTCACATCTTCCAGGCACTGGCACATCACGTCGACTGCTTCACTGAAAGGACACGGGGTGGAGATATATAATTGGGTATCATCCGCATACTGATGATACCTCACCCCGTGTCGCCAAATGATCTCACCCAGCGGTTTCATGTAGATGTTAAAAAGGAGGGGGGACAGGACCGAGCCCTGAGGTACCCCATAATCGAGGCGCCTAGGGGTCGATCTCTGTCCGCCCGCCAACACCGACTGTGACCTGTCAGAGAGGTAGGAGGAGAACCACCGCAATAGGGTGCCGCCCACCCCCACCTCTCCGAGACGACGCAGAAGGATACCATGGTCGATGGTATCGAAAGCCGCTGAGAGGTCATGAAGCACCAGGATAAAGGAATGACCCCTATCCTGGGCTCGCCAGAGGTCATTGATCAGTGCGACCAAAGCAGTCTCAGTGCTGTAGCCGGGCCTGAAACCAGATTGAAAAGGGTCCAGATAATTGGTTTCATCCAAGGATCGCAAGAGTTGAGATGCCACCACCTTCTCTACAACCTTCCCCACAAAGGGGAGGTTGGAGACGGGACGAAAGTTCTTCAAAACAGCTGGATCCAGGGAAGGCTTCTTGAGGAGGGGCCTCACCACCGCTTCCTTTAAAGGTTGCGGGAAAGACCCCTCCATCAAGGAAGCATTGATTATCGCCTGGAGCCAGCCTCGTGTCACCTCCCTACTGGCCGAAACCAGCCAGGAGGGGCACGGGTCCAATAAACAGGTGGCGGCATTCATTGCCCTCACGGCCTTGTCCACTTCATCAGGGGTCACAGGCTCAAACTCGCTCCAGATAATATGACTAAGACCAGCCCCTGGCAACTCGGCTGGCACTGCCCAGTCAGAGTCCAGGTCCCTCTGAATCTGAGCGATTTTGTCCGAAAGAAACTGAACAAACTCCTCAGCTCTCCCCTGCAAGGGTTCCTCCGCCTCCTCCACTTTAAGAAGGGAGCGGGTCACCCTAAACAAGGCGGCCAGGCAAGATTCTGCGGACGCAATAAGTGCGGAAAAGTGAACACGCTTTGCCGCTCTTATCGCCACTAAATAAGTCCTAAGATAGGCTCTTAATAGTGATCGGTCAGATTCAGAGTTACTGGCCCTCCAACGTCGCTCTAGATGTCTCTTGTGGCACTTCATCTCCCGGAGCTCCTCAGTAAACCAAGGCGCCCTCTGGGGACCACCACCACAGAGACGTCGCAAAGGCGCAATTCGATCCAGGGCCCCGGACGCCGCCTCATTCCAGGCCGCAACCAGGGACCCGGACGAGTTGTGGACAAGGGAGTCAGGTATTTCCCCAAGCTCCTCCTGGAACCGATCTGGGTCCATTAGGTGCCTGGGGCGGAACCACCTAGTCGGTTCCCTCTCCCTGCGATGGGGGAGTGATGCTCTGAAGTCCAGCCTCAATAGGAAATGATCTGTCCATGACAAGGGTGAGATCTCTATTCCCCTTAATTCCAGATCATGTCTCCATTGCCCCGAGAGAAACACAAGGTCGAGTGTGTGACCACCCCTATGGGTCGGATCCTGAATTACCTGGGTCAGGTCCATGGTTGCCATGGAAGCCATGAACTCCTGCGCCGCCTCTGAGCGATCGCCAAGTGATGGTAGGTTAAAGTCCCCCAGTACTATAAGTCTGGGGAACTCCACCGCCAACCTGGCTACTGACTCCAGCAATGCAGGCAGGGCTGTTGCAACGCAGCTGGGAGGTAGATATGTCAGCAGCAAGCCCAACTGAACCCGTGAACCCAACTTCAATAGGAGGGACTCACACCCAACAACATCCGGGGCAGGAATCCCATGAGGACTCAAGGACTTCCGAGCGATGACTGCCACTCCCCCACCCCTGCCCTGATGTCGAGGCTGATGAAGCACCACAAACCCGTCCAGGCACATCTCCAAGAGGGAAACACCCCCCTCAGGGCCCAGCCAGGTTTCGGTTATACATGCCAGGTCCGCCCCACTGTCCAATATTAAATCACGGACAAGGGGGGGCTTTGCTGACAACAGACCTGGCATTAAGCAACAGCAGCCTAAATTAGGGCCCTGTACTCCCCTGTCACCAGTACTACAGGATGAGCCTTTTGAGGGGCCGGAACAAGGAATCGCTCTAACATAGCGAGTCCTTGTTCCCCAAAGATGGCCTGCCCCTCGGCTCCCGCCATATCTGCCCATCCCAGTCATGACCGGGATGCTCCGACCTTCTCCCCTCCCCGGAGTACCCCCACCCTCACCAGCCTTCTCCCTTCCTGACCGGACTCGCTTTCCATACAAACCAAGCCCAAGGGTAAGTCCTGCCCCCCCTACTTTTGCTATTGCACTCAGCAGAGGGAGTACCAGGCTCCACCCCCGACTCCACCATTCTCATACCCCAAACACTCAATACACATTCACACTCAATTAATATACATAAAAATAAAAATATTCACATTCATACGCCCTAAATACAATAATAAAATTTACACATAACAGGGCCACCATTCATCTACATGCATACTCACATCCACAACAAATGTTCTCTAAAAAAATAGTATTGCCCCTCTGTGTCCCAGGCTAGTCCAGTTTTACTTAACATATTTGATTTCTCTTTACTGAACCCAAGCCATTGAGAAATATAAATGACTCATAAGTATCATTCTGAACTATCTTGTCAAATTTAGTCCCAATGTTCACATAAAAATGTTTATTTATGACTTCAGAATCCTTTTATTTTACAAAGTTATCTGAGAAATATGTTACATTTTATGTCTTAAGAGTTTCCTTATCCATTGTACCAAAAAGATTAGACAAGGAGAAACTTAAAGCCAGGACTTAAATTGAAGATTAAATTGTAAGATAAAAGACAACAATTCAACATGAAATAGCTTTCCTAGATTAAGAACTGAATCTTCTCTCTTACCCACACAAAGTTCAGTTGTATTGGTTAGAATGAGAAGTTGTTGTTGTTGTTGTTTTTTGCAGAAGACCTATAGGTGTCATACTTTACTAAACTTATATGACAGTTTATCATACCCTAAGATTCATCATTATCTCCTGTTTATTAGCACTGTTTAATTTATATACAATAATGATGACTTCATTTAATGAATTGTTAACATGACATTCATACATTTCCACTAGGTAATGCAAAAATAAATAAATAAATAAATTATTCAGCCATATTTTATAGAATAACTTTTCTTGAAATGTTATTTTTTATCTGTGAACTACATTATAGATTACTGAAAATTAAAGGAAAAAACTATCAGTGAGGATTAATATAAGAGATCTATGACCACAATGTCCAATTGTTCTGTTTTAAATGTAAAATAAAATCAAGTTGCTGAATTGGATTAAGGCTACCTTTCATATCATTTGTCCTTCTGAACACTTTAATTGATTGAACCTAGAAAAAAAATGCAAACAATGCATATACTTTACTACTTATTTAGAACTTTTCTTATATGGCTAGTCTGAAATAAATAACAAGATAATTGAAAGACTTGATCTTCCAAACATTATACTAATGATAAAAATGTGCTTTGATTTTTTTTCTTGTTAAATTCATGAAATCATCCCAATAATATGAAGTTTTCTCCAATAATTTGTTTCCAATATTTAAAAACCTTTTAAACCAAAGTAACACGCTATACCTTGTTGCTTAAATGTTTTATAGTTGTTTTAAGCATTTTCACATCATAGATGACCAAACTCAAATGAAATAAAAAAGATAGAAAATGACTCTTTCCTCTTTAACAAATACATAAAAGAAAACTGAAGAAAATGTTATAATGCTATTAGAACACATGATGGGATCCCGACACATTCGGTGATTGCAGATTACTGTAATGTGCTCTGCAAGGGTTTGTCTTTAAAAACCACTTGGAAGCTTCAATTGGTCTATAATTCATCAACATGCTTATCAGGGGATGCTAGAAGACTTGAGTACATTACCAATTTTGTCAAGAGAATATGATGGTCATAACAAACACTCTTTTCCAACAACCCAAGAGACGGCTCTACACATGGACATCACCAGATGGTCAACATAGAAATCAGATTGACTATATGCTCTGCAGCCAAAGATGGAGAAGCTCTATACAGTCAGTAAAAACAAGACCAGGAGCTGACTGTGGCTCAGATCATGAGCTTCTCGTTGCAAAATTTAGGCTTAAATTGAAAAAAGTAGGGAAAAGCACTAGGCCACTCAGGTATGAACTAAATCATATTCCTGGTGAATATACAGTAGAGGTGACAAATAGATTTAAGGAATTAGATCTGATAGACCGAGTGCCTGAAGAACTATGGATGGAAGTTCGCAACATTGTACAAGAGATAGCAACTAAAACCATCCCAAAGAAAAAGAAATGCAAGAAAGCAAAATGGCTGTCTGAGGAAGCTTTGCAAATAGCTGAGGAAAGAAGGGAAGCGAAAGGCAAAGGAGAAAGAGAAAGATACACCCAATTGAATGCAGAATTCCAGAGAGTAGCTAGAAGAGATAAGAATGCCTTCTTAAATGAACAGTGCAAAGAAATAGAAGAAAACAACAGAATAGGGAGGACCAGAGATCTCTTCAAGAAAATTGGAGATATGAAGGGAACGTTTCATGCAAAGATGGGCATGATAAAGGACCAAAATGGCAGAGACCTAACAGAGGCAGAAGAGATTAAGAAGAGATGGCAAAACTACACAGAAGAACTATACAAGAATGAGCTTAACATCCCAGATAACCACAATGAGATGGTCACTGACCTTGAACCAGACATCCTAGAATGTGAAGTGAAATGGGCCTTAGAAAATCTGAGCAACAACAAAGCTAGTGGAGGTGACAGTATTCCAGCTGAGCTATTCAAAATCTTAAAAGACGATGCAGTAAAAGTGCTACACTCAATTTGCCAGCAAATTTGGAAAACTCAACAGTGGCACAGGATTGGAAAAGGTCAGTTTACATTCCAATTCCAAAGAAAGGCAATGCCAAAGAATGTTCAAACTATCGCACCATTGCACTCATTTCACATGCTAGTAAAGTTATGCTTAAAATCCTACAAGCTAGACTCCAGCAGTATGTGGATCGAGAACTACCAGAAGTACAGGCAGGATTTCGAAGAGGCAGAGGAACTAGAGATCAAATTGCCAACATACGCTGGATCATGGAGAAAGCTAGGGAGTTCCAGAAAAACATCTACTTCTGCTTCATTGACTATGCAAAAGCCTTTGATTGTGTGGATCACAACAAATTGTGGCAAGTTCTTAAAGAGATGGGAGTACCAGACCATCTCATTTGTCTCTTGAGAAATCTATATGCGGGTCAAGAAGCAACAGTGAGAACTGGACACGGAACCACTGATTGGTTCAAAATTGGAAAAGGAGTCCGGCAAGGCTGTATACTGTCGCCCTGCCTATTTAACTTATATGCAGAGCACATCATGAGAAAGGCAGAGCTAGATGAATCAAAAGTTGGAATTAAGATTGCCGGGAGAAATATCAACAACCTAAGATATGCAGATGATACCACTCTAATGGCAGAAAGTGAAGAGGAACTAAAGAGCCTCTTGATGCGGGTGAAGAAGGAGACTGCAAAAGTTGGCTTGAAACTCAACATTAAGAAAATCAAAATCATGGCATCCGGCTCTCTCAATTCCTGGCAAATAGATGGGGAAGAAATGGAGGTAGTGACAGATTTTATTTTTCTGGGCTCAAAGATCACCTCAGATGGGGACTGCAGCCAAGAAATTAAAAGATGCTTGCTCCTGGGGAGGAAAGCTATGGCAAATCTAGACAGCATACTAAAAAGCAGAGACATCACCCTGCCAACAAAAGTGCGTATAGTCCAAGCCATGGTTTTCCCAGTTGCAATGTATGGCTGTGAAAGTTGGACCATAAGAAAGGCTGAGCACAAAAGAATTGAGGCCTTTGAATTATGGTGCTGGAGAAGACTCCTGTGAGTCCCTTGGCCTGCAAGGCGTTCAAACCGGTCAGTCCTAAAAGAAATCAACCCTGACTGCTCTTTAGAAGGCCAGATCCTGAAGTTGAAACTCAAATACTTTGGCCACCTAATGAGAAGGAAGGACTCACTGGAAAAGGGCCTAATGCTGGGAAAGATTGAGGGCAATAGAAGAAGGGGACGACAGAGAATGAGATGGCTGGATGGAGTCACTGAAGCAGTAGGTGTGAACTTAAATGGACTCCAGAAGATGGTGGAGGACAGGAAGACCTGGAGGAACTTTGTCCATGGGGTCGCGATGGGTCGGACACGACTTCGCAATTAACCACAACAACAACAACACATTACCTCTATGCTTCAGGGCCTCCATTGGCTCCGTGTTAGCTTCCAAGTACAATTCAAAGTGCTGTTTTTACAGTTACTGCCTGGTTTGACTCTGGAGTACTTGCAGCAATATATTCCTCACCCAATTTTGGTTCAATGGATTCAGATGTCCACAGAGAACCTTTTCAGGAATCCCCATTTTCATGAGGTAAGGGAAATGGAGGTATGCTTATAGGCATACATTTTCTGTGGATGCATGTATACTTTAGAATAGCCTTGCTTCATAAACACAGATTGCCCCTACTTTATTGGCTTTCCACAAACTATTAAAATAGAGTTATTTGAAATAGTCTTTGGAAAATGAACTGACTGATTAATTATTGTGTTCTTTTTGACTAATTATCTAACTTATTGATTATTGTGCTGTTTTTGACTAATTGTTTTTAGATTCTTTTATTGGTGATGTTTAATTACTTTTCTATTGATGTATGTGAATGGCAGAGTGCAGACTTTTTGACTGTGGCAGAGTACAGACATAACAAACAAAGAAATAACATTTGAGACAAAACTTAGTTTTGTGTTTGCTTTACAAAAAAGAAACTCCTGAAGCACAAAGCCGACTGAAGTTATAACACGGGACTTATTTATTTAGCATATGGCATACAATGTCAGGGAAATCTATTCATGCTAGACATACAAAGCAGTCCTGACAGCCTAGATCAAGGGTAAGCAACCTCGGCTCTTTTATGACTCATGGACTTCAACTCCCAAAATTCCTGAATTCTGGGAGTCAGCTATGCTGACTCAGAAATTCTGGGAGTTGAGGTCCATGAGTCATAAAAGAGCCGAGGTTGCCTACCCCTGGCCTAGATTGTTAGTTCATTCTGTTTGGCACTTGCATGTCTATCTTTCGCAGCCTATAAACCTGTCTTTTTTAATTTTTTTTTATTAAGAATTTTTTAAAAAGTTTTTACAAAAAACAAAAAGAACAACAACAAAAAGTAAAACAACCCTCAACCCCTCCCAAACCACCCCACCTATCCCCCCCCCCGAGCTTCCCAAAGCTGAATATAGGCTTAACTACAATTATAAAAATCCTAAGAAAGATTAAACAACTTATAAGCTAGTTAACAATAAAATATATATAACAAAAAAAGCATAAACATTAAAAAAGATACTTAAAAAAGAAGAAAAAAGAAAAGAGAAAAGAAATAAAAAAGAAGAAAAAAAGAGAAAAATACAGTTTATGAAATATCAAAATTTGTATACAAGTTATAAAAAAGCTAAATGATATTTTTATATCCAATTTATATTGTGCGAAATTTATAAATTTTACCCTCTTTCTAAAAATTCTTTGAATATTCCACCATATCTTAATCCAAAAAGCTTTTATATTTTTACACGACCACCAAATATGATAATAAGTAGCATCCAGACAACCACATCTCCAACATTTAGGCTGTAAGTCAGGATACATAAGAGACATTTTTTGTGGATCAAGGTGCCATCTATAAAACATTTTATGAAAATTTTCCCTTAAGTTCTGGGCTTGTGTAAATTTAACATTCCTCACCCAGATAATTTCCCAGGTATCCAGTAGAACTGGTTCACCAAAATTTTGTGCCCATTTAATCATACAGTCTTTGATTAGTTCTGATTCTGAATCCAGTTCCACTAGAACCCCATAAATTCTCTTAATGTGAGTTCGCCTTTGATCCTTTACTTGTTTAACAAGATTTTCATCTTCTCTAAGCAGGCCCATATTGCGATCCATCTTCCACCTATCCACTATTTGTCTATATTGAAACCAAGAATAAGTAATATTTTCATGTACTAAATCTTTCAAAGATCTTAACTGCCAGTTTTGACCGTCCCATCTAAGTAATTGTGTATAAGAGACCCTGTCCATTTTAATTCCTCTCCTTATCCCCTCTATCGCATGCCCAGGTATAGCCCATAATGGTATTTTAAAATCACTTTTATAATATTGCCTCCAAACCCGAAGTAAAGAAATCCTTATAATATGAGATTTAAATACACGATCCACTTTTTTGTTAAAAATTAAATAGGCATGCCATCCAAAAAGTAGATCCCATCCCTCCAAATGGAGTATTTCTACATTTGTTAAATTTACCCAATCACTAATTAGTGTTAGAACCACAGCATCATAATATAATTTCAAATTCGGTACCTTGAGTCCACCTCTCTCACGGAAATCTTGCATAATTTTAAACGTTACCCTTGTTTTTAAAACATTCATTTTAATCACTGCAATTCTTCCCATAAGAGATAACTGTAACTTCTCCCAATTCTTCAAATCTTTCTATACCCTGACCCACAGCCTTTCATAATTATTTTTATACAATTTTGCATTGGAAACAGATAAGGTGACCCCCAAATATTTTATCTTGTCTACAACCTCAAAATCAGTCAGATTAACCGAAATCTGCTTATCCAAATTAGTCATATTTTTAGATAATATTTTAGTCTTATTATTATTAATTCTAAAACCCGAAATCCGTCCATATTGGTAAATCAATTGTAATAGCTTTACTACAGAATTGGTAGGTTGAGACAAAGTAACCACCAAATCATCTGGAAAGGCTCTTAACTTATATTCTTTTTTGTTGACTTCTATTCCTTTTATTTCCTGCGACTCTCGAATTTTAATCAACAAAATTTCCAATGTTAAAACAAACAGTAACGGTGATAATGGACATCCCTGTCTTGTACCTTTTTCTATTGTAAAAACCTCTGACAAACCCCCATTAACAATAAGTTGTGCCGTTTGTTTTTGATATATAGAAGCAAAAGCTTGTAATATTTTTTCTCCAAAGTTCATCTCCTCGATTACTCTTAACATAAACTGCCAATTCAGTTGATCAAAAGCTTTTTCAGCGTCTAAAAATATCAGCCCTGCAGGAATTTGGTTGTTCTTATCTAAATATTCTAATAAATTAATAATTTGTCTAGCATTATTTTTCATATACCTACCAGTTATAAAACCCGATTGATCCTTATGTAGAAGCTGGTGCAAAACCCTCATAAGCCTATTAGCTAAAATTTTTGCAAAAATCTTATAATCTACATTTAAGAGAGATATAGGCCTATAATTCTTAGGTAAAGTAAGATCTTGGTCCTCTTTAGGAATCAAAGATATAAAAGCACTGCGCCATGACGGAGGGATCTCTGAACTCTGTAATATATTATTAAAAAGCTCACATAGAGGTTGAGTCATCTCTTCTACTAAAGTTTTATAATAAATGGATGTCAAACCATCCATACCCGGCGCTTTACCTAATTTTAATTGCTTAATAACTGTCACAATTTCCTCATTGGTAATTAAATCATTAATTTGTTGTTTCTGATCTTCTGTTAGTTTAGGAAAGTTAGCCTCACTTAAATAATTATTTATATCTAGAATTTGTACATTGGTACTCTTATACACTAATTTACCATTATAATTTATTTTATCTATAGTTCTCTGCCTCTGTTTCTTTCTTAATTGATAGGCCAACCATCTCCCTGGTTTATTAGCATTACAAAATGTATTTTGTTTCATAAACAGTAAGTTAGTTGCAGTTTGATCAGCCATCAACATGTTAAATTGTGTTTTTAACAACTTTATAGATTCTTTAACCTTTTCATCTGTAGGATTTAGAATCAAAGACTTTTCTTTTAATTTAATCTCATCTTCCAATTCCTTACATTTCTGGATCTGCTTTTGTCTATAGACATTATTCATTTTTATCAGAATCCCATGCATGAAAGCTTTACCTGCATCCCATACCATTGGTATTGATGTTCCCTTATACATATTTAAAGCAAAATAATCCTTTAAACACTCCTTTAATTTTTGAACATTCCTTTCTTGTCTAAATAAATTCTCATTCACCCTCCAGGATCTCCTCTCCTTTTTTTCATCAGCCAGTTCCATCCAGACTGGACTATGATCCGTCAGTGACCTAGGAAAGATTTTTACATTCTTTACCCTATTATATAAATCAGTTGTAATAAAAAAAAAGTCAATTCTTGAAAAAGATTGATGTCTATCTGAAAAAAAGGTAAAGTCTCTCTCCTCTTGGTTACGTTCACGCCAATAGTCCCTCAGCTCCCAGTCCTCTTTCAGATCAAAAAAAGCTTTAGGTAATTTAGCCTGTTTAAAAAAAGTGGAAGAACCTTTTTTGTCCCTTTGTGTGTCTAAAACACCATTCCAATCTCCCATTAATATCACAGACCTATAGTCCAGCGAAGTTATTTTCTGGTGTAACAATCTGTAAAATTGTTCCTGTTGTTGGTTTAGTGCGTACAATCCCACTATAAGTATTTTCTTACCATATAAACCAAGTTCAATCATAACATATCTTCCTTGAGGGCCTGATTCTACCAGACAGACTGGTAGACTTTGCTTGACATAAATAACCACACACCCCTTTTTCCCGGGGGCAGGAGATACAAAGTGAGATCCCAACCGAGCATTGACTAAATATTTTTGATCTTTAAGTTGAATATGAGTTTCCTGCAAACAAATAATATCATTATTATGTTGCTTTAAGTAGTAAAAAAATTTCTTTCTTTTCTGGGGGGAGTTAAGGCCGTTAACATTCCAGGTCAGGAACTTTGCCATCTCCCTTGACCAGGAGCCTGGAGAAGACTGCCTGAAGCTCTGCCATTGAAGAATGTGTTGCAGAACTCTTGGGTCTTGCTCCTCCCACCGGCAATGAGACACTTTCATGAGAAGATTCTTTAACTTCTTTTTTCTGTTGTTCCTTTTCCTTGCGTCTATGTGCTGCACGAGTCATTCTTTGCTCTTTGACCTCTGTTTGGCGCAGCCATTCAACCTGTGATTTTCCAGCAACCATCAAATCTAATCCTTCAGACTGCTGTTCCACCTCTTTGCCGCCCAGAGCTTTCTGAGTCATAGATGAAGATGAGCCTGCTCCCAGGACCGTATTGTAGAACTCTTTGGCTTTAACAACTGTATTAAGTCTGTAACGTGTCCCTGCATGGCTCAAAACAATACCCGTCGGGATCTCCCATCTGAATGGCATCAATCTTGTTTTAAGTTCATTAGCTAGAAAGGCAAAGTCTTTTCTATTTTTTAAAATTTTAGATGGAATTTCCTTTAAAATAATAACATCTTGGGCAGCAATCTGAAATATCTTGTTGTAAAAAGCTTGTATGATTTCATTACGCAGAGATCTCTTTGCAAAGTAGATCACCACATCTCTTGGCAAATTCTTTTGTTTCGCAATCCAGGAGTTAACTCTGTAAATTTTTTCCACTTCTCTACGTAATCCATTTTTATCCCTATTCAGAACAACAGCTAGGTCATTAATCACCATTTCTATCAGATCTTGATTCATATCTTCTTTGAGACCCCTAATTCTCAAAGCATATTCCATTTCCCTATACTGAGACATAAGAATATCCTCTTGTGAATTTTCCACCTTTTTTTCCATATCTTGGAATTTATCTTCAAGGAGGTCTACTTTATCTGCGACCTCTTCCAATCTAGAATCCAACTTCACGACCACAGAAGCCAATCCTGATAAAGCTGCAACTATATCTTGTCTCAAAATAATATTGTTCTCCTCTAGAAGCTCCTTCATTTCCTCTTTAAGAAGAACTTTCATTTCCTCTTTACTTTCAGATTTATTCTGTTTAAGAAGGTCCTTCATTTCCTCTTTACTTTCAGACTTGCTCTGTTCAAAAAGTTGCTTCATTTCCTCTCTGATTTGGGATACAGCATTTCCCATTATATCTTTAATGTCTTGTGCAGATAAGCCTGGCAAAGGAGGAGAAGGTGGAGGTGTAACTTTAGGTTGCAGTACTGGTAGTGTAGCTTTAAGTTGTTGTTGTACTGTTGCAATTGCAGGAGAGGAAACCACCTTAGAAACTATAGAAGCTGGTTGTCTCTTTGAAGCCATTTTAGAAAATCTTATTCTCTCTTTCTTTCTTCTTAAAAAAAAAAGAAAAATACTAAAATCCTTAAGATTAAAAAAAAGACCAGGGAGAGTGCAAAAAAAAAAAAACACTTCAAAACCTCCAAAACGCTTTAAAAGAAAAGAGAAGCTTAAAAGAAAAAAAAGCTATACAATCCATACATTACATTTAACTCCGTTCTTTCTTTCCGGAAAAAAAAAAAGCACTTTCAAAGCGCCATCTTACTTTCACTCTCCACCCCAAAAAAAAAAAACAGAAGAAAAAGAAATCAACATAAACTAAAGAAGAAATAAAACACTACTCCAAATAAAATCCTTTAGACAGCTCTGTCCTCTTTGAAAGGCACTCACCAGAAACCTTAAGCGCGGAGATGATAGCGGCGTTTCACTTTGTTTCCGAAGAAACAAAAACAGCTGGGAGGCGGAGAAACACGAACTCCGAGGGAACACTCTTTCTACCCCCAAAAAAAGAAATCCAGGGGGGGCTAAGAGGTTCTACCTCTATTCGTGTAGTCTCTGCCCCTTCCCTTCGCCCGGGAAGGGGATTTTGAACCGCGGGCCAGCTGATGTCTGCTGTGCTCCGCAGATCTAACACTGTCCCAGGAGGACGGCTACAAAGTAGCTGCCATCATCGTCGCTAGCCACCGGAAGCTCGCATGTCTATCTTTCATGCACTGCAGGGTATGGGGGAAATTAGCTTTATACCAATTAGTTAGTGGCCCTTAGGTTGCTGGCTCTTCCATGTTCCTCCACTGGTCTTGTCTCACTTTGTGTCTATGATGTCTCACATCCAGCCAGGACCAGTGCTGCCTTCTGCTCTCTGCGCACACAAATGCAGATAGTATTTTCCCACCAAAATGGTACCCATTTATCTAGTCACAATATTGTGTGCTTTTGCACTGCTGGGTAGGGAATCAAGTGACAGGAGTTCACTCAATGTCATAGAGCCAGGCTTGAACCACTGGAGTGCATAACAATTCTAGCCACAGTTCCAGTGTAATTAAGCCACTGTGCCACTGCACCCCCTATGAGCCATGGTAGTACAGTGGTTAGAATGCAGTATTGCAGACTAACTCTGCCTTTTGCCAGAAGTTTGATCCTGACCAACTCAAGGTTGGCACAGCCTGTCATCTTTCCAAGGTCAGTGTAATGAGGACCCAGCTTGTTGGGGCAATATGCTGACATTGTAAATTGCTCAAAGAGTATTGTAAAGTACTGTGGAACAGTATATAAGTCTAGGTGCTAACATGAGAGAAGGTAAAAGTTAGTTTTAATCTTTCTAGCCACAGGTTTGTGTAGTTCTTTAAAGATATTAACAACTACTTTCAAGAATCTGACTGCAAATACTGTACCATGATCACTTTTGTGTAATTTCGGAAGCTGAAATGGCACAGAGCACAATCTTTAAACAATATTTTTTTAAAAAATCTGTAAAAGTCATCTGGTAATTTGATTACTTCATATTAGCAAGAACCCTTCCAAGTTCTTATTGTGTTAGCTGAAAATACTTTGACCATTAACTAAGTTAACAGGTTTTGAAATAGTGAAAAAAGTTAAATATTTGGGAGTATATATTACAGCTTCTAATGTAAAATTGTATCAGAATAATTATGAGACATTATGGGCAAAAGTGCAAAAGGACTTAAATGATTGGAAAAAGTTACAATTATCTTTGCTGGGGAGAATTTCAGTGATTAAAATGAATGTTCTACCAAAATTTCTTTGTTTTTGTTTCAAATGATACCTATTTTTTTAAAAAATGCTAATTTAGACGAATGGCAGAAGGGTATTAACAAATTTATTTGGGCATGGAAAAAACCAAGAGTTAAGTTTAAGATTATACAAGATGCACGTGAAAGAGGAGGACTTAAGGCGCCTAATCTAAAATTGTATTATGATGCGGTGGCCTTAACATTGGTTAGTGATTGGCTTAATTTAACAAATAAGAATATACTTTTTTTTGAGGGATGGGATTTATTATATGGATGGCATGCATATTTAATTTATAATAAAAAAGTAGATCAGGTTTTTAAATCTCATATTTTGAGAAATGCTTTATTACCTGTCTGGAAGAAGTATTATTATAGGTTAAATTATAAAATTCCAATTTGGGGGATTCCTGGACACGTGATAGAAGAGGTATCTAGGGGTGTGAATCTGGATTGGATTTCTTATAAGGAATTACTCAATTTGGTAGGGAAGGATTGGCAATTAAAAACTTTAGCTGAGTTGAAGCAAGAAAATATTGTTTACTCTTGGTTTCAGTATAATCAATTGCTAGTTAGGTGGAGTCTAGATCCAAAGGTTGGTATTACTTTAGATGAGGTGAATTTGGTAAAACAGATTAAAGATCAAACTCAAGCCCATATAAAGAGAATTTATAATGTTTTAATAGAGTTGGATTCTGAAACGGAGTTAGTTAAAGACTGTATGGTAAAATGGGCACAAAATATTCAAGAGCTGATTCTATTGGATACATGGGAGACAATTTGGATTAGAAATGTAAAATTTACTCAAGCTCAAAATTTGAGAGAAAATTTTTATAAAATGTTTTATAGGTGGCATTTGGACACCTAAAAGTTGTCTTATATGTATCCTAATTTGCAGCCCAAATGTTGGAGATGTGGTAGTTTGGATGCAACTTATTTTCATATTTGGTGGACTTGTAGAAATATAAAAGCTTTTTGGATTAAAATTTAGTGGAACATTCAAAATATTTTTAAAAGAAAGATAAAGTTTACTCCTCAACTATTTTTGTTGGGTATTATTGTAGATTTTGATGTTAAAGAAATTAATTTGATGTTGAATTTAATAACAGCAGCAAGGTTGTTGGTAGGGCAATATCGGAAGAAAGATTCCTTGCTGACTATAGAAGAATGGACCCTTAAGCTCTCAAATTTAGCAGAAATGGTAAAAATTTCGGCTTATTTGAAGGATCATTCACAAGAGAGAGATATTTTGGTTTGGAGAAGATGGATAGATTATATTCAGAATAAATATGGGACTAAAAATTTCCATTTAGTTTATGAATAAATTTTAGAATATTATTATTGTTATTATTATTATTAATAGTTTATTATAATGAAATTTTTATTATATTGTTTTTTATATTGTATTGTTTATGAATTATATTGTTTTATTATATTGTATTGTTTATGAATTAGGATTTTAATTTGTTCATATGATCAAGTTTATTTACAAATTGTTTATTCGGTGTTAAAGGGGAGTTAAAGCACATTATATTTGTTTATCTATATCAGTGGTTCTCAACCTTTTTAATGCCGCGGCCCCCAACCGGTCGTAAGTCGAGGACTACTCAACCGGTTGTCATTCAAGGACTACTCAACTGGTGCAGCACCGTTTGCAGAATGGGACTTTTGGCGGGCTCAGCAAGGTAGAGACAGCCTGGACAATTCCTATTGGCTTTTGAAAGCCAATAGAATTAGACTCTATTCAAGAGAGTCTGTTCTATTGGCTTTCAAAAGCCAATAGAATAAAAGGGAGTAGCACAGCTAAGGAAAAGGGGGGGGGAAATGGTGGACTGCGTTGTTTGGCGACCCCTGTGAAATGGTCGTTCGACCCCAAATGGGGTCCCGACCCACAGGTTGAGAACCCCTGATCTATATAGTTGGTTAATGTTAGTTTGATTATGATTATTATATTTGTTACCCTGTATTCAGCTCTGGGAAGTGGGGGGAGGGGTAGGTTTCGGGGTATATTTTGTAATTTTTGTAAAACTTTTTAATAAAAAAAAAGAAAGAAAATACTTTGACCATTATGTAGTTTTTGGTCCTTTAAAATGATTGTGTTGGGCAGATTATTGCATGAAAATGTGTGCAAGCTTACAGTGGCTTTTTCAATATCATGTGTTGAGCTAAGCAATCAAAGTGTCTATGGAGATTCTGAGTCATCCAGATCATGGATTGTCCCAAGCGTATTTTTTCAAGAGGCAACTGGACTTTCTTGTTTTTCTTTGAAGACATTTCACTTCTCACCCAAGAAGCTTCTTCAGCTTTGACTGGAAAATGGGGAATAGAAGGATTTAAATTCCTTGCAGACAGCTGATCATTTGCATTCGTTTAGAGAGTTGTTGAGGCCACTTGGAGGTTTACCTATGTCCTCAGGGTCACTTGAGTAGTACAAATGGGTATGGAGTCTTCTTGAAACTCCTGAAAGGACTGTGTTGTAGACTGGAGATAGATGATGTCATATCCCTCCCCCCTCTATTGAAAAAGGTACAGCCCAGATATAGATAGATAGATAGATAGATAGATAGATAGATAGATAGATAGATAGATAGATAGATAGAAAGATAGATAGATAGATAGATAGATACCAAATTGATTTGACAAAAAGGTCAGTAGATGATGCGAGCTATAGTGCTAATTAAATGTTTCAAAAGCACTTTCGAACTTGCTAGCAGTCTGGATGGAAGAACTATAATGTAAGAAGTACCTTTTTTCCTGCAAGAACAGATCAATTTGTGTTCCCTTTATTCATTTGATTTGATTTTATACTTGTTTTTATGCAATTGTAATAGTTGGAGTATTCTAAATTGTGGGAGGAGAATAGTGTTGGCGGACAGCAGGGAAGCTTTCTACATTCTATTTAAGACAACTTTTCTATGTAGCCTTAATTACAGGTCTGGGGCTGCATAGCTATAATTATTCCTTATTATCTGCTAGCTTTATTAAAATGTTTTGTAAAATAAAAGCAGGTTGAATGTCAATGGAGCAATGTGCCAGTTTTAACACACTAGATTGCTAGGGTAGAGGAAAAGGGGCAGACCTGCCAAGCACAAAAGCAACCTCCATTTTCTGTGGAAAGCAGCTACTGGCTTCCAGCCACATGGTCCTCCTGCTGGAAATGACTTCATGCATCTCAAATGAACAAATTAATTGCTTCTGCTCTACATATATACATTCTTACATTGATGGATTTGCTCCTTTATAGACATTTGTACCTTGAGTTTCTGCATGGTTTTACATTCATTCCATGTTCAAAAAGTTTGGCTCGACTGATCATTTTATTACTTTGAGGCTTCCTGGGGATGGCTGCCTGGAAGAAAGTAAAACTAAAGCAATCCCACGAATCATTTACAATAGTTAGTGGGTACTTTTTTTCTACAACTACTTTAATGCCTCTATATATTTATCTGCGTTAGACTCACTGGAGAAGGGCCTAATGCTGGGAAAGATTGAGAGCAATAGAAGAAAGGGACGACAGAGAATGAGATGGCTGGATGGAGTCACTGAAGCAGTAGGTGTGAACTTAAATGGACTCCAGAAGATGGTAAGGACAGGAAGACCAGGAGGAACGTTGTCCATGGGGTCGTGATGGGTCAGGCACGACTTCACAATTAACAACAACAACAAAGTGTACTCATCACTTCAATAACCTGAAAGGCAAATGAGATGTGGTGCTTTCAACAAAGACAATAAGAAAATTGGATATTCCTATTCCTTCACTGAAACTTATCCAGAATGAAAATAAGGAGGAAAAATACTACAACTATTTTTGGCCAAGACAAGCATATCACAGAAAGTTTAGATATGGGTGAGATTGCTATAAGTTGTAAGGTGGTCCTGATGCAGAATGATACTATCTCTTTAACAGTTCTCTGAGTTTGTTTTCAGTTTTGTCTGGTGCTATCCCCTTGAGCTCCTATTAGTTTCCCTTGGCCTTTATTTTTTTTCAGTACGCATGGAAACAGGCAATGGCAACTAAAATCTCATCCTTAGGCTTTTCTCTGGGTCTTCTTCTCAGCATGGGATATCAGACCAAAGCACTTATTAAACACTGTGCAGCAGACACAGAGCAAAAATTGATTTCGCTAGGATCACAAGCTATATTGCTAGTGAATCCAATAGATATTCTGCTTCCCCTCTGACATAGTTAACAATATTCAAAGTACTTAAATGCCAGGAGCCTTTAACACTGGCAAAATATGCCCTTCTGTCAGCTGTCCTTAAAGGCCAAAACAGGAAGACTTGAGAGATAATACCTCCATGAATCTGGATAAACAGAACTTTGGTATATGCTATATGGTGATGTCCATATATAGACTACTAACTATGAACAAATTATTGGAGTGGCAGATATTGATGAATTGGTCTGCTGCTCCATTTCTGTTTCCTAAGCTACATTTTTCTCTTTTATGTTTCCATTTTTGACATTCCATTCTCTAATCACAAGTACATATCTTGCATGTTCTGTGAATTTCAAATTAAACATCGAAGTCATCAACCTCTTCTCTTTATGCATCAGTGATTGGTACATAAACTTGAATGACAGTTGTATCAAAGGATTGTTCACACTGTCTAATTAATATTATTTGGTCATTGATTGCATTGTAGCCAAGTACTGTTCTTGCTATACCTTTCTTAATTATAAAAACCATTTCTTCTTCATTTTTCATGTCCTAAGTAATAAACAATATGATCTTCTGACTGAAGGTATCTTAACCCAATCCATCTCAATTTTCTGATGCCTAAGAAGTCGATCTGAAGTTGTTTCATTTCATATTTCACTGGGTTAAATATTTATATGTCCATGTAAATACCAGTTTTAAACTTGTATCAGTGCTTGTTCTGTCTTTTATGTAATATATGTTTTTCTTCTTTGATAGTTTATTTGCCTTGAAATAAATCTATGCCTCCATTTCTTTCTAATAGAAATCATCTATTAATACCAATAGTAATATCTACAAAAAGGTGGGGAGGGAACCATATCCAGGAAACTACAGACCAATCAGCCTAACCTTAATTCCTGGCAAGATACAGGAAAAGATAATCAAAAAACAGATCTGCAAACATCTAGAAACAAATAAAGTTATAACTAAAAGCTAGTATGGGTTTGTTAAAAACAGATCATGCCAAACCAATCTTATTTCATTCTTTGACAAAGTGACTAAATTAGTAGATCAGTGAAATGCTATGGACATAATATACTTAGACTTCAGCAAGACATTCGATAAAGTAGACCACAATCTATTTCTTGGTAAGCTAGAAAAATGTGGGATAGACAGCATCACTACCAGATGTATTTGTAACTGGCTGACAAACTGTACTCAACATGTCATCCTTAATGGCACTACATCTACATGGAGGAAAATAAGCAGAGGGGTATCACAAGGTTCCATATTAGGCCCAGTACTCTTCAATATCTTCATAAATGACTTACCTGCAGATGAGGGAATAGAAGGGGAACTCATTAAAGTGGCATGAATAGCCAACAACCCGGAAGACAAGCTCGGGATCCAAAAAGATCCTGACAGACTTAAACAATGGGCCCTATTGAACAAAATGAAATTTAATGTGGAGAAAAACAACATTTTACACTTAGACAAGAAAAACAAAGATACAAGTACAGATTAACTGAAACCTGGCTCAAAAACAGTAACTATAAGAGGGACCTTGAAGTCCTAGTGGACAATCACTTAAATATGAGCCATCAGAGTGTTGCAGCAGCCAAAAAAGCTAATAAATCCTTGCCTATATAAACAGAGGGATAGAATCAAAATCACATGAAGTATTAATAACTGCTTTATAAAGCTTTAGTAAGGCCACACCTGGAATACTGCATCCAGTTTTGATCATCACATTACAAAAAAGATGTTGAGACTTCGGAAAAAGTGCAAAGAAGAGCAACTAAGATGATTAAAGGTCTGGAGACTAAAACATTTGAAGAATGGTTGCAGGATTTGGGTTTGACTAGTCTATAGGAAAGAAGGATAGAGGGGACATGATAGCAGTATTCTAGTATTTGAAAGTTCTGCCACAAAAAGGAGGGGGTCAACTTATTTTCCAAAGCACCAGAGGGCAGGACAAGAAACAATGGATGGAAATTAATCAAGGATAGAAGCAACCTGGAATTAAAAAGAAACCTTCTAATAGTGAGGACAATTAACCAGTGGAACAGCTTGCCATCAGAAGCTGTGGGTTCTTCATCACTAGAAGAGACTTTAAGAAGAGACTGGGCAGTCATTTGCCTGAGCAGGGGGTTGGGCTAGAACAGGGGTCTTCAAACTTGGCCCTTGTGGACTTCAACTCCCAGAATTCCTCAGCCAGGCATGCTGGCTGAGGAATTCTGGAAGTTGAAGTCCACAAGTCATAAAAGGGCCACATTTGAAGACTTCTGGGCTAGAAGATCTCCAAGGTCCCTTCCAACTCTGTTCTGATTGATAGAAGGATGTTATGCACAATGAATAGCTATCAATTTTCTTGTTTTTTGGGTCCAAACTATCAAATTTGCATCCAGTTAATAATTACAACAGTGTATTTCATATCATAGGTGTGGCTGGATATTGATGGTATTAAAATTTTATTTTTGAATGGAAGCACATGAGGTATCTGAACCCACAGCAAGATAATATGATACTACCCAGAGAGATGTTTCTCATGAAAATAAGGTAAACATTCCAGGTTTTAGAATAAATATACTATAGCAAATGTATTGCATAGCATGACTTTTTCCTGTCTAAGAATCTATCACTTTCTCCAAATTATTCACAATGCTGAAAGGCATTTTTCTCCTTGCTTATTTTTAATAAGTGCACTGCTGTGAGATAGCAGTGCTTCTGTTATGCACATTTACCTTCTGAGATTATTTGATGGAAATTATTTGCAATTTATTATTTTGGGGTACTGAACCTACTTCTGCAACTTCAGGGTTTTGTCAGTAGGAGAGCAAGAAATGGCACAATAGGTAGCATGGCTTTATAGCCAACGTTCTGTACAACAGTTTCTAATTGCTTGTCTTAAATGAGTTTTGAGTGTGCACATTGGGATACAATTTATTAGTGCTCAATGAGATTGCTGCATAATTCTCAGATAAATCATCCTTTTTCTAGTTAACTTATTCATGCAGCATTTCAAGTATCATCAGCCAAAGTTTATAAAGAATATGAGTAGATGATAATCAAGAAGTAGGCAAAAAGCCTACATAAAAGCGATACAATTTTCTTTTCTATTAACCTCTTCTAATTGTAGTAGGTTGTGTTTTCTTTGTCCATTTATAGAATGTATGTTAGGATACACACTTGATTTTCAATTGATGTATGGCAGTAGGGGTAGGGCTTTTTTTCTCATAAAATGCCCAGAATGGAGTTCTGGTACCTTTGTTGGATGGAACCTTGTAGGGTAGGCAAGGCAGGTTGTATGACATATGTGAGTTCCTGCACCTTTTTTTTTTTTTTTAGAAAAAAGCACTGAGTATGGGTATATTTTAATGTATACAATTTTTTGTTATTTGAAGACCAGTCATGGACATTCTTTTCATTCAAAAAAAGGCCAATTTGTGAAAGAAAATAATTTAAAATTGTTCATCCATATAATATTTTCTGCAGCATTATATTATTTCTTCTCTAAACATTTATTTTAGTATTATCAAATTATTTTCCATTGCTTTACATTTATTTTGACAAAATTCTCACTATATTTGGTGCAGCATTCCACAGAGATAACTGAATGGCCAAGACACATATTTTCATTTCTGTTTTTCTTCTCTTTCTCTCTCTCTCTCTCTCTCTCTGTGTGTGTGTGTGTGTGTGTGTGTGTGTGTGTGTGTGTGTGTGTGTGTATGTGTGTGCTTTATAGAATAGTGAAATAGGAAGCACGGGCTGCAGGATACAGCTTGAAATGTACATTATTATTATCTTTGCAAAATCAAAATCTTTTATTTTTTTAACATGGAAGCACTGAAAGAGGCAATCCTCTCTCAACCCAATTGTACTTTCCAATAGAAAGGGGCGTTGTCTTACCTGAAAGCCTTTTCTCAGCATGATGATGGAGAATCCACAAATGGGTTGTCTTAATCTTCTTGCTCCAATAAGACTAAGTCTGAAGTATAGATATGCCTCTGCAGTGCCATCGCACCCCAGTTTGAGACTAAAGCGATACACAGATGTTAATCCAACGTGTGTGCTTTCCCTAATATCAGAACCAGGGACAAACTGTCCCTAAATGGGAGGGAGTGGATTCTCCATCACCATGCTGATAAAAGGCGTTCAGGTAAGATGATGCCCCTTCTCCAGCTTGATTGGATGGAGAATCCACAAATGGGACATACCAAAGCCCTATGTCCCTAAGGGGGGGAATCAGTTTGGGCCTGGGTCCCGCTAGATGACAACACGTGTTGCAACACCCAGCTACCAAAGGAGGCATCTGAAGAGGCATATTTGTCAATCTTATAGTGACAGACAAAGGATGAGGGCGAGGACCATATAGCCACCCTGCAAATCTCCCCTATTGATGCCTGGGTCGCCCAAGCCGCCGAAGTAGCGGCGCTCCGGTAGAATGGGCCGTGATATGTCTAGGAACCTTGAGTGATTGTGTTTTGTATGCTAGGGTGATGCATAGCCTAATCCATCTCCCTATTGTCGAGGAAGAGACCTTCTGGCACATAGATGAAGGTTGAAAGGATACAAACAATGCTGTGGATCTACAGAAAGCCGAAGTCCGTTTTATGTAACCTTGCAGAGCCCTGCAAACGTCAAGCGTGTGCCACTGCTTCTCAAGGTCATGGGACGGGTTAGGACAGAAATTTGGTAAACCCACCTCCTGGGATCTATAGTACAAGGAATTTACCCTGGGAATAAAGGAAGGGTCTAGTCTGAGGGTTACCCTGTCTGCGTGGAAAATGCACAGGTCCTCTCTGATGGAAAGAATGGCCAGTTCTGAAATTCGCCTGGCCGATGTGACCGCCACAAGGAATGTCACCTTGATAGATAATAGTTTAAGTGAACATGTGGCAATAGGTTCGAAGGACGGTGAATCGAGGGCCTGTAAGACTTGGTGCAGGTCCCACGAAGGGTAACAATGCACTGTCGGTGGCTTGGCATTGGTTGTTCCTTTTAAAAAGGAACGAACTGTAGGATGGTGTGTCAAGGGAGCAGCATCGTCACACGTGAGAACTGTAGCCAGAGCTGCAAGCTGTCTACAGATGGTGTTTGGGGATAGTCCCTTGTCCAACCATCCATCAGAAATTCCAACACAATCAGAACAGAGATACCTGAGAGCTCCACCTTATGACCTGAGCACCAAGTGCAGAAACTTTTTTATGAGCCATCATATATCCTATTCGTCGAAGGGCGCCTGGATTGTTGAATCATGGCTATCACCCTGGACGAATATGAGTGTCGGCTCAAGGTCTGCCTCTCATGTGCCAAACGGTTAGCTGGAGCTACTGCTGGTCCGGGTGCTGGAGTTCCCTCTGAGTGAGGGAAATATGACCTGCTGGGATCCTCCATGGAGGGGAGACAGAGAACTCCATCAGGTTGGCGAACCACAGACGTCTCAGCCAATGTGGTGCAATCAGGAGGATCTCCGCCTGTTCGTGTAAGGTCTTGCGGATCATAGCGGGAAGGAGTGGCAAGGGAGGAAATGCGTAAAGCAGTTCCCTGGGCCAGGGGCTGTGGAGGGCATCTGTCCCTTCTGCTGTCGGAGAAGGGAACCTGGAAAAAAATCTTGGGAGTTGGGAGTTGGTTGGGGAAGCAAAAAGGTCTAAGGTTGGGGAACCAAACCTGTCCATGATCTCCCTGAATAATCCTGGGTCCATTCACCATTCAGCATGGTCCACAGTGGCCCTGCTTAATGAGTCCGCCTGTTGATTGGTCACTCTGGATATATGCTCCGCCCTGATGGAAGCAAGATTCAATTCCACCCAAGACCCCAACAACTGGGCCTCCTGCATGAGAGGCCTGGGCCCTGTCCCCCCCCCATCTGTTGATGTGGGCCTTGACAGCAATGTTGTCAGTAAGCACAAGGACATGCTGCCCAGCTACTATGTTGCTGAAATGTTGTAGAGCCAGATGTATGGCCCTGAGTTCCAGCCAGTTTATATTGTTTTTCAAATCCTCCTGGGACCACCGACCCTGAGCCCAATGCAACTGGAGGTGTGCTCCCCAGCCGAATAGGCTGGCATCTGTGGTGAGGGTGATTCTCACTGGTTCTCTGAATTCTGTGCCCCGTGACATTGCTGGGGAAGCCCATCATCGAAGGGAGTTCAACGCCAGCTGCGGAACTCGAACTTTCTGATTGGAAGCGCTGATGTGTAGCCTCTGAAATGGAAGAAGAAGCCACTGCAGTTCCCGGAATAATTTGTACACAGGATACCATCTTTCCCAGGAGTTGTGACAACAAGGCTAAGGTGACCACCTTGTTTCTCCGGATTCAATGGACAAGGGCCCGAATGCTGTCCCATCGGCCCCTGACAAATAGACCATGCAATTGCTTGTGTCTATGATTGCTCCTAAGTGTAGGAGCTGGGTTGAGGGCACAGTATGGCTTTTCTGAAAATTGACAGAAAACCCGTGCTCTTGTAAGGTTCTGATGGCAAGGACGAGGTCTGATCAAGCCCTCTGGAAGGAGGAGGACTGTATCAGTATATCATCCAGATAACACTGAACTTTGATTGGGGTCTGTCTCAGGTGGGCGGCCAGCACTGCCAGTATCTTGGTAAATACCCTGGGTGCTGCTGAGAGGCCGAATGGTAAGGCCCTGTACTAGTAGTGTTGGTGGGCGTAACAAAATCTGAGGAATTTGCAGTGCCCAGGGAGAATATGGATATGTAAACATGCCTCTGTCAAGTCTATTGATGTCAGGAAGTCCCCCTTTTTTGATGCTGGCCAAGATCGATTGTAACGACTGCACCTTGAACTTCCTGTACATCAGATAGTAATTTAGACCTTTTAAATCTAGGATTGCCCTCCAACCCCCCGAAGACTTGGGAACGATGAATAGAGTTGAGTAGAACCCCCATCATTCCTGGTCCTGCGGCACTGGTTCTATGGCCCGTATCTGCAACAGGTGAGATATGTCCTCTAACATGAGGGCCGCCCTGTTCTTGTTCGTGGGGATGGGGCAAGTCCGGAATTGATCCGGTGGTCTGGACCGAAATTCCAGCATTAGAACCAGAGATATGGTGTTTAAGACCCATGAGTCCATGGTGGTGGCTGCCCATATGTCAGAATAAAGGGACAGCCGGCCTCCTATGGGAGGTGTGCCCATGGAGTCACTTGCCTCATTTGAAGGAACCCCCTTTCAAGCCTTGAAAGGGCCACTTGGCCTGGAATTGTGGACGGGATTTGGATGCAGAACAGTCCTGCTGGTGCTCCGTGGTAGAAGGGACGAGATGCCTGGCCCCAGTCCCAGTTGAAGCCAGCCGAAAGGACTGCCTACAATAGTAGTTCTGTGATGACCCAGCCCCTGAGCACTTATCTCCCTTTTTAGTGGTATTAATGAGAGTCTTGTGCTTTTCCTTGCCCTCTAGCAGGTAAGGATCTAGGGCCGCACCAAAAAGATGCCCTCCCATATAAGGCTTGGTAGTGAGGCACCACCTTGCTGAGGTCTACCCTCCAGTTCTTAAGCCACAGAAGTCTACAGCTGAAATGTCTGCCGCTATGGCCCGTGAAGAGTATCTGGCGGCATGTAGGGGGCGTCAGCCATGTACTGGGATGTGGCCACCAACTTACCCAGATTTTGGTGAACATGAACCTGGTCAGGGGGAACCATGTCCTGGAGGTCTCGCAATCACAGTACTGAAGCCCGAGCGAAAGAGGCCATAGATGTGGAGGCCTTGATTGCCCAGGCTGATGCCTGATGTGATCTTCCTTTTTGTTTGTGTGTGTGTCCTCTGCCTTAAGTGCCTCGGGTATGTTCCTTGGGATATTTGTGTTGTAAAACAGAGAATACAGAGGCTCATCAATTTGAGGGACCTCTAACAAGGAGGCAAAAGAAGAAGCCACATTGAACAAATTCTTCTCTGCAGATCCCAGATTGGGAAACCCAGGTTACCCCACTGCTTTCGCACTGTGTTGCGGAAGAACGGGGGGCAAGGGACATGTTTATGTGGTACCACTGGTTCAGCATACAGTGGATTGGGGCCCCTTGATGTAGAAGGAGCTGGGGTCTCCTGTTCTGGAGTGATGATGGCCATGGTGCAGGCCTTGAGAAGTAAGGAGTTAAAAGGAAAATGGTCAAAAAGACCAGCGGACGGAATTAGCCTACAATATTGCATTCTAACCACTGCACCACTATGGCTCTCCGAGGTACCTTCGTCATCCGATAGGATCAGGCCTGAAGTGTCGTAATCTGCAGATTCCGATTCCGAGGAACGTCTTCTGTGAGGTCTGGTGATTCTTGAGAAGAATGTTGGGAGACAGAAAAGGCCATGAATTGGGCAAAGGCATGAGCTATCATGGCCTGAAATTGCTCAGGCCCTAGTGTCTGTGATTCAGGAGGGGGCGAAAGCCTGCTGCAGTAGGCGTAAAGGTGGCCTGAGGCTCAGATAGGGTGGTGCCTTGCGCAGTAACTCCGTATTCCTAGATCTAGCCCTGACATGATAGGTTGTGTCTGTGCCACTTCCCTAGGTTGGGACCAGACCCTTGGGGCTAAATTACAATGGGCAGACAGGGGCTCAAATATGGACCCTCCAGGTGTAGTGGTGGCTGTTTGGCCTGGAGTAATTAACCTTGCCCTGGAGGAGTCCTCCTCCAAGGTTTGTTGATGACTAGTGATTTCTCTGTTAGTTATTCTAGGTCTCTTGGAGGACTGTGCCTTGACCTTCAATATGTTCTTCCCCACTTCCTCAATGGAGGCCTTGTTTTTCTTGGTAGCATCCTGTAAGGACGAGGGAAAGGAATTATCTGCCATAACTATTGAAACTGTTAAAATTCCACTATGTACTGGTCAAATGGCTGAGGTAACAGTCTCTGAGGGATCAATTCAGTGGTGAAACACCCCCCTCAAGCGTTGTGAATAACCACTGAAAGAACCCAATCGGATGATGATTAGCACCCAGGCGAGGGGGGGTAGGGGTCAATTGAATAGGCATGTGTCCTTGTGGGATGAGCTTGCCTTCCCCAGGTTGAAACTGCCAAAAAAACCAAGATGGAGGCTGAAACAAAATGGTGGCCGCAACTGAAGCGTGCCAAAAATAACTGTCACTATGCCTCTGAGACTGGGATCAGCCTAGCTGAGGCCTCTACAAATGAGCCTTGGTTCCTGAAAGGAAGCTCCTGGCTCCTCAGAAGGCAAGCTTGTCCTTTCTGACCTGTCAGGAAGCCTCCGTCCGCCTTTTCAGTCCACCTTTTCAACGATCAGATGGTTGTCGGAGCTGCGTTTTCCGAGGATTTGAGCCAGCTGGCTCAAAACATTATCCAGATGATTTAGCTGGCTTCAGACTATCAGCTGGCTGGCAGCACTCAGGAGAAGCCTAGTCAGCTCACAGTGAGTCTTTCTAGCCTCCGACAATCAGCTGGGTGTCGGGGCCACGTTTCCCGGAGATTTGAGCCTTCTGGCAACTCTCCAGACAATTTAACCGGTCTCCGACTGTCAGCTGGCTGGCGGTGCTGCAGATCGCCGGTCTGTCAGGAGAAGCCTCGTCGGCTCACAGTGAGCCTAACATGATCATTTGGGGCAAACCTGCAGGATGCAAGGCAGCCAGGAAAACGATCGAAGATGGCAGGGAAGACCAGGTAAGAACTTCCCAATTAAGAAGAAACGAATTAATTGTTTCTAAAGTTAAATTGATTAATCCTAATGTAGTCTGAAGAAACATCTATTAGAGCAAGAGACTAAGTCTAAAACCGGGGTGCGATGGCACTGCAGAGGCATATCTATACTTCAGACTTAGTCTTATTGGAGCAGGAAGATTAAGACAACCCATTTGTGGATTCTCCATCCAATCATGCTGGAGAATCTCCCATTTCTCATCTCTTTGCCATCTACAAAGTATTTGTTCAACTCATTTGCTGGAAGAAAAAGCAGACTGTTCTTATCAGATCTGCTTAGGTTTCCTTAACTTTAGCTTTATTCTTAATCTTTCTCCTGCCTGCCCCCTTCTTTTGCAGTTACTGAGAAGTAGTATCTAAAAGCCTCAGAATCTCTGTGTACCATGTGTCATCCATATATTTTTCCTTCTCTCTACTACACTTTTATTTTTCCTTTTCTGATGTTCTAGTCTAAATTGGTTGTTTTACAGCAGATGCTTTTCCTACTTTTCCACTTTTTAAAAATAATGCTTATTTGTACCTTCAGGCAAAGGGAAAAAATCATTTGATTACTTCAGATTATTCTAGTAATTACCCAGATTCCTCCCCTTCATTCTAGTCCAATATTAGTGAGCAACGGGTTCTCACCAAATTTTTCCTATTTACCAGCAATTTTACTGACCTGCTTAAATCAGGATTTCATGAGAGTCTATTTAACTAAGAATCCCAGGATAAGACAAATCACCAGTCAGCAGTATTAGTGCTATTAGGCTTGTGATCTTTAATCACTATATTATATTCAGTGATAAAGTTTTTCAGTCTTACATTTTTCATTCCACAATTTTGGTTAAATGGAAGTGTCTACTCTCAATTATCTATTGTTAGATCTTAGATCTACTTTGTTTTCTTGGTAAACCTTGCTACAGGGTTCTTTTATTTTTTACTTTTGTTTTAACTATCATATGTTTGCTGATGATATTCATGTTTATCCTTCTCCTTAACCTTGACATGGTATTCCTTAAATGCCAATTGGGACTTTCAGTTGGATGAATTTTCACAGCTTAAAATGCATTTGGAACAAGTGTATTGTTTTTTCTCCTACCTCTTACTTGCCACTTTAGCTTTTCAGGACTTATAGATGTCTTTTATGGGTTCCAAACTTGAGAGCTCTTATTAATGGATAATCAAGTTTATTAGATTAATTAATATTAATAGATAAATAGTATTAATACAACATAATTAATATAATCTAATATAATTGTATTACCATTATGTTAATATTATATAATTTTATTAATATTAATATTACTAAAATTAATGTTCAAAAAGAGTTTATTTAAAATTCATTTCAGGAACAACTAAATAGTTAACTGATGTGTTTGGTAGATTGCTACATGAGTATTGAAATAATTTTGGATTCTACTTGCCACCTATTTGTTCATGTCTAGGATAGTTTGGTTCTTGTGACTCTAATATCTTCTGATTCACCCTGTTTCAGTTCTTATTTTTGTTAATTTCTATACAATTTAAGTTGCTGGTGCTTTTGAACTCTAAATAAAGTAACATCTTGTTTTTTGAAGAACTTTGGCGGCCAATAAATTTAATAAATGAACGAACGAACGAACGAATGAATGAATCTCTACATAATACCCCAGAGATGTTTTGAGCTTTATGTTTTTCAAACAATCAAATCTGTAAGTATTTTGTCCTGTTTTTTTTAATTCATTTTGAACTACACTGCTGATATGATATATTGAAAATTATGACGTTTCAAAGCATTCTGAGGAAAGAATATAAAAAGATTTCATGTTCATTTTATTAAGAATTAATTTTCAGTTTGTTCAAATTATTACTTGTCCATTGTTAATTTTTTGTATTTATTTTCATGAAAATTAATATTTAAGTCTGAGTTTATTTTTCTGTTTATTACATAATAATTATGGCTGAATAATCATATATGCATTTGTACTTTCACTGACAATAATATTTATACAATCCCTTTGGGGGTTACTCTTGATAGAAATAACCCAGTTTTAAGGGGTTCAGTTGGCTCCAATCTGTGATAATATAATTTAAAATTCAATTCTGCCAATCTAGTCTTTCAAGTTTTATAAAATCTTAAGATTAATCCTTGCTTTTTAATTTTAATTTTATTTTATTTTATTGCATTTGTCATTCATTTAATACTTAGTTTTAAATTTAGTAATCAATGGGTGAATATTTAAGGGTATTAAGGGTATTCAACTCTCTGAGGGAGATGGATGGTTCCAAAATGTGATGGATGGTTAGATAGATAGATAGATAGATAGATAGATAGATAGATAGATAGATAGATAGATAGACAGACAGATAGATAGATTGTAACAACTTAAAAAAATTATCTCAAAAGAAAAAAGAATAATTTCTGTACAACAGACATAAAGTAGAAAGAAATAAAATATGTTTTATCCATCTAGGCCAGAAACTAAAATGATGCTCACTGGGAAACATAGGACAGAAAGCTGTGTGCTAGAAAAGTTAGGAATTTTTTAAAATAAATTCTGAGGTCTTTAATGGCCACTGTTAAATCAATCTAAAAATAAAAAGAAAAGAAAAGGTTGAGGGTGTTGGGGGAATTACCGAGCAGCTGAAAATATATCAGCCCATGTACCTAGGATGAAAGTATAAGGCAGTGATCAGCCCCCGGAGAAGTTTGTCTCTAAGTAGTATAGTCAATCAAAACTAGGGATGATGTGATAATGGACTCCTCTTTTTTAACGGATCTCCAAAATATGGATGGAGTACATTGGTGATAGTCTCAGTCGGTGGAGGTCAATACTGATCATTCCTGGATTGAAGAAGTGGTCAATAAATTACATATGAATGGGGTAAGCAGAAAGTACGAATCTGTCTTTGTCCTTTCCCTTTCTCTAGATATGGATACGTATCCCATTAAAATTCAAATGTATTGTAGCATAAAGAAATAAAAGCAGAGATTTAGGAGCATCTATTTTTCACCCCTTCAATATGACTTAGTGAGGATCATCAATAAAATGAAGTGGCAAAAACACTTAGAGCTTTTTTTAAAAAACAAAGAAACAGTTTTGATTAACATTCAAGGAGACAAGCAAATATGAAATAAACAACCAAAAGACGATATTTGGCAAATAATTTTGTTAGAAGTACTTGTGAAGCATTTTAAATGATCAGGGTTCATTCTATCTGCCACTTTTGGTTGTTATGGCAAAATTAACTGCTTTGCACTTAAACAATTTAAATTTAAATTGTGGCTAGTAAATATATTAATAGGATTGGCTAATTGTAAATATTGACAGGAAAATCATTAAGGACATAAGAACTTAATAGCATTTATCTTATGAAGTGCAAAATGTATCCAAAGTATTTTCTTTTTCTTAAATAATAATCTGCCCCCAAATAATAGACAAAATGATAATAATAGGAGAAAAAATCATTTTGTCTTTGATTATTTTAAATTAGTTTAAAAATCACCAGTAAAGATTATTATATTTAGCTTTAAGATTTTTTTCACACTGATTTTCCAGCTTAAACAACACAAGGATACTTAGTGGATCTCCTCTTCAAAATATTTGCTGCATAAAAAAAACTTTCATCAGCTCCAGAAAATATTAGTCTTTTTTACATTTCTACTAAGGGTTGGGATGTATGAAAGAAGAAAGTTTCTGAGAAAATCTTTCACACATAGAATAATGGCAGAAGATTTAATATTTCTATTAAATGGTTCTATTAAGTGGTTCTCAACCTTTTTAATGCCGCGACCCCCAACCGGTCATGAGTCGAGGACTACTCAACCAGTTGTAAGTCGAGGACTACTCAGCTGGTGCAGCACCGTTTGCAGAATGGGACTTTTGGTGGCTCAGCAGGGCAGAGACAGCCTGGACAATTCCTATTGGCTTTTGAAAGCCAATAGAATTAGTCTCTATTCAAGAGAGTCTATCCTATTGGCTTTCAAAAGCCAATAGAATAAAAGGGAGTAGCACAGCTAAGGAAAAGGGGGAAAAAATGGCGGACTGCGTTGTTTGGCGACCCCCGTGAAATGGTTGTTCGACCCCAAATGGGGTCCCGACCCACAGGTTGAGAACCACTGCTATAGAGAGTAGCAGAAAGGAGCAGCTGAGGCAGAAGAATGCTGGTGGCAGAGTGGACAGAGATTATGTTTTACATGATTGATCTGAGATGACCAGTTGGATGTTGAGATTTCAAAACTTAGGCTTCAATGACTAATGAACAGTACCTTTCACGCAAAGGAATGTGCTGTTTCCAGCTTAGTATTGTCAAAAAGAGTTCAGGCAAGGTATACAGTATAGCACCCATTCGCTTGATAAATGGAACTTTACTGCTCCTGGCTGCAGAATTCAATAGGTTTTCAAGGGGAAAGTAAAGATCTGCAGTTGGCCATAGTATAGAAACCCTTAGTGGTCTGACCTGCATATCTGAAAGACTACCTTTTCCCCCTGTGCAATCAGTAAAGTCAATCAAGCAAAACAACTTTGTCAGAGAACAAAATGTTGGCAAGGTGTTCTTCATGAATGGTCCTGAACCGTTGGGTTTTACTGTCCCTTCTTTGTGTATATGAGATTGTTGAAATGTGAAAGCCACCAAGGAGATTTTAGAATGCGTTGCTTTTTCTAAGCATTTTACTCTTGAGGCTGTGATTCTAACAATGAAATGGGCTTTGCTCTATCTGTCTGTTTCAACTTATTTTCATGCATAATCAAAGTATTTAGTTTCCTATCTAAATTGTAATATTTTGCAAACATAGGCAAGGACTGTTACTTGAAGGGAACACAAATTTTAAAGAAAGTAGATAATGAAACTAATTATTGGAAGATGAGGGGAAATAATGTGAGCATTCATTAATATTCAGAGGTTTAGAGGTCTGGATTGGAAAAAAAAGGTTTAGTAAGTATACTTAGATCTTTTGAGCTCACTTTATTCTGCAAAATCAGGCCTCTACTAATTGTCAAATAAGAAAATTAAGTTTTAAGATTTAAGAATTAATTGGAACCTAACACATTGATGCATAACTTGCATCCAATGGAATGTTTTTGTCAAGAGAAAGGACATATTGTCAGATACACCTTTCATAGCACTTAATTTGGCATAAGCATACTTTATAAATTGAGAATTTAATTGTAGCAATGCAAACAAATATACACATACATTTAGCATTTGGAATATCTTCTTTGAAGCATGAGCTCCTCTTCTAGCTTAAAAATTAGCAGATATAGCATGTCTGAAATATTAAAAGCTCAATATGCATTAGGCTATCACAAGTTTATTATGCTTATACTGAAATACAGAAAAAATAAAATGTCATACAGGAAATCAGATTAAAGAAGCATTGCATCTGCATTATTATTATATTATTAAAGTATTATTAAAATAAGTATACT
This sequence comes from Crotalus tigris, assembly GCF_016545835.1. Lineage (NCBI taxonomy): Eukaryota > Metazoa > Chordata > Lepidosauria > Squamata > Viperidae > Crotalus > Crotalus tigris. The sequence goes on along the minus strand of NW_024100143.1, from coordinate 227,358 downwards.
TGAAATTAACTGCTGCATATTCAGCATGTACAAGATGATCCTATGCAGATTCAGAGTCATCCACATTTAATTGAGTGCAGTGGGTTTATGCATTCGTAATGTTGCACTGGGTTTTATTAAATTGGTTTCTTTTTATATTTCAGCAATTTCTTTAAATTCCCCTCTAAAAGTAAATAAATCCTGTACACTTTTAGACACTCCAGTGGGAAAAATGCTTTAAAAACAAAATATCTGCAAATTTTCAATGAAATCTTGTTAAAAATAGATGATATATACTAAACTGCTTCCTCTGATGATAAAGATAAACTAATTACCTATGTTCAGCATATATGACACAGTACTATACATTGCATTACATTATGTTTTCCACAGTACTATTGTCTTATAGGCTAGAGTATGCACTGAGAAAATGCATATTTATGAAATTACTACTGAAGTGCCAATCACACTTGAATAATTTGATATAAATTAACTGTTTGATATGGCAATTTCTCATCAGGTTAAACAACGTTTTTTTTAATGGAAGTAACTGTTGAACTGAAAATTAGTAAGTTCTGAATATTCAATTTATACCTATATATTAGTTAACTACAATTTTTCTTCGCAAGATTTGGAATGATCTATTATGGATTTTAGACTAATACCCATTAAAAATACTTGGAAATAGTACTGAAGCTTTGACAGTATGATTCATTTTGTGAAGGAAGTTTGCACAAATCATCTCTTCAAACAAAATATTCTGTTTGCATCTCCAGGATGATCCAAGCCGTCAAATCAAATCAGGTTCTTTGAAATTGTTTCAAACAGATTCAAAGGCAGTTTCATTTGTTTGTTTGTTTGTTTGTTTGTTCAATTTGTTTATCCACCCATCTCAAGCAAGTAACACTGGGAGGCATGCAGTGGATTTCCGTATAATTTCTGGCTTTGTAGACTCTTAAGCTTTGTTGTGACTTTTCTTTCAAAAATGGCAAACTTGAAGAAAATTGAACATTATCTAATAGTCAATCCATAAGACATAATAACTATTCTACTAGTCCCAAAAATAAATAGTTAAAGAGAAGTAGTCTCTAATCTTCAATTAGAATTTACTTTTTAAACAGTTTTTGAAACTACTTCTAAATTGGAATAGGATATTTTCTACGTCAGGGCAAATTCTCTGCAGATTATAAATTGAATGAGAGGTTGCTATAGTTTCCTGTATTGCTGTATGCTATCACTGCTTTAAAAGATAGAGGAAATATTTAAAAAATGTATTAATGTGCAATCCTGGAAGATATTTGGTTGAAACATTTTTAGGATTTCAATCTTCTAATCTAGTGCATTTATCATCTGCATTATTTTCACAGTCTTCTGCCAAAAGTGAAACGGTTGCAAACATATTGATATAACCAACAGAAACATTTTTACTGAATCAAAATAGATTTAATTGATTATTTCTGCTTTCAAGTTCTTAATTTGGGTATAATCTTGTCACCTTCACATTTTGATTTTCAATCATATCTTAGCTGATCTGCATACCACTGCTGCAAATTATATTCATTATGAACATATACATAATTAATAGGTGCTGTAAATAACACTTTTTGTTGTAAATACTTATGTTGAATATTTAAAAAATAAAGTAACATTTAAGATACAATCTTATAGAGCAGTGGTTCAGTTATACATAACATCTAGACCGTGATGGAACAGCGATTAGAATGCCAGGAGTTTGATCCTGACCAGCTCAAGGTTGTCTTAGCCTTCCATCCCTTCAAGGCCAGTAAAATGAGGACCCAGATTGTTGGGGGCAATATGCTGATTTTATAAACTGCTTAGAGATGGCTATAAAGCACTATGAAGCAATATATAAGTCTAAGTGTTGTTGCTATTGCTATTGTCATTAAATATCTATACCTGTGTACATAAAAAAGTGTAAATTATCCTAAATTAAGCATTTTCAGCTTTGTTTTGGAATTGTAGTTGGCATTTTAAGCTAGATCTAACACATTCTAAATTATATTAAGTTAACTTTTTCCTCTGTTGAGTTACATGCAGATGGAACTCTTTTCTACTTATTAAAGCAGTTGATGACTTTCAGGTTTATGTGGGACCCTTCTAAATTTGCCCTGCTCTTCTTATTTCTTAGAGATATTACAATTAAAGGAAGGTATGAATATTAGATTTTTCCTTTCCAGTCCACAAAGAAAAATGATTCAAAAGAAATACTTTAGATTTTATATGGACAAATCACCACACCTGACTACAACATTTTTCTGATGTTCTTGCAAAGTTCATTCATGAATCTTAAAAATTGCTTTAATTGCAAATTTATGCACTTATTCAGAATTATTTCAAAGCTTGCATAGAATCCTTGTGGACAAAACTTTATAGTTTTCCAGTAAAAAAACTGATAGTTCTCCAGTTAGTGCTAAAATACTATTCCTAACCAACTCATTCCATCAGCTGTGCTGATTGGAACTGTTGGCAGTTATAATTCAGCAACTTCTGGAAGATTATAGGTCTCTTTCCCCAGCCCTGCCCAAATAAATGTATTAATCTACTAGGCAAACCAAATGTAATCATGTTTACTAGCATGACTTCAAAACAAGCAGTCATAGCTTTGGCACATATTTTAAAAAGAAAGTAAAGGTAACTATTTAATATTAATGTCAGGCTTCCTTGGGAAATAGTAGTTTCGGTGATGAAAACTCACCACTTGATCTCTTTAAAAATATATAAAGCAAAGCACTGGGAAATAATGTCTGGGGAACAATACAGTTTTGCCATAGCCCTGAAGCAAAGTGAACTAATAAATCAATTTCTAACTTGGGGAAAATGATCAAAATTAGAAGAAAGCTGGAATTCCAATTTGTCAAGACAAAAATGAATTACTTAATGACAAGCATTTAAGCTCTTACTTTTTCAGGTCAGAGGAATTATAACATGTAATTCATCAACTTTCCTATATTACATCTATTAGTGAGGATAGAACCTTAAGAAGTTAAAATGAATTGATTTTCTTTTAAGAATGCTTCTGTTATTTTCTATGCCATATTTGCATAATATGGAGGACCATAACTAAGTGACACAGTAAATGCTTTAGTACAAAATGGTACCTGGTTCAATGCCTGGGATTAATGGAATCAATGTTAGCACACTGTAGATACTAGACAAGGAGAATCTATTGGTTTTAAATGTTAATGAACTACAAATCTTAACATATTTCATTTTTATCAGATTAACAAGGCACTATCTGGAGTGTTACACAATTCACACTCTGGCACAAACTAGGATGTCAGCCTAGGCCTTTGTAACTCTTGCTGTGTACAGTTTTCATTCTCATCATGGTTTTTGTTCTACAAATTTAACTTTTGCAATTTTTAAACTTTTATTATGACTTAACATGTTGTGGAAAACTAGACAATTTTGGTTTATTAAAAAAAGTAAAGATCATGAACTGAGTCAATTAGACTGCCAGCATATGCAAGGCCACTCAGCCTATATTTCAATTCTTCATGATTCCTCCCCCCCCCATTTTTTTTTTTTTTAGTTTTAAAGTCTTCTTATATATTCATTGAAATGGATCTTAATTCTTTTTTCTATTTTCCTTAGAAGCCCACTGTTGCCCATTCCTTATACAGGAGGAACAACAAAGAAAAAGACAAGTCTGCTGTAATGATGAAGGAATAAACAGATTTAAAACTGAGGTCAGAAGAAGGGATAACTATAAGAAGGTGATGTTATGAGACTAGCAGTTTCCTGAATATGCCACTTAATGTCCTTAGACTGGTTTTTCACTAGAGCTCACAACAATGCTATGAACAAGCAATAACATGCCCATAAATATCCAACCCAGGCATGTATAGTAGGCAATACTATTTATCTTTTTATGAAAGGAATACACCAAAGTGGAATTGCCTTTTGCACAGCTGCTGAGCACATCCTCTCTAGAGAGAAATGCTGGATATTGGAGGAAATGTGCTCTGTCTCAGTAACAAAACTGACAGCTGGGAATAATATAAAGTCACTGCACAAAACAGAGTTGATTTTCTTCCATGTGGTAATTTTATACACGTCTTTCACCTGCTGGGAGAGAAGAGTCAAGAAACACCAAAAATATTACTGAACATTGATTTATTAAAAAATATTTTGCTTTTGTAAAAAATATCTATCTGCCTGCCTGCCTGCCTGCCTATCTATCTATCTATCTATCTATCTATCTATCTATCTATCTTAGAAAAGTTAAGCCCAGCAAACTTTGAAAATTTGCAATTTCATTTCATTTTACTTGTTTAGGTATGACCACAGTGAAAACATCAGTGTTTGTTCTGGTATCCAGGGCAAACTAGATAGTACTACTTGTATAGTGATATATGTTCCTAAGCAACAAAATTGGATAAGAAAAGTCAATGCTTCATACATCAATAAAGAACTCAGAAAGACTCAGAATGTTGCTGGGTGGTGTGCATGTGTGAGGTTTTTGACTTCTCGAAAAAAGAATAGACTGCAAGCAATTTACTGTACATAGTGTTGCTATTGTAAATAACTAAGTTATTTTTATTCAACTAAAACTGTGCCGTTCTATAAGAAATAATAATGAACAGTGTTTTTCAGCATAAGTTTAAACCACTGTGAACTCTTAGAGATCCTTGACAGTGAGCAGAACTCCTATTCCTGCATTACTGCAATTTTGAGGTGCTAATGAAGACATTCTGTTTTCCTTCCGCTTGAGATCTTTTGCTATCCTGATATACCAGCTACCCCCCTTCTAATGTGTAAGGATATGAGCTTTACTAGAAAAATGTGTCTGTGTGCCTTTGTGCAATTTTTTAAAAATAAAATACAATATATACTACATAAACACTTTCCCCACAGACAATGTTTTAAATCTATCAACCATACTATAATTTTAGAACTGTGTAAACATTAAACAAAATATAATTTAAATTTAGGAATATGGTTCAGTAGGAAAGGACAGTTAAAGATAAAATATTTGCTCATAGACCAACATTTTGAGATTCAGTTAATATGTTCACCTTCTTCAAGCATAAAATCTAGGGTTAGAGTGATATGGGAGCTTATTTGTTATAGAGACTAGTTTCTTTAGGTAACAAGTACTACTTTAATGAAGAGAAGGATAAGGGGGGACATGATAGCAGTGTTCCAATATCTCAGGGGCTACCACAAAGAAGAGGGTGTCAAGCTATTTTCCAAGGTGCCTGAAGGCAGGACAAGAAGCAATGGGTGGAAACTAAGCAAGGAGAGAAGCAACCTAGAACTAAGGAGAAACTTCCTGACAGTTAGAACAATTAAGCAGTGGAACAACCTGCCTCCAGAAGCGGTGAATGCTCCAACACTGGAGGTTTTTAAGAAATGGTATAGGGTTTCCTGCCTGAGCAGGGGGTTGGACTAGGTTCCTTCCAACTTTACTATTATTATTATTATAACAGCAGAATATGTCAGAGTTAGTGTTATGTTTGGTGTTCTGTGAGGCATCGACGAGGCAGCAGGTGAATAAACAACTCTTTTTTAAAGGTTTAAACAGAAGCCTGGATAACTGCCGCTCCACCCCTATTTATACACTCAACAACTAGGTGGCAGCCAATTAGATTCAAGTATTAGTTCCCACTTTAACACAAGATAATTAGCATGTAGACAGCAAGTCTGGCTCTTAACTGACAGAGTCTTATGACTGTTTTTTCAACAATTCCAAGTACTTCACCTCAATACATTACAGTTAGGAAACTAAAAACTTCAATGTTATTAGCTGGGTTTATTTTTCTGGATTATGCATTATTTGCAGCGCTTTTTTTCTTTAAAAAAAAAAAAAAGTGCCGGAACTCACACACGTCATACAGACCACCTTGCCTGCCCTACAAGGTTCCATCCCAAAAAGGTGCCAGAACTCCGTTCTGAGCGTTCTATGAGAAAAAAAGTCCTGATTATTTGTAATGTAAAACATTACAATGAAAGAAGGGTAAAAACAATGAAATGCATAATTAGGAAAGAAGGTACCAAAATTTTACAGGATAGGAAAAAAATGAAGAAGGAACAGAAGTAGAAATTATCCAGAGACTGAGGCTTTACACTGTAAAGAAACATCCTAAGACTGAACATTTTTATGACATTGATATTGCTAATGTATCAATTGTTCTTTTATTATGGTCATGGACCAGACCTAAAAAATTAAAATATTAAAATAAAATAGGACAAAATGGAACAAGACAGATTATTATGTTACAGTTAGTGGTGCCTAATTTTACAGACAGTACAGCAGAATTTAACTGTATTCAAAAAAAGTGTATCATACCGATCTGATAGTGACAGCAGTACATAAAATAAATTAGAATTTCCCAGATATTTTATCAGATGAGGAGTTATAAAACAAGTCTAAGGGAGCTATGTAATTATGTAAAAGGACATGAGCTGTGGTTTCAACATCCCCTTGCCAATAGGGGCACAGACTCAGCTCAAATTGGACTTTTTTATATTGCTGTTTAACCTTACATTAACTGTTGTTCAGCTAAAGTTTCAGATCATTTTATGAAGGGGAAACATCCAGACCTCACCATTAAATTTGAAAAAGCCTTTTCTAAGTATCACATAATATACTTCAGGTGTATTGTCACTGTGGGTATCACAAATAAAGCAGAAATTAGGAATCCAGCTTCCAGTATTAAGCTTGACTTTAAAAAATCTGCATTTTTTCAGACTTGCAAATGTTTATACGAACCATTATATTTATTTTACAGTATATATAGTCTCTTGTGTCCTGTTATTAGGTCTATTACCCAATGGAAAATCAGTACAATAGGTAACGTGTCTTTAATAATCAAACAAACTTCAAGTTTTGAATATGGGAAAGATGCCAATCATGTATATTCAAAATGCTAAATATAGATCTGGTTTTTTATTCAAAGGGAAAATACCAGCTAAAGAGATTTAAAACTATGGTGGAGGGCACATGTAGGTGAAAAAACAAATACAAATCTTCAAGCCACCTCTTTAGAAAGATTGTCACATATTTTCACAAAATACAGGTTCCCTGATACAGTGGGGAAAGAAGCAGGTATTTATTATTTTTAAAGGAATTTTTAGTAATGCAAACATTAAAATGTGTTATCCCAAATAGTTTATCTCAGTTGCATTGTACATATTGACTGAATTTGAAAACAATATATTTGTGCATCCAAATGGATTTTTTTTTTTTTGTAAACAATATGCATTGAGGGGTCTTTGATGCTCTCTGAGCTCAGTTGTTTTCTTGCAAACATTCCATTACCCAAACTAGGTAACATCATCAATGCACTGATGTTATTATCTACTTTGGGTAATGAAATGTCTGCAAGAAAATAACCAAGTTCAGAGAGCACCTCATTTCAACCCTGAGCTACAAATATTCTCCTTTCTTGTGTACTAATTTACACATATATGGACTGTATAAACCTATTTACACACACACACACACACACACAAACCAAAAACTTGTTGAAAAACTTCTTACCTATGGAAATTGAAAATAACTATCTCTCCAGCTATCTTATGAGAAATGTTTATATCTGTGCCTTTAACTGATAAAATCTGCATTTCATATGAAAAGGTGCAAACTTAGAATTGGCATGTGAGATACTATAGATTTTGCTTTTGTTTGCAATTTCAGTCACATTGGACAATTACCTCATTTGCCTTAGCAAGCAGAACAGCAGCGAGTAAACACCACTATGAAGAAAGAATGCTATTAAGGACGCTATAAAAATAATTGAAGGTTTACTTCAAGTTTATATAAAAATTTTAAGCATCATTGCAAAAGGTTATTAAAATTTCAGTCGTGTACCTCAGTACAAAAAGTCCAAAGGTTGAGGCTATAGTTGAAGTAAAGTACCACAGTTAACAAGTGAAAGTTCATTTATTAGATGCAGCATATCAGCCTCCAAAACTTTGCATTATCAGGACCTACTGCTTTGGAGATTGAACTAGAATTATGGTTTATGAAGTTTAAATTGAGAAACTTTTCAAAATTTAAAAAGGCAAAGAGCTGAAAGGTGCCTCAGGAGAAGAAACCTCGAATACTGAGATACATGAAATTATCTGTGATCAGAGTTCTTAAATGGTTACTATTTTATATACAGTATCTGAAATGTCTCTTTTATTTTCTTGTCTACATCTAAGCATAAGCAAAATAAGAGACCCCTTTAAAGTATTTTTATCCTCATTTTTCCAATTCACAACATAGCATTGTAAAGTCATCTGCAATAGTTACTGATGCAGCAACAAATCAACTGAAGAAGCTTTGTTGGATACTTTAATTCAGCAGGAATGCTCATTAGAAGATAGCTGTCTTGGATGCAGAATTTAAGCTGGCTATCAATGAATAGTAGCAGATATTCATTTTATTTGAGTTAAAATAAAAAAACTATGCATATCTCAGTATGCCAGGGATGCAGGGAGCTCTTTGGCATTTTCTTCATCTCCTTGTTTGTGAACATTTCTACAAATAAAGGGATGCATAAAATACATGAGTGGTGATAAACATTTAAATAAAAATCAAACTAGAGCAAAAAGCAAGTTATCTATTGCATAGTTGCTCAATCACAATTGGATTGTATAAATGGACAGTGTCACTTCTATTAATCTCAACTATAAAGTCATTTCAGTGCCTTTCCCCCCCTAATCTATTTCCAAAGTATACTTTCCCATGTATGGTCCCTAGGGAATGTATATCCATTGCAAACAGTGTGCTTCAGTTTGTTCATTGACTGCTATACAGAGGCAGGAAGAGCCTTTCAACTAAGTGGAAACCAAATTTCCAATATCTTTTGAGGTGATATTTTACATGAATGTTATCATAGCATAGTGGCTATAACTCTTGTCTTGTAAATAGAAGGTTGATGTTTTGAAACATGGGATATATACATATTCATATTTCTACTCTGTGTTTTTTTAATACAGTTTTTTAATTTTTTTCCTGAAAATAAAATACAAAATACAGAATTAAAAACAACAAATCAAGAACTACAAACAAGACACCAAGAAAAATAGAAAGAAAAACAGCGTATATAAAATTAAAAGTAACAAACTGCCGTCTGCTTTGTTAAAAGTGTAAGGGGACAACTTGTGTTATTATTCTTGACATTTGAGGTAAGTGCAGCCCCATGTAGTAAATTTACAACAGCCCAATGACAAATGATGAATATTTGAGTAAATAGACCCTCTTCTCCATAAAGGATTATTACTGGCATTGCACCCAAAGCTGTACAAAAGCCCTCCAAGCCCAGGAGTAGACCCCTTCATTGTGAAATAGCTATGATTCCAGAAAGACCTGTGAAAATTGTTTTATGTCAAATAATGCTTAGATGAGTCCAAAATGCTTAGTTTTTCTTTCAGATTTTCTTTCATTATCACTGTACTTTAATTTTCAAATATATTACTCCTCTCCCCCAATCTGTGTAAAATTCATCTTCCTAAAAAACAAACAAATAACAACAACCCATAGTTACACTCTGATGATCCCATAAAGATGAAATAAAAAACCTCAGACATGAAATATGTTCAAATTAAACACATTTTGAGGTTTAATTTACATTTTATGTTTTGTTTGAATTTTGAACTGCATGCTTTTCCTCATCTAAAACACAATTGGATAGTGCTGCATTTTATATAGTAATAAATCATTGGGAAAAAAAATCTGAATTGATAAACATTCCTCATGATTTATTTAATTTCCATCTCATCAACAAATTCTAAGCTTATAAATGTTAGAGGACAGGCTTCTGTGTACATACTTAGAAGTCCTCATAAATTAAATTAAACTCTTTTTGAAGTATACTGAATTATAACCTTAGACACTATTTGTTCCACAGGTCTTAGTTTAAAAATCATGACTAATTGCCCTCAATTATTTTGAAAAGCAAAATATGATTCCTATAAACTAAACAATGAACATATTTTAATCTTTTTGAATTATTGTTTTTCATCTACCTTTAGATACTGGACTATTTAAAAAGAACACAAACTTTGTAAGATCACAATACTGGTAATATTGTTCATGAAACAGCCACTTGGGGGTGTCAGCAGAACATATGTGAGTGATAATGGCACTCTAATTTTATATGCAGACAGAGTTATTATAAGGATTTTGAATGCTCTGTTGTAACAAAACCAGGGCTTTCTAAAAGAAGCATGAAAGCAAAATCCACCAAGATCTCCTGCTCTGACAGGCAGGGTTGGGTGCTGAAGCCTTTCTCTTTATGTTCTTATGTATCAGTCCTTCTGTACTATCAATTTCTTCTTTTTGATGCAAATAGTAACAGAACTTCCTAGGGATGAAGAAGAATTTCTCTGACTTTATCAAGGTGAATTCACTTTGTGGCACTAGTCTGTCCAGTTTTAGGCTGATGTTAAATGAACACTGTGTGATTTTCTCTCTCAAACTTTCCTTAATGACAGGGAAAGGATATCGGTACTATCTGTTCTTGTTCAGTGTGCTTTATTTGTCATTCTCTTTGGGAAATGAGAAATAATTTTTTAAACATAAAACTAATGACTATTGAGTATTGCTTTCTTCTTAGCTGTATGCAACCAATGTAAAATGACATGGTTAACTCATTGAAAAAAATTGATCGACGAAGCCTGAATTCTTCCAATGGATTCTCATGTTTCAGTTGGTATTCCTTACATTATAGACATTCTCCAAACCTTCAATTTCAACCATTGTTGTTCAAGCTAAGTTACATTACTCCTTAAACCACCAAATCTATTCTTAAAGTATCTCAAAATCTCTGAAACATGACAGATAGCATATAGGTTATAGGAGTTTAAGCAGGCAGTGGAGAATCTACATCATTTTCTGTTTGGAGACGTACAGCAAACTCTTTAACCCTTGTGATGACATAATGCATTAGTTTTGTATACATAGGAAATGTTCACATGTTGTTGTGATTCCTTGCCAGCCAGTGGATCTGGCAGCTGAGTCTGAGGACTCAGATGAAGAGGAGGGGCCTGGAGTGACATTGGAGTCAGAGGAAGGCTCTGAGGAGCACCAAGACTCACAGTCAGACGAGGAGGCCGGCCCCTCTACTCACACTCGGGCAGAGACACAGCTGTTTTGGGAGCCTGAGTTGGGTGATGAAGAGGAACAGCTGGGGCCAATCCTGGATGCACCAATTGCAGAGAAGAGAGATGAGCAAGACAGTAGAAGGCAGCGGGAGAGCTCGAGAGGCAAAGGAAAAGCCATTAAGAAGCTACGCCCTGGCTGGATTATAAAGGGGGAAGGTGTGGGAGGGGCTGGTTGCTGAAGGCAACCGTTCGTGCTGAGGATTGTGTTTTTGTGGATTGTGTTGCCTCTGACATTGAGTCAGGTATGTAAAAATAAAAGGGCTTTGTTTTTCTTTGAGGGCCCTGCCTAGTTCCATGAAGAGGGATTTCTTCTTGTGAGTAAAGGGTTGAGCAAGTACTCATGTAGGTTAGGACAGAACACATGTAGCCCTATCACTTCCATTCTTAATAATGCTTTTGAATGACTCATGGAATGAATGGGAAATCTTTATTGTTATATGTTTATATATATGTGTGTGTGTGTGTATAGTTACATTTTTGTGTGTATGTACCCACATGTATACATGTTAGGAATTTATATACTTAAAGCAGGGGTGTCAAACTCGCAACGTCACATGACGTATCGCAACATATCGTGACTTTTTTGCCATTGCCAGCAATGAGATGGGCGCGGTTTCGTTATGATGCATCAGCCCCGTGGACCAGCAGTTTTAACACCCCTGACTTAAAGCATCAAAATGCATATGCATGCAGGCAAACAGTTTTTTCTACAAAGTGTATTACTGTTTGTGCTTTACTGTTATGGTCTATGTAAAGAATGATAGATCCACCTTTTCCCGAATGCTGTTATAACATCATCATAATAGATTTTGTAAGTAGAATGTTACTGATTGATGAAAATTTTAAAATATATTTTTCCTTCTGGGTTTCCTATTTCTTCGTATTCTTGTGTTTAGTGAGTGCTGGGAACTTTCAAACCAGCAGCTTTCTAGCTACAGTTCAATTGAAGATGCCATTCACTGCCAGTGAGTAATAAACTCCTGTGGTTAGCCTACAACAAACTGACATATTTTCAGAAGAGATAGGAGTCATAAGCTAAAATATTATGAAATAATGGAAACATATTAAACATATTAAAACATTAAAATAAGGTAATGATCACTATTTCTTTCTTATAGAAACAGTTCCAGGTTGTATTGATAATGAAGTAACTAGTGAACTGGTTAAGCTTTAAGGCAATTAATGAGTAAATTCTGTAAATTATAATCCACTATATGATAGAAAAAAAGCTGTAATTCATTGATACCATCAAGTATTTTAGATTTTTTCAAAGATTTACATGTTTCTGATACTGGCAACTTGCATGTATTGCTGAAGGTCAGCAACTGTGCAAAAGAAACCACTGGTTCAGACTAACACAACTGACAAGAGAAAAAGCAGCAGAGATTATGGTAGTAAGATGCTACATAAAACTAATTAACATTCATTTTTTATGGTTTTGAATTATATCGTATCTTTTTTCCTTTAAGGATAGTTTTAACATATCAGAAGCTATGATGAAATACAATTAACAATATTTATGCAAGAAGAAGATGAGAGTTTTTCTAGCTAAGTACAGGTAGTCCTCTACTTATGTCCACAATTGAGCCCAACATTTCTGTTGCTGAGACATTTGTTAAATGAATTTTGCCACCCATTTTACAACCTTTCTTCCCACAGTTGTTAAGTGAATCATTACAATTGTTAAGTTGGTAACTCAGTTGTGAAGTGAATCTGGCTTCCCTTTTACTATGCTTGTCAGAAAGTCACAAAAGAGGATCACGTGACCCCAGGACACTGCAACCATCATAAATATGAGTCACTTGCCAAGTGTCTGTATTTTAATCACGTGATCCTGGGGATGCTGCAAAGTTGTAAGTGTGAAAAACGGTCATAACTCACTTTTTTCAGTGTTGTAAGTTTGAACAGTCACTAAATGAACTGTTCTAAGTCAAGGACTACCTGTAATGAGGAATTGGGGAATCATTATAGAATCATTGGAAATAGAAGACATTGTTAAAAAGAACCAATGGACAGATGGCTCCAATGATTGTTGCAGTTATCTCTAGCACCTGCGCCACTGAAAGTAAAGTTGACTAAACAAGGTAGGGAACCTAAATATTTCAGAGGATTTTTATTTTTTATTTTTATTTTTAGTTAAACCATGGCAACCTAATTAAAATTAATACCGTATAAAACTCTGTAGGCTGCATTGTATATTTAAAAGTTTCTAGAACATTATTACATCATTTAAAACTGAGACTTAAAATCCACATTGTCCATGAACAACTCAAAGCCCCTCCAGATTTCCAAGGGACTTTGTAGTCTTCTGCTAATTAGTGTCCAAATATTTTGGGTTCAAGATCTCATGAAAAAAAAAGTTGTAATTCAAAACAAGGGACTACAAAACATGTTGAGACATACAGTAACCATTCTATGGATGGTTTATGCTTGAAAACCAGGTGATCTTTGGAGCTAATGATAGCTTTTCAAGGAAAATACCTAAGTGTGCCAATGGCACACAATCAGAGAATCACCATAAAGTTGTTAATAATAATAGCAACAACAACACAGATTGACTTCACAGATCACAGAAACTGACCAGAAGCACTGGCATGACAAAGAAGCAACAATGGTGCACTGGAAAATCTGCAAGAATATCATTTGCCTGCAAGCAAGAACTGGTGGGACCATAAAATACAGAAAGTCATAACAAATGAAAAAGCTAAATGGCTCTGGGACTTTAGAATTCAAACAGACAGAAAACAAACATGTCCTAGCCTGAAAGAATCTGATAATATCATAAACTTTCCCATCCTACCTAAATAGATTGAATGAGTAAAAGCAACTATTTAATAGGATTCACTTTTATTATGTTTTGCTTCCTGGAAACTATTAATTGCTATGTCAAATTCCTTTATTTTATTTTGACAAATAATTTTCTTACATTTCTATAAAGTTATTAAAAGCATGAATATTTTGAAATATTTACACATGCTTGACATTCCCATATCCTTTTATGAAAAAAGACTGTTTTAGTAAAAAAAGAATAGTTAATATAAGATATTTGCTAGATTCAAGGTTGAAAACATTCCATATAATCAAATTATTCATTTCAGGATAGTAACAGCAAATAATTTGGTGAGAATTTATGACCACTGTGCATAATGGAGCTCAAGATTTGAAGGACAGCAATATCAGAATTTATGAAAACACACAGTAATGCTTGACATTTATCAAACACTTGGAATGCACAAAATATTTCTCATTTATTAAATCTTGACTTGTAAATGGCACATAAAACACTGTTTAAACAATTCCATTAGGCCTCCTCCCTGTAGATGGGGACTGAACTGAATCTAAATGAAAAAGAATGGATTTTGTTTTGGTAAAATTCTGCATGCTGATCTGGTGGGAGAATGGAAAGTGATAACTTGATCAAATGCTTTTAGGATCCAATTTTATGTTCTATTAAATGTGGGGTTAGATGCATGTTTTAAAGCAGTTAAAAGTAAATGCATGATATCTTAGCTTACACCATAGTACATTACTTCCCTAGGATACCAAGGGAACTTTTCCTAAATGCAACAGTAGTTTCATTGTGTAGAACAGAAAGATTCAGTGTCTCCATATCATAGAATGTACTGTAGTTTGAATGAGGACTCAGTATACTAGCTGAAAAAAAAAGTATATTTGCTTTATTTAACATGCAATATAATTCAATATTATTCATTGTATTTCAACAGTTGCAAGTTGTGCATATTTTATGCTACTCACTCTAGGGCTTAAATAGCCAAGGGTCAAAAAATATGAATATGCATATAAGACTCAATAAAGTGAAGGAAACCCAACATTTCAAGTTTTCTGCAATTGAGTCCTCTCTTTTTAAAAGTGTGGCCAGGAGAAATATGCATTAAAGTAAGGCAGGCTGCCCTAAAGCCAGGCTTACAACCAAAAGAAATGAGTTCTGTAATTAACTTGGCAATCTGCTTGGCTGAAAATCATGTCAGTAAGTCATAGACAGCATGACAAATGCTTTGCTTTATAGAAGCTCAGGAAAAAAATGCAGGTGAAACCATCTTAAAATACTTACTGCTTTTGTCACAGATGGTGATAATCAACTTCAGGAGCAAAAAGTCATCAACCCAACCAAAAAATGGATAGAGCACATTGTACTAAATCATAGTTTGGTTAACCACAGCTGAGTAAATCACAACTGAATGGATTTGTACAACATATTAAACTATAAATTATAGCTTACAAACCCCAGTGACTGAGTTAATACAAAATGCTAAGCCAAAGCCAAATAAAGCACAACATGACTTAGCAGTTTGCACAACCTACAGCTGTCACTACCTGTAGCTCCAAAATGTTTCAACTCTTCAAAATGTTAACAGATTGCAAATTCGCAGAAAGATGGGGAAATGCATAATCACACCATCTATATTTTAATCTAATTATATTTAATTATTAAGCATCAATAACTAAAGAAAATAAAGTTTCAATATAAATAATATTTTTAATATCAAGAGGACTGAGAAGATATCTGCAGACCCTCACATCCTGAAAATAAACTGTTTCAGCTCCTTCCCATGGGATGGCGTTATAGGGCATTGTATCCAAATGGAATAGACACAGGCACAGTCCCCCCCCCCCCCGCCATTATTCTGCTGAACACCTATTTCCCCCAGCTTATGGGTTATTTACCCATGTGGTATGGCTGTAATTCTATACTGTTATTTATCCTTCTTATTATCTTTATTCTCCTCTTATTGATGTGATTATGATTATTCCGTTGCTTTGCATGTACACTGAGAGCTTCTGTACAAGACACAAATTCCTTGTGTGTCTAATTGTGTGTCATACTTGGCCAAATAAAGTATTAATTCAATATTTGTCCTGCTGTCATTGATGACCTTGTGGCCTTCAGCCCAAAATAATGTGCTTTGACTTGAAAGGTTTTGCATGTTGATTAGTATGTGTCAACCAGGCAATAAATTGACTTACTCTTGTGCATCTTTAATCTCAACTCACTTTTGCTTTTTATGTTTTTAACCCATTCTTCACTCTGCAAATGTGTGAATTTTTAGAAATGACTTTTAAAAAATTGGAAATTGAAGTCCATATATTTTGAGACTGTCCAACAAGGAAAAAACTTTGATACTATATCTTGGGAAATGATTTATAATACATATGCTTAGCTATTCTGAATTGTAACTCAGAATTATGTAAGAAATACATTTTTACAAGCTGATTCTTAAAGTAATTATACTGATTCTATAGTAATTATACTTACGAGCTAAGCATATAAAGCATTGATATATATTAGACATCTATTCAGGCCTGTAACATTATTTAAGAATTCTCCAAACTGTGGAGCTATATTTGAAGCATGCAGAGTCAACTAAACTGTTAACTCTATAACTATATTGGTTATACCTTCTGAAATTTTGCCTAGACAGCAACTATAGTTGAGTTGAGCAACTTACAATTCTGCTCCATTGAAATTCCCATGCTGTTATACACAGGAGACAATCAGTACATCCTGCTGATTATCAGCAGTGGAACCAGTATATGAAAAGCACTGCCGCCCTTCAAACAGATGAATATTCCATGCTTCAAGAATGCCTGAATAAATTTTAAATATGCCATTGATATATTTTTTCTTCCATGATAGATTGAAATAAGATGTTCAAATAGCTGTATAGTTGTGTGCCACCTTTTCTTTCAAGGAGTATTTTTGTAGCATAGTAGCTAACCTGTGCTTTGACGTATGAATTACCTTATTTTGGACATTGATCTATTATTGTTTCCACAGCAGTTCACTAGTTGCCATGACATGAACATTTACTAGTTGCCAGGACACTCTCTTATTTGTTTCTCTATCCTCTTATTTGTTTCTCCTATATATAGACATAATCTCTACATATGCAGCAATCATAATAGCCATTCACAGGTTTATCCTCCATGCATTTAATTAACTTTGTTGCCTGCATGAAAATCCTCACTTTAATGGCCATCATTGTTTTCTGGTGGCAAATTCTGTTACCAAGTTACCAAGTTGTCTCTGCTTAGTGAAAAAACTATTTTCTCTCAGCCTCACGTTTTCTCAATCTACCAAATGAGAGATTTTGAATGCTATTATATAGAGGAAAGAGCCCATATTCTGGGTAGCATAGAGCTGTTTTGTTTCTTTCCACAACCACTAGAATGGTCTGTGTGTATGTGTATTGGAAAGGGAGACTTGCTTGTCTCCCAATCTTTGTTGCCTATTAAAATAAATTTTTGATATTAGATTGCTGATACCTTATTATATTCTGTGTCTTCCAAACATTCAATATTTTTAGTAAAAAAAATACAATGTGTAGTGAGATTTATCTTTCATACAGAAGGCAGCTGGGTTCCAAACAGGATGCAGCATAGTACGACCCAATAATGCTGACTTATTTAGAAGATTAAATTATACATAACTTGATGATGCATCTGAATGTTTTCAATTACATGAATACACTAAAATATTAAATTCTTATAACAATCATATCATGGGGGTTAGGTTTAGTTCTTTACTAAATGGGTTTATGGTTTTTCTAGGCTGGTTCTGATACAAAATACTATAATGGCTTTTTAAAAATTGCTGTAATGTTTCAATGACATATAGAATTTGGATTGAAATTCAATTCTAATTATTATCCAAAATTATTATTATTCAAAGTAAAATTATTAAGAGGGGATTAAGCACATCATTTTTCATAATCATTAGTGTTTGTAGTTACAATAAGTCATATTTTGAATTGCAACTTTCCAATACAATTTGAAGATGGGGAAGGAGGGGTAGCCTCAAAACTACTTCTTAGAGTACCATATACAAATGCATCTACTGCAGGGATGTCAAACTGCTGGCCCATGGGCTGGACGTGTCATCGGGGAACCACGCCCACTCCATTGCTGTCAATGGCGAAAAAGCTCCGATACGTTGCACAATGTCACGTGACATCACAAGTTTAACATGTCTGATCTACTGGGTCAAAATAAGATGGGAAGAATGGGGAATATTGTTTACAAGAAAAAGAAAAAAAAGGCACAATATATTATTAGTTGTGGAATCCTTGATGCTCTCTGAGCTTGGTTGCTTTCTTTCAGATGTTTCATTATTGAATTAGGTAACATCCTAATTACCCAACAAGGTAACATTATTATCAATTATTTATGCAGTTTAAAATAGTGAAAAAAAGGAAGAAGGGAAGATATGTATAAAGAGAGGAACTGAAAACAGGATGAAAAAATAAGTATATAATGAATATTGGAAGACATTTTTTAAAGAAAATAGTGGCTATTAAGGAATAAAACCACATACACAAATAAACAAAAACATGCAGAATGAGAATTGTAAGAGATTGCAATAACAATATTTATAAATAAATAGTTTCTCTCTTTGCCTCCATAATCTGGTTTTCTTCCTAAAATTCCAATTGAAGAGACTAATTTCAAGAGTCACTGATTTGAGGACAAACCTATTACTATCTGATTCCAATAATCCCCTTTCTACTGCAGTGTTATATTAAGAAGGACAAAAATGTGTAAATATGTCTACATTTTTTCTTAGTTTTTCCCCTATTCTTTGGAAACCTCAATCCAGTTGAAATGAAGCAGAGGTCCACAGAGAATTGGAAATAGGGTGAGTCAGATATTTTCATTCTCATTTGATTGAGAACTAACTATATTCCAAATTACCCTATTCTGCATCATGTTTAAAGCAACATCGATACAGTACAACTTGTATCAAGTTGGAACATAGCCTTACAAAGTAGCTTACAAGCTACAGCTTTTATGACAAGTACAATTTAATTACAACTAATATCTGTGGGGAAAATTGCAAAGAGAAGTTGAAAAAAGGAATGTTTGTTAAATGTTCATCTGTGATTAAACTGCTTACACAAATAGACTGTTCATTAAACTGTTCTGTTGTGCCAGCTCTCCTTGCAGACACATAAACTTGGATAGAGATTATTAACTGAATATTGTAATCCTGGATGAGTTGCTGCCACAAAAGTTAAAACAAACTTTACCGTTAACATTGATGAATTTTCAAATACATGTCCTTTTTTGAAAAGTGTTGCTTAGCACATTTATGTAACAAGAAACTAATTTTGCTATATGTAACAAAACTTGCTTATGTTGCAGTCTAAATAAACAGCAGGTAAATTGAAATGCATTTTAAACATGAAATATGTATTCAGGCCATCAAGAATAATATGTACTTGTACTTGCAAATACTTTCCTCATTTTTTAGGATTCCCAGTTGTTGCTTTGCAAGCATCTGTATTGTATATGGAATACATATACATACGCACACTCATGCCCACACAAATCCCTTTGATTTTAATAAAGCTTTGGCATTAAGGGAAGATTATGTATGTAAATTGGATGAAAAGTTTCTGTATTTTTTCCATTGCTGTGCATTTAGCAGAAAAAACTATTTAACAAAATTACAATCCTAAATTTCTTCTGTTTGAACCAATTTTTTTTTCGTGAAAGCTTTTAATGTGCATAGATAAGTTACTTTACAATATCAAAATGTACAAACACCAATTTTACATTTCTTTATTTGCACATCATTCTATAACATCTCATTACACGTACTATTTTCTTACACAAAAGTCTGATATGGACAATATCCTTACATACATATGGAAATCTAGAAACAATAGCATGTTTATTATATTATGTGCAATGTGTAAATTTAATAAAAGTGCACCTGAATTTATGGGACTGTTTATTTTATCTCTAGGCTGAAAGACTTATCTGAATTTTATAACTTTTATATAACTATCTGAATTTTCTTCAGGAAACTGCAAACTGTTGAACAGGTAATTAATCTAAACCTTATAATTTATGATTTTCAGAGAATTGAATACATCAGGTGTTATAGCATTTATATATATCAGGGGTGTTAAACTCGCAATGTCGTATGACGTTGCAACGTATCGCCAATTTCTTTCCATTGCCAGCAATGGGGTGGGCATGGTTTTGCCATGACACATCTGGCCCATGGGCCGGCAGTTTGACATTCCTGGTATATACTGTACCTCTGTATTCCAGTAACATTATTAATAGGAGCAATCTTATTCACTAGGTTTATGAGATGTTTATTTCAAACGTCTCACCTATTCTTGTCTGATAATGTTTGTGTAAATATGTGGGCAGGATGACAAATATTACCTAGGTTTTAGGGTTGGTAGGAATAAATTCTGCAATTTTTATTTAAAATTCATTTATCTAAAATGAATGGTTTGGAGATGCATTAAAATGTTTCCAGATAGTTTTGAAGCAGAGCATGCCAATTAGACATGATACTAAGAAACTTGATCTATAGTAGCTATCATAAGGGAAAGTTGGGAAGGCACTGGTGATATGGTCTTGACAAAAACAGCAAAATAACAACTCACAAATTCTGTCCTGAATATTTTTGATATTTACATATCAATACTGACTGTAAAACAGAACTGAAGTTACTTTTTATACAAGATATTTTTACAGTTCTGGAAATTCAGAATTCAATCTTTTATACCTGCTACTGGTATTAACTTTTTTACAGGTAACATTAAATACCACATTTTTAGCTTTATAAAAATAATTCTCTATCGTTGTTCAGTGATAACTGACATAGTTTGGTTTCAAAAGATATTAAGTCGTAACTAGTCAGCAGTGTAACTAAACTGATAATGCAGATGGCACAACGCCAGTGACAGTCTTTAATACAAATGAATATGAATTTTCATTGAAAAAACATTTGAAATTGTTAGGACTTTTAAAAATGTCTACATGGTAAAAAAAATTACGAAAGTGAATATGGTTTAATTTGTTTTTAAAATTTTACAGAGTTAAAAGTTAAATGTTTATTTCTTTACCTCTATAGCTATCTGATTTAGCACAACAACCAAACTAGACAGACACAGACTTCAATGGATAGTTAGGACTGCAGAAAAAATAATTGCAATCAACCTGCCTTCCATTGAGGAGCTTTACACTGCACGAACCAGAAAGAGAGCTATGAAAATATCTATAGACCTCTTACATCCTGGACATAAACTGCTTCAACTTCTTCCCTCAAGAAGGGCACTGCACGACAAAACAACCGACACAAAGACAGTTCCCCCCCATGCTATCACTCTGCTAAACAACTAATTCTCACAACACTGTCTATCCCTAGGATGTCAAACCACCTAGTAGGGCTATATTACTTATTATCCTTCTCATCTTTTCATTTTTCCTATTATCTATTTCCTTAGCTTCTCATGACCATAACTTCGTTATTTGTATCTCATGGTTTATGTTGATTGTCTTTATTTGTTGTTTGCTTATTTAGTATCCTATGACTATCACTGGGTTTGTAGCTTATGATTTATGATGATTGTATTTTATGATTATGACCACGATTTATTATTTGTTGCTTGTACGTACACTGAGAGTTTATGCACCTGAGACAAATTCCTTGTGTGTCCAATCATACTTGGGCAATAAATAATGAATGAGTCCTAACACTCTAGATAGAATACATAAATTAATAACTTTATTTTGTAACAGTTTTTTTAAAATAGGCACATTTTAAAAGACATTCTATAGTTTTTTATTTTTACAGACCTAAATTTATGAGCTCAATATCGTACTTTCAATGAGGTTCCTTTATTCTTGGGGTCTTTCCATAAAAAGGGTTTATTAGTTTTTCAACAAACCGTTATTTTCCTTGTAATAATCTCAGGAAAACACAGTACAACTTAGATCTGGAATCCAGTGTTAGTGCATCACATGGCTACTTATTTCTAAAACAAAATGGAATCTAATGAGAAAAATACACCTACATGTGATTAGAATAAATCTGGAAATACAGCAATCAATTTTTGAACATGCCTTGTAACATACTTCAATCTTTATGTGAGAACAAACTGTTTCTGAAATTCAGTTCTGTAATACAAATTGTTCATAATACATTTGTTCTTTCATGATTATAGATCATCTCTTTGAATAAACATTTTATAGTATATTTGTAATTATGAATAAATAAATGTTCATTTGAATTTCTTAGTATGAACACACACTTATGCAGAAAAAAACAGTATTTTGGATGCCATTATCATCAAATATTACTTGGCCTTCAAAGTAATGGAGCCAGTTGCAAGTCTTTACATCTGAACATCCATGTTTTGAAGCACTATTGCCACTCTGCTTGGAATGTATACCTAAAGGGAGAATAAAAACAATCTTATTATTGAGCCATAAAAACACCTTTGTGATATGGGAGGCATAAATCTAAATGACTTAAATAAATTACTTATAATGTTACATTATTTAATGTCACTGAAGAATCAAACACTTATTAAATATAGCATGGATATAGAATGAAATTCTGTACTTGCGTATTTGGTCTTAAGACTAATTAATAGAAATGATAAACAATGCTGGATTGGGTAACAGGTTTAAATGAAATTGGAACTAGAAGACACATGTGATTTAAACTGATTGAGTCTGAATGTTTGAGGACGTCCACTAGTAAATGACAAACTCTTACTATTTAATTTGATCGCCATTGTATCATGGACTGAATTTGTACTTTGGCCGAGATGTCATTCAGTGGAAGTAAATACAGCAGAAGAAATAGTAAAGCATTTAGAAATAGTAAAGCATTAAGTCAGAGGGCTGAAATGGGTCTCACTGTGATATATATATGTTGAACAAATTTACTGAACAATGATAATATTCTTTCAACATTATGATTAAGATAGTTCTTTTATTCTTTCAGAGAAACTCTGAATCTGAACTCATTTTTAGGTAAGAAAAAAAGAACTCTGTAACAGTGGATTTTATAATCCTTTCACAGATCATATTCTGAGTTGTTGTTTTTAACCAACTGATATATGTTCTTTACAGACTGCAGAGTGTAACTGATCATGTAAGCTGACCTCAATAAAAAATGCAATCAGAAAAATGTAAGTTGCTAACTGAAGATTGTTGCCTAGCTTTTTGACAATGCTTTTAGCGCCACTTGGCATTTCTAGTATAATACTATTTCCATACCTGTTAAGAGCTAACTCATAGCATAAAGTGACTTTATAGTCAGCAACCAGAATAAATAATGGAGAGAGGGGGGGGGGAAGGGGGGATAGAAATCTTCACTGAATCAGACAGTAACATGTCCAATGGATCATAGCTATTTGTCAGTGATCAGAGTGTTTTGTGACAAATAACTCCCACAAATCTGCTCAGCAGGTAAGGACATTTGACATATACCTAGAATCCTGTACTCTGAAATTTATGGAAAAAAAAATAAAAAGTCAGTGAAGTGGTTGATACTTGGTTATTGCAAAATATGTGATGAGGGGTTTATTTCCAAATATTTTAGCAAACAAAACCATACATTTGCTGATACTTCAAATAGTTCAGTAGAGAAAATCCCATGTTCAACATTAATGAGAAATAAGTAAGAGACAGTTATTAGTTAAGGGAAGACAATCTATTAATGAAAATTCTCACTGACAAAAGGATGTAGGCTGATGTCTTTTTTTTTAACTTAGCAATAGCTAGATAAGCATGTGTTCTTCACCCCTTCTATAATCCCAACTATTATTATTTCTGCCTTCTTAGACTATATGGATTCCACTTACATTTAGAAAATGACATTTAATATGGAAAAAAGTACGTATTAAGCTACCCAATACTATCTACAGTCCAAAGAATCAACATACCAAAAGAGATATTTTAATGTGTTTTTGATAATACTGTACTTTAAAAAATTAAAACAATATTAAGAAAGCAAACATGTTAATATATCCGTAAAGTAAAATAAATTTTCATTTCTCTTGATCATAGTCATCAGTTGAAAGTCTTATTTATGCCCCTGTATAAGAGAACTTCCTGAAAAAGTTCCACCTTTTTTTTTTCATTTGTAGAGAAACCTGGATTAAATTATATTTTAGCATTTGAAGGAGGAAATTGGATATGAATTTCCTGCCATTATTAACTACTAGCACTATTTCACTTTCCACATCATATTTTCTTGTTCTTTCCAATGCCACTGAAAGCAGCTTGAGGGCAAAGATTTGGGGGAAAAACACACACAAAAAAAACCAACCCTTTTCTCTTTGCCTGCCTTGATTTTACAAAGTTTTGCTGCAGACAAATCTTTACCCTTACCTTTTTTTCCAGCAGAAAGGATTGCAACCCCTTCCCCCCAATTTGGGGACTATCCATCCCATTAACCAGAGTGGGTTAAAGGGAAATTCCTTCCTTTTCTGCTCTGCCAGAGGGCCACAGAATCAACCAAAATATGAATAGGTTGGGATGGCATTTTCATATCTTTGCTGTCTTTTTTTCCTTTTCTGGAAACTTGTCCTTATATTATACCAAAATATACTGCTCAAAAAAATAAAGGGAACACAAATGTATAGGATCCTATACGTTTGTGTTCCCTTTATTTTTGTGAGCAGTATATAATTAGCCAAAAAGCCCATAATTGATTTCTCTCTTTCTCCCCCTGCCACTAAAAATAGAAATATGTTAAAACTTAACAGTTGTTATGGGAACTTTTAAAATCTATTTAACTTTACTTATATGTTACCATCAAGAGACTCACAACAATAAAAATCAATAAAATATATTTTCAAAATAAAATCAGCACAAAATATAGAGCCAGATATTTGATGATTAAAAATATATTTATCCCAAATAGCCAATATTTCATCAATTTATTCCCCAGATATATGCTAAAAATAATATTTTTCATACTTCTAGGTTACACTGTTAAAGAGGGCAGCATTCTTACCTCAGAAAGTAAAAGAATTCCAAAGGGTTATAGTATTAACCTTCCCCTTCTCAAATGCTAACCCTCAAATAGATCACTGGTACAAGTAGGCAAAGAGATCTCAATGACTGCACTTCCTTTTTTTAATATAATTAACTAATAATGAAAGGATGTGAATTTCCTTCAAGCCCCAAATTTTTGAAAAAAACCCAACTTTTTTAGAACACAGGCTTATTGTTATTATTAGGATTTTTCCTAGAATATTTTAATCCAAGTATTATGGTTATGTGGATAATGTCTTCCACCCTCAAGAACTCAGTGAAAACTTGTTCCATTTAAATGCAGACTACTTTTCTATTGCACACGTGAGTTTAATTAAATAAATACCAAATTTTAAAAAATGAGAAATCTATAATGTGGAAAAAGAAGGAAAGCTACAAATAACATATGAAAACATAGTGAAAAAGAATTCCTTTAACATTGTTGAAAGACTAAACATGGTGTTAAATTTAGAAGTGCATCAATATTAATAGATGCACCATTCCATCCAAAAAAACTGATTTGCTAGTACAAGGTCAGTGAATCTCTGACTCAGCCATCCTTATTCTGCCTGTTTGGGAATATCCACATGTCTGCCACATCAATTTAATTGAATGCAGATTCAAATAGCATTAATGGAATATCAACATAAATATATCTGCCAACATTTATTCTGGAACATACTTAATTTGAATTTTAATTTATGTTTAAACTATAATGTACATTTTGTAGAAAAATGTCAATTATTACTGAATAATTAATAAAACAATAGCTAATTGAGAATGTGTCAAGTTGTCATATCATATTGGGCAAAAGCAAATACACGTCATGCTTGCAGCTGAAAATATATAAGAGAGAGTCAAGCTGAATTTCTTCGCTCCATCGAGAATAACATGTAAATACACAGTACACTAAGTTTTGTGGTTTCTACTAAATATCCAAAAGTGCAAACCATACTTATGCTCAACTTGAATTGGCTTAAGTGGAATTTCCTTTTGAAAATATTAGCACAATTGTTTTGTGATTCACTGTCATTTAAAAAGAGTATAGATTTCTATAGAAAAATGCAGCAGCATAAAGTAAAAAATACAGAATAAGCCATCATTCTACTACTACCCATTTCTGTAGTTAGCCAGAATAAAGTTGATTGTGGATTAAGAAATACCAAAACCAAATTGAAACAACAAATAAAACAACAAGCAAAAAGAAGCCAAACTTACATCACCAAAACCCAATGTTATAATTACAAACAATTATCAATTGTTTGATACTGGTATAGTATTAACATTACTGAAGTAATAACAAATGACTTCAAAAGAGATGAGTCTGGAAAGAAGCAAAATTACCAAAGTAAATACTATTTACATTTAAGTTGATAACGAAAGACTTTGATCATTTACAATATTATGGATGGTAGTTACTATGGGGGTTTAAAATAGCTGAAATTTATACAAACACTGTTGTCCTTAATTATATTAAAAACATGAATCCCGGGTATACACATGTCATGAAAATGATAAATAAATCCGAACACCAGGATAAAATATAAAGAAAAACTGTTTAATCTACAAAAATGCTGAGCTTTCGTCAGCCAAACTGCCAACATTGTCAGAGCGTAAAACACCAGATCTGGGAGTTTGTTTATGTAACTGGATCTAGCCCGTTGATCAGGTCATTGGTCCACCCATTAACACCGGACGTTCTGTTCTTAAAGGGGCGATACTCGTCAGTATTGTCAGTTTTTGAAGTTGGTCTCGCCCCCAGTCATTGTTATTCTCCTGGCGTGTGTGCAAGCACTTGGGAAGCAGCTATTGGCTTGTGTGTATACAGTATGTGTGTATCTATGTATGTGTGCAAGTGCATGTATGAATTAATGGGCTTGTTCCCAGCAAAGTACAGAATTCAAGCTTGAATAGTTTAAAAAGCTGTTTCCTTGTAAAGAAACCTAGGATAAATTATGCTTTCAATTTATCCGTCTCTTTATCACATGCTGTTTTGGGATTTTTTTTTTCTTTTCACTGCAACTAATTGATCTAATTTATTCTACTATATATACTGTATATGTGAATCTCTGCTTAAACTTCTACAGCAAGAACCAGTGCAGCAGAAGTTACTATTCCCAATTTACCTCACAAAGTAATGGGTCATTCATTTTCTTTGAGTCTTATAGTGCTGTCATCTAATAACATGAATAAAGATCCCCATCAGTTATAAACAATACTTAATGTCTCTCTTCCCTCTTCAGGACTTCATCACATAGTTCACTTCTTCCCACATTCAACTCTTTTCAATCAACAAATCCATGAATCATATTATTTTTATCTATTTTCATCAAAAAAAATCTATACATGTTTTCCAGTCTTTTAAGAAAATACTTATTATTTTTTCCTTGATCAAACAGGTCAATTTTGCCATTTCTGTTAATTCTATCATCTTCATAGTACAATCCTCCATTATAGTAGTTCGTTATTTTTCCACCTTTGCACATACAATAGCTTCATTGAAGTTACTATATATAAAACCAATTTTCTATGTGCCTTTTCTAACTGGCTATCCAGTTGTTCAAATATCCTTTGGAATATATCTGTTGTAATCCCTATCTGCTCTGTTAATAATGTTCTCTTCCCTATTTTCGTTACTTTTCAGGTTGTAGTCATTTCTGTTTTTAATTTATAATCCATATAGATATAGCATCAAAAAGATCCTTTAAAAAATTCTTTTAGTCCTTAACTTTTTAGTTCAATTCAGCACTTCATAGGTTTACAGTCACATGGTCTTTCTCAAATGCCCCTTATCTCTTCATTTAAAAGACTTAGCCATTGAGTCTCCTTAAGAAAATCTTCTTTCCCACAGAGGTATGCATTATTAATTTAATTAAATTAAGAGCAGAAAATTTAAAAATTAACTGGCCCCTTCTGTTTTAGTTTTTATAATTCAAATTCTTAATATGTATTTTTTTTTACTAAGGAGAACTTTCTTTTGATTAATTTTAAACCTTATGATTAGTTCTTTATTTTTCTTCTTGATTATATCCCAGGTTGAAAAGGCAGTCAACAGATGTCTAGTTGCTTTGCTGTTTGAAAGATCTCTATAAGTGTCAAAGTATTTACCGTAAATGCCGGCATACAAGGCGACCCGGCATATAAGACGACCCCCGTCTTTATAGCCGGGCCGCATTCCTAGAACGTCATCTTATACGCCGGAAACTACCAGTATTTCCGGCGTATAAGACGACTCGGCGTATAAGACGACCCCCGTCTTTGGCGCCGATTTCAGCGCTCGCGGAAGTCGCCTTATATGCCGGCATTTACGGTATATCTAAATATGCTTTAGAAAACAAAATTTTATTTGAGCCCAATGCCCTTAAAGTAGACTCTGCATGAGGCTGAGAGCTTGATATTCCTTCATTGGTTTCTGGTGTTCTATCCAATGTGCTTAAAGTTTCCATTCAGATCTTGTGAGTTTTCTTGTGAAAAGCAACCTTCTGGAGCACATGTGGGTGATCTCTTGGATTCTCCTATATCTGTAGAAACTCTACAGATCTGGCCTCATAACCAGGTCACAAATTTCTACCTCAGTATTGTCGTCAGTTATTGGAGCAGTTTACCATTTTCTCCATCCAGAAATCCAACACAAATATGTTTGAAATAGATGAGCTTTACCTGAAGGTGCATAGTGAATAGAGATATAGGTATTTTTATGAATGCAACCTGTTACAATGTGGATTTTTAATTTATTTAATTTTTAACTGGGAATGTTTACAGTGGTTATCTTCTTAATTCTCAATAAGAATTCAGGTTAAGCATGAAGCTGTATTTTAATCAAAATTAAATATTACCATGCTATTTATATATATATAAAACCCATTTCCATTAACGGGTCACATTGATTGTAGGCAATGAGATTAAAAAATTTCCAACTTATACTCCAGATCTCTTTGTATTTATTGATCTATATATTTTTTATTTTTATTATGAACAGTATCAAAGCAGAAGAGTATATTACTGAAATCAGGAACTGTTTATTTCCCATAAGCCACATTTATTTTCTTCTTCTGACAAAATTATGAAGGCTCTTCCACAAATAATATATCTGATAAAATAGCTTCAAACCAGTAAAAAAAACAAGCTTAATTGAAATCTACTAGTTTATGGGAAAAATAAATATCATTAATATTTACTATTAGGAGGGTTTCTTTTCTGCTTTGAGAAGTCTTAGTATACATATATTAAGATATATATATTATCCAAAACAGGGTTTGTTTGTTTTTATTTGCTGCAATGCTGTTTCAAAGGTAATATGCAGAAACCATGGCTGCATGGTTATTTGGAATATCAAGGGTTGTCCAAAACATCAATTCTAGAGTAAAGAAATCAGTAGAAATTGGAGATATTTGCTCACTAGAAACATGTTCTGCTAATGCAGGGGGAGTCTTTAGATTCTGCTCTTCATACTGACAAAGTGAAGGAAATGGTCTGTAATCTTAAAAGATGATAATGCGTAAATATGTCATAACACTCTTTGTCCATTCAATTCTGAAGTCTACCAACTGAAAAAAAAATGTGAAACACAATACTGAACAGATGTCTTAAGATGTTTTAAGTAACTCTACTTTCAGTTTGTAACATATATTAATGTTTGGTGAGGTGTGGTTTGTTTTGCACCTGTTGGTTTAGGCCTGGTGATGAGGATCTCGCTTTTTTGTCATGCTACTATTTTGCCTACACACCTGTCTGCAACTTTACCTTCAAGTAGTGTGTGTGCTGGTGTCCACGGCTTTGGCCATCACTTTCATTCAGTGCATTGGGTTGCTAAGGAACACAAAGGAAAGGATGACCCACACTCAGGGTTCAAACTTATATTGTAGTGCCAATATCATGCCATTAGCCTGTAGCTAGATTCAAACTATATTAAATGCTTGGTTATTCAGTTTTTTATCATGCTTTTTTCACATGCATTTGTTAAATTGATTTTTACAGTTATTCCAACCTTTGTATACATTAATTGTATTTTGCATCTGCACTATGCTTGTCATGTTGATAATATGTTATGGTTAATAAGATCATAATAATTATCTGAGGCTATCTGCTGTATATTAATTTTTCATTACATTGGTAGAATAGTAAAATTTGCAGGAAACCACTCTTCAGAACTGCATTGAAATCACTTTCCCACACTGGGGTTTCATTCACTGTAATGTATAAAGTACAGAACAAGAATATACATATATGCAGACAATATATGCAAAAAGGTATATACAGAATGATCGAGGATATTAAAGTGACTGTTGTTTACTGGCACATATTCTAAGGTCACTGAGATGATTGTTTATGAATATAAATATGACCATAGTTGGTTTCTGATACTGTATAATATTTATTTTATTTATGTATTTTATTTACATCATGCCTTTTTTTTTTTTTAACAAAAGCAACTCCAAGTGGTGAACATAGCTAATACTCCTTCCTATTTTCCCCACAACAGCCCTGTGAGATGAGTTGGGCTGAGAGAATTTCACCCACCTAGTTTTCATAGCTAAAGTGACACTAGAACTCAGGGTCCCCCAGTTTCTAGCATGATGACTTAACCACTAGACAAAACTGGTTCAAGTATGTACAATAAAAAATATGTAGTCTATAAATGATTGGACCTGAAAATGCCTTAACTGATTTAGAGTTGAGTTAAACAGTTTTGATTTTTGTTCTATAAAAAATTCACTGTGTTTGGATTTGGCCCACAAAGTTGTTCCTTTACTGCCCTTTTTTCATCAGCACCTAAACTAGGCAAAATAAATTACATATTGATATTGATGGTAAAACATAGATAATGACATATAGATATGGTTTGCTTACAGCAATTGCTAGATAATTTGTTTAATCTGTTTATGAATACTGCATCTGTGCATGATGATGAAAGAATGCTACTATTGTCCAGTTATACAAGAGAAAAAATAGGAAGAACAAAAAACAACAAGATAGAGAAAAGTATTATTTGGGAAGTACAGTGATAGTTTGTGGCAAACATTGAGTGTATAGATCAGATATTTTAGTAAGTCACTTTAGTAAGTCACTGAGAAATCTACAAATGTGAAAAAGGTTTACAACACAACTGCTGATTTAAAGAAAGAACATAATTTGGAATTGAATTATGTAATTTTATATGCACAAACACAGTATTGGACTTGTAGATATTACAGGATGGTCTATGATGAAAGTAAAGCAGGCATAAAAATGTGGAATACTTAGCAAATGGTTGCGTAGAACAAGGTAATGATGTGTGTTTGGACAAATTTATGAGCATACTTGTACTATAAGAGCTATTTTATTTGGGGATATAAGTGTATGTATACTTTGTATGCAGTTGAAGCCACACTATTTGAATGAGAACACAAAATGATTTGCAGTAAATGCTAGTATGACTGAATAACAGTATATGAGGGAAATGGATATGATAATCCATATATATAAACCAAGATTTTTTGATGCTAAAGGAAAACGCAGAGTGAACAAATGTTAAGCTACACTAATGGCAGTAGAATACTCTAGTAGTGATGAATGAACATTCATTGAATACAAAAGTGAGTGATTAGTACAAAAGAAATACACAGAAGTACATTTCAAAACAAATGTATGAAGGGAGAATGAACAGATGAATAAGAGGAAAAAGAAAACTAAGAAATTTTGGTTGGAGGAAATTGGTAATTTCCTGAAAAAAAGAGGGAAATGAGAAGATTAAAAAAGAAATGGCAACATATTAATTGGACATGATGGATGAAAGAATGTTTGCAAGAATTGAAATATATGAACTAAACTAGAATTATGAGTTCTACTGAAGTACATTAGCTGTACTTTCTTTTATTATCTCATGTATTAAGATCATCTTTTAATCCTTTTAGTGCTCTATTTAATGTTGCTTATCCTGAATTTAAAGATAGTCTAAACCAGTGGTTTCAACCTTTCTAATGCCGTGACCCCATAATACAGTTCCCCATGTTGTGATGACCCCCAACCACTTATACATCACTGGGTGCCAGGGGCGTGGCCAAAGAAAAGGGGAAAAAAATGGCGGACAGCCTTGTTTGGCGACCCCCGTGAAATGGTAATTCGACCCCAAATGGGGTCCCGACCCACAGGTTGAGAACCACTGGTCTAAACTGTGAAAACACTTTCCCAGTGAATAAAAGAAAAGGAAGGAAAGAAAAGGAGTCCAACATTATTATATTCTGCTTACATTTTTCCTTTGGACTGCAGTTTGTGTTTAACATGATCAAAATTTTGCACTGAATAAAAGAATCCCCACATGTAAAATAAAAAAAAACATGAAACAGTGCATCAAATGCAAGTTTACTCCATATTCTTTTTTTTTTGTTTTTAAATTAAACCTTAAAAAGGAAATAAAAAATATTATGCTTGCATTACTAAGTTAAATACTTCTAATACTTAAATTCTCATATTGTATAAAAGAAAAACTAGAGGTTTTAATAGATGATTCCTGTTGATTAAAATATTAGTAATGAAAATCATAGGATGCATACATGCAAAGAATTAAACACAAAAATTATTGGTATAATGAACATTTAATTGAACATTAAAAAACCAGGAAATCATGAAAATGTTGTTAAGTTTATTACATGCATATTTGGAAGGTCAGAATTGTTACATAAAGTTTAAAATATTGAGAAATAGTTTAGCTGGCCTTTCTTTCTGCCATATAAACATTTTTATAACATTTACTTTTATAATTGTTCATGCAAGATCAATTACTATATTTTATAAAGGGAAAGGATGAAGGCAATACGCAGGGATTTAGTACAAAATTTTAAATATTAACTATCTCTCTGAAGATGTACTTTAGAGAAATTAAAGTAGAAAAGTGTACTTACCAAAAGAGAATTAGATCGATGGTTATGTGAATACTGCTGAGAAAAAAATTCTGTAGTATGATCCAGTCTATTATGTCCTCCATACTCTGGAGCATCAGAATCCAAGGCAATTTTATATGTATGGCAAAAATTAAGGATTTCTATAGCAGATTTACATCATTTAAAATAAAAAATAATACACGTCTATAACGTTTAGATATTCTCTGTTTTGTATGTCATGAGCTGAATACACATAACCTTCCATTAGCATGCTGGGGTCACATTAAAAAAAATCAAAGCAGTCAAAAAATAAATTTCATTTGCTTAATCTTTTTTAGATAAATGTAATTAGACCTAAATAAAATAATTAGATGTAATTATCTTTCAATATACAAAAAACAGATGACTCTTACTATGTTTAGCAATTTTCTTCTTCTATATAATTATAATTAGGGAACAAATTTTGAAGACAGTTTAGGGAAATAGGTTGTTATAAGGAATCAAATTGCTCTCTAATCTACATGAACAAAGGTTATACATACTACTATTCAAGTATCTGTTTATTATTCAGTATAAAATATATTTACCTATTTTACATGAAGGAATACATTTAGTCTATACCCAGTTATTTAGTAATAACCTGCTTGTAGGAAAATTGAATTTATTTTGGCGTAAACGTGTGTAAGACTTCCAGTAATCATGAATTAAATATAAAGAAAAATTACTTAATTTATGAACTTTGGTCCCACTTAATTTACTCATGGTTTACCACCATTAACTCAATGTGACTTAAGTCATAATTATCAAAATGTTTCAAGTGGAAACACAGAGGATTATTATAAAATTTAATACAAAAGGAACTTTGAAAAATGAAAAGTTATGAAATTTATTTACAAAGAAATGTCAAATACCATTCATGTATCCACAAACAAACACACATAAATATATTCAAGAAAAGTCTGGACTTGACAATCCTGCCCCAAGCAAGATCCCTTAAGCAAGAACAACCCTCAACTCCATTCAATGTAAAAGTTTTACTTTACTAAAGGTCAAATGGATTCCAGTATAGCAAAGCCAGAACTGAGGTTAGTGCACCAAATTTTCATAAATAACCTTTTCCCATTTGTCCCTTCCCATTTTTGATCTCTCATTGTCCAATCAATTCAAATAAAATGTTTTGGAACAGTCTCTTCATTTGTAGAGTAGGCGGTGCAAAGGTGCATGCCTTTCCCAGCTATCTGACCTTGAAGTTGTGTCACTAGAAGGTATGATATGTTGTTAGCCTTCCCCTAACAACATAGTCACATGTCACACAACATGTCACACAGCTAGAATCAGTCTGCATTTTCTTTGGGACAGGTATTGTTCCAAAATTCTTCATGTCTGTAGAGAGCCAGGTGTGTGTGTGTGTGTGTGTGTGTGTGTGTTGAGAGAAAAAGATTTTGGAGAAACGAAGGTTGCAAAAATGTGTATTAAGCTAGAAAACAGAAGGCATGAGGAACAAACTTAGACTGATTTTTCCCTAATTCGCTTGAATGTACAAGGGGAGAAGCAAAAAGTCAGATTTTCAAGATTCTATTAGTAAGCCTGTATCAACAGAATACCAGCCAGATTGTGGATACAGTTTCCTGACTTGGCCTACCCGAAAGGACTAACAGTCTCCCATTTTTATCCCTAGCTTAGAGCAATATATTTCTTATTAGAATGATGACGGACAGATATAACACCACCTGAAAATACTGCACATGCATATATTCCAATATAGAGATTGAATCTATATCACATGTGTTGATAAATTCTCACTGCGGCAATGGCAAACTATTCTCCCACCACAAGGTGTAACTATTTTAATGCTCAAGAGATTACCACTTTCCCTTAATGGGACTAATTTCCCCCCAGAATGCTACAAGATTCTGATCAACTATGGTTTACAGAAACTATTTAATATCGCTCTTACATTAGTAACTGTTCCTGAAAAATTAAATGATGTAAATTACTTAGGGCAGCCTTTGCTTGACCTAAATCTCTGCAAACGTATTATAGTGTGTTCAAAGCTGATGCTTAAGTCAGCATGTTTCACAGAGGATTGATCCAGAAAAACTCCTAAAACAGCATGCAGAAACTTTCTTCCAGTAATTGTTTATACTGACAATCATCTTTAGTTCCTCCTTGCCTACCAGAAAGAAGAGATCAAAATACTGTTTGGATTACTTTATGGCTGCTTCTCCATTGAAATATGATTTCAGCAGGTGCCTGCACATTGCCAGCACATTGCTGAAATGATTCATTATGTATTTATAGAGGTAAAACAAGTATGTGAAGTGTTGATGGAAGCTGGACCTGTTAAGTCACTAGCAATATTTTGCTTCTGTACCTTTGACAGACTGATTTTCTTACAGTTTTGCTCAACCTTCTTTGTATTATTTTATAATGAAGGCTGAGCAAAACTGTAAGAAAATCAGTCTGTCAAAGGTACAGAAGCAAAAATTAGATACCAGCATCTAAATTAGACCAAGTGATATAGAAGCTATAAAGCAATTAAAAATTATAGCCAATTATAAACCAATTATTTTGTTGCCAGGTATCTCCACATTCAAATTATGGAAAGCCTCAGGAAAAGGATATATACAAAATATAGAAGCTGTTATGCTAAAAAGTATCTGCTAGGCTCAAAGGCCTTTTTTGCCAAAATGCTCTGCATTTTTTTTCAGCCTTATTTAACCTTACTTAAAGCAGCATTAAAAATAGTTGCTGAAAGCGAAAAAATGACTCTTGAGAATGTCATTATTTTAACGTCATTATTACTTTTATAACTTGGATATTTTAACCTCCTGTGTTAGCTCAAACAACAAAATTTATATTAATGGTGATCAGTTTGGAAGCAAATGTGTTAGCTGTATTGTTGTCACTACCAAGATAGCAAATGCAGAGTGATACTAAAGTGAGAATCTGGGATTACTGTATTTTCCGGCGTATAAGACGACTTTCTAAAGCATGCAAATCAGCTCCGAAGTTGGGGGTCGTCTTATACACCAAGTCGTCTTATACGCCGGAAATTATGGTAGTTTCTGGCATATAAGACAACTTTCTAAGCATTCAAATCGGCTCCAAAGTCGGGGGTCGTATTATACGCCAAGTCGTCCAATATGCTGGAAAATACGGTATTTATCATATCTCACACTTAATTACTATATTTTTAGTATATTTCTGAACAAATTCTTATTTTTAAAAAGAATTGATGCAGACTTAATGTCACATGAAGCATCTCTAGATATATTTAGACCATAGAAAAAGAACTCAAAACCAACTTCTCACATATCAAATATAATAATTATATTCATGAGTAATAATTATTCATGAAGATCATGATGTGGCATGATTATTTTAGAAATTCTGAGGAGGATTATTACAAAAGCAATAGCATTTATCAAAGATTTTGTGAAAAAATAAGCTACTATCCATGTTCTATGGACTGGTTTATATAATTTATCAGGATATTTAAAAAGCAATTGCTCTTGTCTATTACAGATAAAGTAGTCCTATTTCTAAGCCAGGGGTGTTAAACTCGCCGCATCACGTGACATGTCACAAAGTATTGTGACTTTTTCCCCTTGCCAGAACTGGGGTGGGTGCGGCTTCTGTGTGATGCATCTGGCCTGCGGGCAGCAGTTTGACACCCCTATTCTAAGCCAAACTACCTGCAACACAATACATGAAATGACATCAGCTTATGTTCTAATCATGATACTCAATGATATGCCCAGCCATTCATTTTTCTACATAAAAGAAAATTCTTGTTACTCAGTGAAGCAAGAGTAGTTAAAGGTGCTTCAGTAACAACTAAATGGCAATGTTATTTCTCTGGGAAGAGCCAGCCTGATATTTTCATTTTACAAGTTATATGAGAGGGTAAAACAACTTTTATCATCAGCTACTGGAGTAATGATTTAATTGCTGGTCTGTGACTGTAAATTCAAACTAAATTTTAGATTTAAAAAATAATTTTCCTTAATTAAATTAAAACATTAAATTAAAACCAGCTTCTTGTGAACAAGTTAAAGTTCTGAAAAGAAAACAAAAGTTAGGCTTCAATATATGAAGAAGATAAAATCATAACTAGCATGCATACAATGGCACTAGAAACCTATTGTTTCACACAATTATGGTTTGAAGTGTGAATAAAGGCTATTTATGTATATATATTCAATTGCTTATGTATGTAGAAAAATACATAATTACTCTAGTTTTTTCTCCCTAGGCTGCTACCTAATTTCTGGGAAAAAATAGTTACCTTTTTTCTTCTATATAAACTTTTCTTGGATAGCTAAAGGAAAGTTGAAGAAAAACTTTTTATCATTGTTTTTAAACAGTCAAAGGCTGAACTGATTGTGACAAACAAAAACTGAACCAAAAAAAAAACCCTAAATGAGTTTAATCAATTTTATTTGATTTATATTAATTTGCTTTTGCTCTATGAAATTGAAGATTAATTACTTAAGGATTTCTCCAGCAGCTCCCAGTTTTCATGTACAGTATATCTTCTTGTCTTTTGCAAGCATAAAATGTTTAGAGTTTTGTAGCAAAGAGAATGGAGTAAAGAGCAAAGAGAATATTGCTGTTATATCAGTCTGACTGATATAACAGCAATATTGACTAATACTGTAGCAATATACAAAGAAGTATAAAATATTTTGCTTACAATTATATCTCTATCAATTTGTAAGTATTGGAGAAATTTATATGAAGTTGCCTCAACTTTATGTTGAAGCCACAGGAGCCTATAATGTTTAATGTGTTTTCTGGAGAATCATATATATTGGATTATGAGACGGAGGAGGAGATGAAAATATTGTTCAAAGAAAGCATGCAAATATTGCACTTTTCAGAAAGTCCTAAGGCTTACTCTTATATTTGTATAATTTTGTACTTGTGATTGTACATAAGGAATTACAAACTAATAATCAGTGTTCAACCCACTACCAAAATAATAATAATAATAATTTTCCTTTTAAAAAAAGAGAAGGAAGGGTATTTGAATAATACTGCAAAAACATTCACATTTTAATAGTATTAGCTGTAACAGATTAAGCATCTTGATGAAAGTTGGCATTTTGTGATCCTAAATTATTTGTCTCCATTTTATGTAAAGATTGAATTCTAATAACCAGGACACTTACATAAGTGCACTTCAAAGCACGAACAAGCAAGCAGCTCAAAGAGACATTTTTGCCGTGGGCAATCACTCTCTAGTGACTCATTCCAAGTGACCTTGTTTGCTCATTAGAAGCTCTAGATGCATCTTACAAATGTCAGGGAACTTTAATTTTCTTTTTTAAAGACAGATGTTATCTGAATGTTGATGTTAATCTTCCCAAGATTTCAAGGCATATCAATCCCTATTTACATTGCTATTGAACTCACATATTCTTCCATTCTTGTGTGAATCTGCATTAGTACATCTTTGCTCAACCTTTTAAATTGTTTTCATGCCTTATATACAATATGCAAATCTAAGCATATTGCATCTTTACACATATTAGGATAAAAGAAAAGAGTCTACCTAGTAGTCAATGAATAACTTACTTACACATTTCACTGGGCATTCTTCTGAATTATCAGCCAATGTAAACATCGCGGTTTGATGTATATAAATCAGACAGAATCATACTGAACTATATACTTTTGTTGTTGATTTGTCAACAACAGGACACTATAAATGGATTACCAATTGCATAAACTCAACATATTTTTCTTTTCTAGTCCTCATTATTGAGTCCTTTTAGTGCTTTCCACCTTTCATTTGCCCAGGCTATTAAAGAATAGCACTTTACTCTGTTCCAGCAATATCTTAAAATATCCTTAAATATTTACAAATATCTTAAAATATCCAACCTAGAACTAAGAATAAAATTCCTAACCATGAGAACAATTAATCAGTGGAACGGCTCAGCTCTGAAAGATGTGGGTACTCCATTACTGGAGGTTTTCAAGAACAGTGTTTTTCCAGAATAGTATAGAGCCTCCTGCTTGGACAGGGACTTAGACTACTGTAGAAGACTTCCAAGGTCCCTTCCAACCTATTATTCCATATGCTATGTTCTATCCTCCATTGCTGTCCACATAACCTTTTTTTAAAGTCCCACTTGTTATTTATGAGACATACATATCGGTATTAAAGATAGAGAGAAATGATACTAGTTATCCACTCCTAATACTCAATTCATCTCAATTAAATCATTCTAATGCAGATCTAGGCTAACAATCTCCACCGATAATAGAAATTATTTTAAGAACTATATGAACATGGCATTTATATTGTTTATTTATAACTGATAGGAAGGGCTCTTTCCTCTGGATTTTTGAAACATTTGTTTCACAGTGTCATCATATTCCAGTACCACATTTCCCAATAAATACTCTTTTAAAATTTGATTTTTAAAGGGTATGCATGAATGGCTGGTATATGTAGGAACAAGAATTTAAGTTTTATATATGTGGTAGGTGGTATCATTAACTTATAGTTCCGCCAACTATCATGGGTCTCCAACAAGTTTACCTCAATTATATTTAGCCTTTGGCTACTACTGCTATTTAGTTGCTTCTGTGAGACTAGGCTGAAGCTGCCATACCTAAAAATAAAGCTGGCACATAAGGAGGGCAAACAAAAGCCAGGGATCTTGTTTAAAAAGGTCTCTTAGAGGAGGTAGTTAAGAAGGAACCAAGTAGCTAAGGAAACAAATGAAAAAATGTCACATGAACCGGACAAAAGAAGTTTGGTCTGGACACATGGAAAACTCCTTTCCTAGTCCCATAAATAGCTACCAGACTTGAAAATCAACAAGGCAAGAGTAGCTGCTAGTCTTCTTAATCAACAGCACGAGGACTTTGGGGTACAATAGGATTCCTAAACCTCACCTACTCTTTGAGTCCTCTTTGGATTCAGACTTAGCAACTTCCATCCTTCTGGCTAGTACCAGCATAGACTAAACTAAATTTAAAAACATATGAAATAATTCCTGGAAACTGAACATTCAGATAAGTTAGGAATCAACAGGCACATAAGCAACATTTACATACCTTTCAAAAGAGACAATAAACTAAAAACAAAACAAAAGCAACAACAAAAAGAGAACATAAGCTCACCTGCAATCAACATCCAGATAAGTAGGGATTAACACCAGGATTGACAAATATCTATGGAGATTCTCAGTCATCCAGGTAATGGTTGTCCCAAAGGTGCTTTTTCATGAGGCAACTGGACTTTCTCCCCCCCCCTTTGAAGATGTTTTGCTTCTCATCCAAGAAGCTTCTTCAGCTCTGATTGGATGGTAGAGAATGGAAGTAGTAGTGCAAATGGGTGTGGAACCTTCTTGGAACTGTTCAATTTTGATATAGATGGCCTCTTTGATCTCTCTCCAAACCAGCGGTCCTCTCTGTCCAAACTGTGGACTTTGCTGTCTTCGAAAGAGTGGCCAAAGAGGCCATCTGTATCAAAATTGAACAGCCTCTCTCAACAGAGGGGGAGGGATACGACATCATCTATCTTCAGTCTACAACACAGTCCTTTCAATAGTTCCAAGAAGGCTCCACACCCATTTGCATCACTCAGGTGACCCTGATGATACAGATAAGCCTCCAGGTGGCATCAATGATTCTCTAAAAGAATGCAAATAACCAGCTGTCTGCAAGAAGTATAAATCCTTCCATTTCCCACCATCCAGTCAGAGCTGAAGAAGCTTCTTGGATAAGAAGCAAAACATCTTCAAAGAGAAAAAGAAAGTCCAGTTGCCTTGTGAAAAAGCATCTTTGGAACAGGACTGCCAAACAATCTAGCAGTAAATAAGGAGGTGCCCTGGTGGAGTGATAGTTAGAATGCAGTATTGCAGACAAACTCTGCCCACAGCCTGGAGTTCATCCTGACAGTGCTCAAAGTTGACTTAGCCCTTCCATCCTTCAGGGTGATAAAATGAGGACCCAGATTGTTGGGGGCAACATACTGACATTGTAAACGGGTCAGAGAGTGCTATATAAAGCATTATGGGGAGGTATATATTGTAAGTCCAAGTGCTATCGCTAAATAATATCCTAATTAAGGAACTGCATGCTCAGATAGACAATCAAGCACTAAGCATCAGCCTAATCAAGGAACTAACTACAGATGCTACTTTTATGCCGCTGTGCCCTTTGAAACAGTTTTTTGCTTTTTGAATCTTGTTTAATCTTATAACTTACTGTAAGCATAACACAAAACTGTGGACAATGGTTGATGAATTCTAGGTTCTCTTGTTTCAGTAGTTTACTTTTTCTCAGATTATTTTGGTTGCCTAACATTTGATGTGGAACTGGTTAATTTGGATAATGTCCAAATCAGTATGACTTCTCCTAGTTCAAGTTATTCTCATATTTGAGATAGGTAGATGATGCCTAAAGGGTCTCTTGTCCAAGAACCTCTACTGATATGTTAGGTACCAGCCGGGATTAGACCACTAGACTATTTCAATCTATATATCAACTATTTCTCTCTTTATTTTCTAGCTATATTTGATTTAAACAATATTTTGAAATAGAATATAGATGGTTTTTTTTAGTGTAAGCTTACTTTTAAGAATGACATTTATATTTGGTTCTATAACTACCCAGTGATTTTTTAAAAAAATAAATTTAAGTTGTAGTATACTCTTTTAATGCTTTACAGTTATATTACACACACACACACACACACACATATACATATACAATTATACATAAGTGTTTAAAAATGGTCATTGACTGTTTTCATTAAGTTGAAACCAATCTCGTCTTCCACTGAAATATCACTTTGAATAGTGTGTACTAGAATAATGTGACTATTTTGTGGGATTCATTATAAAAACTAATTGAGATCTATCTGTATGACAAAATAAATGTAAAAACAACAGAGAGTGATGTCATTCTCTTTTCCATAAATTATCATTCACTGAAATATGTGAAACAGAATATAATGAGATGCAGAAAAAAGGATATTTTCCTGGTGTTTCTACACCTACACGGTAATCCGTGTAACTTTGGGATGGATGAAAATTAAATATAAATAGGAGATTTGCCCTTTCATAAGCAATAATTTTGTTTAATTCATGCTTTTCACTCACATAGGCCTGCAAGGAATAATAAAAAAAGGAATATTATATACTGTTTAATTTGAACATAAACTTGATACAGACAAAAAAATATTTGCCAGGAAACCTCTCTGTGAGTGTCCTTGAAGAACTTTTTGTTTCTCTCTGCGTATCATGCAAACAGAAGGCATTAACACACTTCATTGTGCCATTAATTTAAATTACTTAAGTTTAATAAGTTTTTGTATTGAATTAAACATTCATTACATTTACTAACTGGAACAAGTAAGCATATGGTTTAGTTTAAAGTTAACAAGATTCTTGATGATCACAAGAAGCAATAATGTATCAAAAAGTGAAACACTTTTGTATTTCACATTTGCTTTTATTGAGAAGGAAATTGTTGTAGCTAACCAATAAACCTGTTGAAAAATATGAACAGATTTAGCTCTAGATAGCTTTTTAAGGGCATGTTTTCAAATAAATCAAATTGAGGAAAATGTTATCTTGAATATAAAATTTTAGAATCAAGACAAATAATGTGTCTGAAACTGTCTTAAATATGCAATATCTAATAAAGTTTCTTAATTTTTTAAAAATGTAATTTCTTTCGGATTAAAGTGCTGAATGTACAAAGAGCTGAAAATTACTATATAACATTTAAAAATTATATATACTTTACCGGAGGTGATGCAAGCCAGCCGAACTTTTCTTCCAATTTATTCATATCTCTGTCAAACACATTTAGGAATCTATAGCGAAGAAGTTGATCATCAGCTAAATTAAACTGTCTCCTTGCATAATGGTAGCTTTCATTATTGCCTTGTCTAGGAAAGTCTAACCATTCTGGATGTCCAAATTCATTACCTAATTTTTTTTAAAAAAACATGGAAAGACATGAAAAATAAATGGATCTTTGGTAAATATCCTTGGAAAACTTATTTAAATACAGTTGCAAAACAAAACCTGAAACAATGTTTAAAGCTGTTTTTACAATGTAAATGTTGAAATCTTTAAACTATCTATGATATACTTATTGTAAAAAATTGTGTTCCTAGATACTAAACAGATTGAGCAAGTTTGTACTGCTCAATTACCATGTACTGTTTAAAAATCATAACAACTTAATGACTAGTAATTTTAAAATTATTACTCCACCTTATTTGTCATTATATATTAGATTTTTTGAGGAAAGTAGAATTGAAGTAAATCAATCAAAATGACTTGTTACAAAATATAATGGATTATAGAAGAAATTGAGCAGACCATGACATGTTTGAACTAATTATTACTCTCAAAATCACCCCACCTATTTGATGAAAAAAGGAAAGCAGCATTTGCTCAGATATTGTCTTTTGCAATTCTTTCTAGTTGAAAACTTTAGACCTGTAGGCTAGAAGAGGTAGGGAATGAAATTCCAAATACAGTTGATATAAAAAGG
Source organism: Crotalus tigris (assembly GCF_016545835.1). NCBI lineage: Eukaryota > Metazoa > Chordata > Lepidosauria > Squamata > Viperidae > Crotalus > Crotalus tigris. The sequence goes on along the minus strand of NW_024100143.1, from coordinate 184,051 downwards.
ATTTTCAAGAGTGGTTTTGCCTCCTTCCTAGGGCTGAGGAAAAGTGACTGGCCAAGGTAAGCCAGCTGGCTTTATTTCTTAAGGTGGGATTAGAACTCATGGTCTCCCAGTTTGTAGGCTGATGCCTTAATCACTACACCAAATTGACTCTCAAGGGGAGTCATATACTATTATCCTAATCATTGTGTTGACAGGCTACAAAACATGGATTTATATGTTTTTCTGTTAATATATTTTGCATATTTTTTTCAAAATGGTAGCATAGCATCTCTGGCCTTAGCTATAACATGATAATAACTTTAAGTAAACTTTAAGTAAAATGACATCACAACGGTATCATTTGCCACTTGATTGTAGCAAAAACAAAACATTAATTTGTGTTTCCGTTTAGGCCATAGAGTAAATGGTAAAGATTTTATATGATAATTTAATATACTGTACATATTAACAAGAATAAGTCTACATACCTATAGAAAAAACAGTAAAAGGAACAGTAAAATAAAAGGAAACTCTTATGCTCTTATTATGTAGTTCTCTAATGGTAACATGATCATAATCTAAGGTTGTTTTGATTTTGTCTAGAAATTTAATTAGTGTTCTACATTACTGAAACTTTCTCCTAGCTTTCTAAAGTTTCCATTTAGATGCAGATTTGATAACCAGAAAGAAAGGGACAAGGAATTCAGAAATGAATGTTTTTAAAAATGTCCTAGTCACCTGAAGATTAGGGAAGACAATAATAATTTCCATATTTTTTTCCTGTTCTAAGGGTGACAATTTGACAGATATGACGTACTCACGTTGTTCTGCAAAAATATGTGTAGTAAAACTACTACAAATACTGAAGTCTACAATTATTTTTTTGTAATTGAATTCAATACACTGAACCTACAGTAAAATAAGAAAGGTAGTAATATCTTAAGATTTTCAAAGCTAGAACGTGTTTGTTTTATTATAAAAGGATACCTGAGAGGAAATGAATATTTGGAGATTCAATAAAGGATTTATTTTGTGATCAGGTTTTCAAAGTAATAGATTTATTTACAAAATTACAACACAAAATCCACAGAAATAATTGTAATCCAGAACTGAAATGATTTCATATAGTTCTTTGTCAGTACAAAATCAGTACAAAGTACATTTAAATGAAGACTGCTATTAGAATTCTTCAGGTAATTCAAAACTCACTTGCAGTTACCACTGATAACATTATCTAGAAATGTTATCAGCATGCCTACAAAACCTGGGTGATCCACTAGATACTTAATTATACTGCAAAGAAAACTGAAAGAGGTGTCAAAATTGACAAGCAACAAAGCTATCTGGTACCTTCATAGCGTAGTGCAAAAATATGCAAAATAACCCTGTCAAGATATTTTTGGAGACTCCTCCAGACAGACTAGCTCTAAAAAGAGCCATTAAAATTGTCATTTAAAAATATGAAAAAATGAACTTCCCAAATGACAGCTGTCAAGCTTCATGAATAAATTAATATGTATGAGGCAACAGACATGCAAAATTATAATACTTGATTATTTATATCCTTATAGGCTACTATTACACACATACAAACACCAAGTGTAAACATATAAATGACTAAGTTCAAAATTTTATCTAGGTCTATGCTGCACATTTATTATAAAACAGATTAGAGTTGTCTAAAATACCATTATAACAGAAAACACACAGGAAATAAAGCCCCAAAACATAAAATTCACCAGAAGTATATTTCCAAGCAGACATTAATATACTGTACTCCTTTAGAAAATAGGTTTCTTGCGTGAGGAATATATTGACTTTAAAAGAGTATCTTCTTTAGAGTTATATATTTTCATATTAATAATTTGCAACCTATTTATCATGAAGATGCATGATTTCCACTGTAGCTTGTACAAAATGATGAATCTTTATAAATGTTGCTCTGCAAGCATCAAGAATATTCTAAAGGCAGTATCCCAACATCAAAAATGCTAGCCTGATCCAAATTTGCATTAGTTTTTCCTACATCATCAAATAACATGATTGGTCCCCCCCCAAACTAATTATATCTATGTTATCAAATCTGGATCAGGTTCCAAAAGTTAAAAAAAAGTTTCAAATCTACAAATTAATACATGGACAAATAAGTTTATATTTTTTTTTGTATATCTTAAGAGTGTTCGGCATTTTATATACAGAAGGCATGTGGCCCTGGCTCTGTTCCTAAACAATGATTGATCTTCAGTAGTAACAGATATATTCATTTGACACAACATGAACAATGAAATTAATGTGATTGCATGTTTTTACTGAGCAAATTAAATTTACCCAAACATAGCTCACTTAAGTTTTCATTTGAAAATACATTTTCTAAAATTACATCAAGTTGGGTCACAGAACAAATACATATATTTATAGTGTAGATTAGCAAATTACAATAATAAAAAAAATAAATGCTTAATACTAATGTTATAAAAACATGCTTGATCTTATCATTCCTTATTGCTTTTAGAAAAATATATTATAAATTGTCTATTAACCATTTTTTAAAAATGGAATACTAGGAAAGCTACTCCTTAATTTAAGATCTCAATTGAGCCCAGAATTTTTAATTATGTCATTATGGTTGTTAGGTCCATGTGACCCTCTAGCTCAATGATGACTCTCCCCATCGTGGTTGTTAAGCAAATATGCAGGTTAAGTAGATGGGCCAAAAGAGCTGCCTTCTATGTGCAGAAGGAAACTGTAGCACTGGGCTGTGGAAAAGAAGTTAGATCTTCATGATCCCAGACTTTTCTTCAGCTAGCACTGTAGTTCCCCTCTCCTCTTTGTTCAGAAGAGAACTCCAGCACTTGGCTGCCAAAAAGAAGCTCAGATCTTTGTGATTCCAGCTTCTTTTCTCCAGCACAGAGCTGCAGTTCCCTTCCTTTCTGTGTGCACACAGCCAGATTGATTTTGGGGGTGAAATCCACCTGATAGGCAGCCCTTCCACTCTCAAAGATGCTGGATGAAAAGGTCTGTGCTTAAAGTGGGAGTTTTGGCACTTAGCTCTTACAGCAAGTCATTTGCAACCTGGATGACTCCAAATACCCCATGCTGCAAGTGCCCCATGCCAAAATGCCAGCTGGCTTTTACTATGGACACTTTCAGCCAGTATCCTTGGGAGTTACCGGGCTGCTTGGTGGAGAGATTCTGCCTGGTGTGGGGTGAAATCAGTCTAGCAGGCAGCACTTCACTTTCAAAGAAATTGACTGAAAAAGGTCCATCTGATAATAGATCCCGAATCACCTTTATCAGCCAGATCCCAAGAAACCAGAAGGAATCACCAGAGTTTTATTGCAATCATGTGAGCACCAACTATGTCTTCTTTCAGCACTGTCATAATTTTAAATGGTCACTAAACAAATGATTGTTAAGTGAGGACTACCTGAATTCCTGCTTCAGATAGCAGTTGCCTTTTCATATGTTCAAACTGCATTTTTTAAATGTTATGAGAGGTAAAATTAATTGGCTAACACTACCAAACAGTATAAAAGTTATGTAATAAGCCACCACAAATATTACCATTGTAACAATGGCACAATATAAAATAACTGAATTTGTTTATTTATTTATAAAATTCATTTGCTGTCTCTGACTCTGTTCATATTCAGTATGGATACCGTTCAACAATATACTGTATGTTTTTAACCTGATTCTTCTCTAAGCTAAAAATATAGAAAAAATATAATTAAGTTCTACGATTAAAAGCAGGTATGCATAAATCTACCATTTTTGGATAGTGTACAACATTTACCTCCGAAGTTGCTATGAAAATGGACTCCCTTTGGAATAGTAAGGTCAATTGGTGAGAGACAATAACAACATGCAAAACATGAGATCATTGTGAGGAATATACAGATGGTCCTCAACTTACAACAGTTTGTTTAGTGACTATTTGAAGTTTAACAGCACTATTTTTATGAGGTTGCAGCATCCCTATGGTCAAGTGATTTACATTTGGATGTTTGACAGCTGGTTCATATTTATGATGGCTGCAGCATCCCATGTTCACATGATCACCTTTTGCAACCTTCTGGCAAGCAAAGACAATGGGGAAGCCAGATTCACTTAACAACCATGTTATTAATTTAAAAACTTCAGTGATTCATTTAACAAATGTACTAAGAAGAGTCGTAAAATGGAGCAAAACTCACTTTACAAATTTCTCACTTAACATAATTTTGGGCTCAATTGTGGTTGTAAGTTGAGAACTACCTGTAGTTAATTAGTACAGAACTACTGATTTTGGAATTTTAAAAATGAAACAAATTGTTATGTAATTTGATAATAACATAGGGAGAAAAAAGATCCAATTTCACCTTAAGCTTTTTTTTTTAATTAAAACAATTTTAAAATACAGTAATGAGTATATTAATTCTATTTCTACTACTATTACCAAGTGACTACTCTTTATGGATAGTCAGTACTGTGTAAAACTAAATATGTGGATTAGAACCAACCGCTGGATAGAGAAAAAGATGAGAAGACTGGAAAATGCTCAATGGTACTGGAGTAAATAATTAGTGATTACATATGATTCTGACTATGAAAAAGTCACATTTTGTTTCATTAGACTTACTTACATTGTATATTCCAAAATATCAAGACACTATTTAGAACACTCACAGTTGAAATGAAAAGTTGGACCTCTATAAAAAAAATCCTCTTCTGAACATAAATCTGAGATCATAAATTGATATCAAAATCTAGGCAGGATGCCTATCCTGAAAGGTTCTTTGTGCTTGAGATAAATAGCTTTGTATCCTTCAGTATGTATTATAAACAAAGTCAGTAATACATACAAAAGCAAAGAATAAACTTATTATAAAGACTCATTTCAGGGCTTCAAAAAATGCTTACAGGTAGTAAATGTGTTTCATTGCATATTGTTTTTCCCAATATGAGTAGGTTCAGAAAAGTTGATTTATAAAACATAGCTTTTAAAGTACACCATAATTATATAAACTGATATTTTGAATAAAATTTCTAGCAATCAACTTAACTACATAAGACATTATATATTCTAGATTGTTACATATTTAATGGCTCATTGAACAACAAAATGATCATTATTTCCTTTTCAAAAAATACAAACTGCAATTTCAAGAAATAAAAAGCAGGGAGAAGTACTCAGATATGAAACTATGATATGTGTAATACACAATAACAGAAAAAAATACTCCTTTAAAATTGGATATGTGTGATGAAAGTAATGAATTAGCACTTTATGCCAGGAAAATAAAATTGTTCAATTCATCTCCCAGTTCACTTTCCTCTATTTACTTTGTTCTTTAAATTTGATCACTTTGCAGAGCTGAACTGTCACTAGTACAATAAGAAAAACACAATAAAATGTCAAAATATTTACAAATAATGATCCTCTTTACTTTCTTCAAACTCTGTCCATAATCAGCATGGTACTGCATCACATACTTTATTTTGTTGTTTTTAACCATTTAATTGTCTCCAACTCTTGGTAACTTTATAGGCAAGTGGTCTCCATGCTATCCTGTCAAGCACAGCTTCTTTCAATTGATAGATGTTCAATTTTGCATCAGATTTGAAGTTATCAAGCCAGCATGTTCTTTGCTTGCCCCTTCTTCTTTGTCCACTAACCATTTCTAGCATAATTTAGCTTATCAGTTATGACATGCTTTCTTGATTTTTCTTTAGTTTGAATTATGACCAAAAAGACCATTCTTGTTATTTTTTACTCTCATAGCAAAACATATTGATCTTTAGTATCACTAACCCTATCCTTGCAGTTTTCATTCTGTTATATGATCCTGTATGCCTTTTTAAAAAAAAACAACTTTTTTTTGTTTCTTAATTTAGAAAGAGTATTGCTCACTCTAGAGAACAACTTATGCCAACAAAATATTTTTGATATATTGACTAAGTTGTTTTTTCTAGACTAGTCAGTTGATTTAAATACCATTCATAACAGTCTCTTTGGGGATCATCTGGCTGTGCTGAGATTGAAAGGCAAGGTATTTTCAAAAACTGTATTTCCCCAACTGGTATCAAACATAGTTTTCAAGAATTTGGTTCCCATCTATTACACAGGTATATAAAATTAAACTTCTGCCACAATAAAATCAAAGTTGTCCTTAGCAGCATTCCAATATTAATCAAGTAAGCAACTGGAACAAATAGTGAAAATGCTTTCTTGTAATCATCTAGTACAAGTTTCATTTAAAAGGCAACAACAAGTCATTTTACTGCCATCTTGAGAACAATTATTTCAAGTTATTTAACTGAATAGCATTAGTACCCCAACATATATCACATGCATTATCTGAATGACTACAAAATAGTGACTACCTTCCCCAAAAAGGTTTGGGCAATCAGACTGTTTTTACTAGGAAAAAGAGAGATAAAACTCATAAATTACTACTTATCTACTTGAGTAGTTGAGATGCAACATACTTTGTGAGGATAAATATATTTTTCTGCCTAATCTGCAACTAGCCATATAGAAATTTATTCTTGAAGCTGATAAGAAGTCACAGGACCTAAGAATGAATTACACAATATAAGAAAACAAAAAATAAAACAATTATTGCTTTATGTTTATATAAATTAATATTTTTAGACAGGTAGAAGGCAGAAGAAATGCCTTCAGTTTATAACTTTGTTTCTGAAGAACTTGTTTATCTCTGACAGACTACAGAATAGTCTGAATGTTGTGCTTTTTTCAGCACAAATTTTAATATAAGCAGTGCCAGAAATAGCAGAAAAAGTCAAGCACATACAATATGTTCAGTTTCATAACCAAATATAGTTAGCCAACATGAAGGAGAATAATGAGATTACTAGGTTACTAGTTATTTTTATAAGTTATTAATATTAGCCCACATATTGTTCTGGATAAAATATAATTTAATACATCTATTTCAAGTTTGACACTATTATACTTATCCAGTCATAAAAAGAGAACATTTTTATTTACCTACTATAAAGACAAAGATTCCAGAGCCATATGCCTTTGGTAAGAGAGTTACAAAAATCTCTAAATTAATTTGCCTCATATTTGTATAAACTAATAAAATATTATAATAGATCAGTAATTATTCAATAGACAATTCACAAGGCTCTTTCAAGATCAATTATGCAGCATAATCAACCGTCTATGAATTATAATCATACTTAGGTTGTTACTATGTCCTCAAATGGAAGCAAGATCCATGGAAATCATCATTATACATGTAGAAGATCATAGTATGCTTTAGGCTTTAAGTTCAATAAAATGTCCAATTTGTAAAAAGAAAATGTCATCACAAGGTGTACTATGCTGAAGGAAATAAGAAGGTTAAATATCGCAGATGACTTACCCATGAAATTGAGGTAGCCTTCTCCTCCAAGAGAATGAGTAATGAGTCGTATCATTTTATGAAGCTGTATTCCTCGATCAATAACCGGTGTGAAAGGTGACAGAACACTCATATAGTTATACATCTCTGCATCCATCAGCCAAAAAGCCAAAGTCTTATCACCAACAAGGGCCTTAGTAAATAAATAAATGAGACAGGGAAAAATCTTTTTATGATATTAATGTTTTATAGGACATAAATTAAAGACATCTTATAGTATATGGTATGCTATATTTATCGGTAATATATATGTTTTTACTTTGAATTCTCACACTAGAGAGATATAATTGTTGTCTTCTATTATGCCCTCACTCATTACCTCTTCCTGTCCAAAGGGGTACTTTTTCATTCTATAGTCACATGATTTTCATCCATTCTTGTTAGAACAGTTTGTGTCAATTTTTTTTTTTTTTACAATCAGTAAGGCACACTTGCTTGGCAAAGAGTCTCATTAAATGTCTTTGCTCTATTCTCTGCTCTGCTTGGCAAAGTTTTAAAAAAAGCTGGTTGCAGCCTTGTTTGAGGCACCTCTGATTCACGTAACCTTATTTGAAACATTCATCTGATTTCTTATTTCTGAAGAATTATTGCCTTCTGCTTGTGTAAGAAACATGACACTTTGATTGTTGGACTGGCTGATGAACCTTGCTTGGCTCTCTGAACATTGAACTGAATATTGAATCTTAACTACTGTTTTGCATGTTTCTGTGAAATATAGATTCATAGAATTATAGAACTGGATGGGATCTTGTAGGTCTTATCGTATGAAACTACTCAGGCAAGTTTTATCTCAAGAGATTTTGGGTTTGAAATCAAACTCTAATTTCTGTTCCTTTGTTTCTCTGTTTAGCCATTAATAAATTGCTTACCATTTTCTAACAACTCTGTTTATGTATGCATGTATGTATTTCTCTGTATATAAAATCAGGAATAGGAGAGTCTGAACCACATAAGAGCTAAAGCTAACTATAATGGTTGCATGTATCTTCTGAGTTCTATGGAGGATGAAATCAATCATATACTGCTTCCTGGTGATCAATAATGGTCAAAAGCAAGGAAGTAAGTTATTGATGAAAATTAATATTTGGGGATATTGAGTATTTGAGGACAATGAAATGGGTTCATTGGGTTCATCTCAGTATTGTCCCATTGAGTTAGTATTCATAATTCCTTAATAGCATTTTTTGGAAGAATAATATGGACTAAAATTGACTTTGAACTACATATAAATAATCTGGAGTATATTATTATTTGAAGAATTATATATCTGTCAAGCACGGGGCATAGAAAAACATATAACTCTTTTATAATAAAAAAACAACAGAGTGTCATTCCAGATTTTCAGTTTCTTTTTTTTCTCTTTTATCTTTTAAAGATGGATGGCCGCAATCTAATTCTAGTTGTTGTGGAAATGAACTGCTAAGTTGTTACAGTACCTGATCATGACTCTCTGCGTAGGCAATGTACTTCTCTCCATGTCGCCTGTTTGTTAAAGTAAACACAATGTTTCCCATGTCCCAGTCCTCATCCTTACGCTCCTTAATTATCTGAAAATGAACATGAATAATTTTGAATTATTTTTTTATCATTATTTTTCAATTTATCCTATTAAACTGTTCATGAGCAATGTCTCTTTCATAAATTTTGAAAGGTTAAGTTACTGTCTGTGGGATGTGATTCTGATCCACCTTCACATTATAGCACAACTAATATAGCACACAACAATTAACAATTCTAATGACTTATCTTGGTTTATCTTGAAAGAATTCAAACAAAGTCAGACCTAAATGTTTGAATAGGAAGTTTTTAGGAAATTGCAAGGCTGTAAACTAAAATCAAAAGTAAAAAAAATATAAACCAAAAAGAAAAAAAGAAAGAAAGGAAGGAAGGAAGGAAGGAAGGAAGGAAGGAAGAAAGAAAGAAAGAAAGAAAGAAAGAAAGAAAGAAAGAAAGAAAGAAAGAAAGAAAGAAAGAAAGAAAGAAAGAAAATTATGCCTCTAACATAGCCAAGAAAATAACAAGGACTTTTTCATGAAGTTACCAGTAAAGTTGTGCTTGCCTTGAGAAAGTTTACCTTTTAATATACATAATTGAAGTAAAGCATTATTTTTCTTACAAAATGTCTGCCAACATCTTATTAACTATGCATATCTTAAATTCATTTTCTTTCTATTTCTGTAAAACAGTAGGGGCTATATGCCATCACTTTTATGGCTGATTAAACACCAATTTCACCACTCTATCTGCCTGTTTCTTATTATGCAATGCTGCATGATCCTTTGATTAATGTATTAGCTCTAATTGAAATAAGGTAAATTATTTCTGTGTATTTAATTTTATGCCATACAATATAGGAAGAGTTGATCAACAGGAGGGCTGATTTATCACCAGCTTATCAGTACTCAGGGGCCAGGGCTTGGCAGCAAAAGGAAATAATAGACAATGACTTAGCCAGCCATCAACATCCTAATCAACAACTAAAAAGCCACACACAACTAGGCATCATATAAATATGACACATAGATTAGCCCACAACACATACTCTGCTAGAAAGAAGTGCCCTGAGGATGGATTCTAGCATGAGTCTGAAAACTTGGAAGAGTAAACTTCTGGTCCTGGTGACTGACCCCGATTGGATCTTGCAACATTATTCTAGGACACATATATATGCCTCCATTCAATATAGGAAGAGTTGTGCAAATTAAAAAAATAACAATAAATACCACAATGAAGTAATTGTTAAGCTTGAAGTTCGCTTTGCTGGTGCAATTATTATTGCTTCTTACCTTGCCAATGAACTTGGGGGGAGGATGGGGAAATGGAATGCTGGCTCAAAGATAAAGAAGGCAGACCATGAGATTCAAGAATGAGGTACCAGGTGTTAACAACGTTTTCTCATAACAATATACTTGCTCCTAATTGGGCAATGTGACCTGTTCAGGGATGGGGGTTTGCCAGAGCTGCTTTAATGTCATGGTTCCAACTGATGAACCAAACCAAGCAAATATCCTCAAAAGCTAGCACCCCTTAAGTAGAGAAATGAGAAAGAAGAAATGCTTTCATGTGTGCCAAAATGGTGTACTCAATAAAGTTTTACATTAAGACACTGGAATGCCTTGAAGATGTTTGGTTGGGTTCATCAGTTGGAACCATGACAGTAATCTGATATTACAGTGTCAAAATGATGGCAGAGAATTTTAGATATTGCTAATTATGCATTTAACTTTACTGTGCAAAGTCACTTATGCATTGATCACCTCCTGTGTGGCCTACTGCCCTAGTAGTCCTTAATGGAATTGCATCTACATGGGTACCCCAAAGTATTTAGACTAGGGGATAGAAGGGGAACTCACAAATTTGCAGGTGATAACAAGCTGCCAGGAATAGTCAACCTTAAGATCCAGAAGGATCTTCACACACACACACACACACACACACACACACACACACGTTGAGATTCTAGAAAGAGTGCAGAGAAGAGCAACAAAGATGATTAGGGGATTGAAGGCTAAAATGTATGAAAGTTGCAGTAATTGGGTATGTCTAGTTTAATGAAAAGAAGGACTAAAGGTGACATGATAGCAGTGTCCCCTATCTAAGGAGCTGCCACAAAGAAGAAGGGGTCAACCTATTTTTCAAAGCACCAGAAGGCAAGACAAGAAACAATGGATGGAAACTAATCAAGGAGAGAAGCAACCTAGAGCTAAGGAGAAATTTCCTGACAGTTAGAACTATAAATCAGTGGAATGACTTGCCTCCAGAGGTTGTGGGTGCTCCATCACTGGAGGTTTTTAAGAAGGATTGGACAACCATTTCCCTGAAATGATATAGGGTTTCCTGCTTGAGCAGGGGGCTGGACTAGAACAGAGGTCCCCAACCTTTTGGGCACCAGGGACTGGTTACATGGAGAGAGATTTTTCTGTGGACCGGAGAGGGCATGGTTTTGTGTGCTGCTGCATCCTGCAGATGGGGCATTGCTTATTTACGTGGCCCAGTTGCTGGTATGCTGTGGCCCGGTACTGGTCCACAGACCGGGGGTTGGGGACCCCTGGACTAGAAGATCTCCAAGGTCCCTTTTAACTCTGTTATTCTTTTATTCTTGAATAACTGGAAGCCATGATTAGTCAAGAATACAAAGATGATGAAAGAATTTGAATGTGGGACAGATAGTTTCTTGGCTAGTTAGACAGAGAAAGCTGAACTGTCTTAATATACTTGGGTGGAACCATAGTGCCAGCAAATTCTGTGCCAAAATGGGAGTTAAATTGTTAAATGTAGTGAGTATTACAGATTTTTGATGGAAATTGAATAATCAGCGAGTTATGATTTTTACAAATATAAACTGTGAACTAAGATATGGAAATAGATAATAGGAATGGAGTTATTCTGTATGTTAAAGAAAGCACAAAATCCTATAAAATAGAAACCACATCACTGAACACAATGAGCATCATTGTGAATGCTCATGTTAATCCCAAGCAGCAATCAGATTTTCTATTAAAACCAAAACGTAAAAAAAGAAATTCTATCCAAATGAAGACAAACATAGAATATAAATTCTGCTAAAATATGAAATATGTTAATTAAAAATGCAAATCAAGACTGGAAAGGACACATGGCAAATACAAACACACCTTCCCAATCTTCAGTTTTAATTACTAAAGGAAACAAAACTTTATATTTTTTCTGTTTTATCATCCCATAGTACTGACATGTACTATATATCTTTAATTTACAGTATCCTGTATGAATCATATAGGATTTATTTATTGAGAAGTAATATGACAATTTGCTTATGTCACATCTGACTTTTATTATTTTTATTTTTTCCTTTTTTACCCTTTAAAATTATTTTATAAACAATAGTATCTATATCTCATGTAATTTTGAAGAAATTAAATGACAGACAAACAAATAAGAGTTCGTGCATATTCTGGAAAAAAAACAATGCCAAAACTTTAAGCTGCATCTAACATAAAGAGAAGAAAGACAAATATTTCTTTTTCCACTATTCTGCAAGAATTAGTTGATAATAAACCCAAACATCAGCTAATATAATGAAGACATATTACATTATGAAAATTTTTGTCCTGTGGTTTATGGTTTATATATTTACAATTGCACAAGAATGAGAGAGTCTTTTTACAATTAATAGAATATCTGTACTAGCAATATGCCTTTGATGCCATCTGATAACACTTTTAGAATATGAAAAAAAAAATTAGCTAATAATAGGGAAAATATACCTTGAAGCAACATTAATAAATATTCTGTATACAGGGAAATAGATCAAATTTGTTTCAAAAGTATGTTTTTAAAGACCTAAAAATGAATTGTGCTCTAGAATAATATACATATTTCAAAATATACATAACTGCATATTTCACAAGGATGAAATATATTAATGTTTTAATACACTCTTAAATATAGGCCTGACTCAAGATATTTTCAATTATTATGTTAAGCTTATAAGCATAGATCTGTACAAAGGTGCAATGTATTAATTTATAGTAATGCTTCTGAATTTTTTTTCCAACATTCAATTATTTCTTTTTTGCTTTTGTTCCTAAAGAAATTAAAAATATTTGGTCTTAGTCTTTATCACTAGAGTGCGACATTGGCAAGCTTTTCGTACAAACATGTTTAGCAATAGTTAAGGCACTAGATTCATAAATATGCAATTAATGTATTATAAAATCATTGTACAATTTCATGTGCATAACAGATACATTTTTAATCTCCATTTTGTTAGGAGTTAAGCTTGCTGTAAGGATTATCAAAATTCTGTCCACAAAACCACAAAAATAAAATCCAAACAATCAAATATAATTGTAGAATAATTAGTCATATGTTACATTGAACTTTGGAGAGACAAAGCTTAGTATCCTATGCAAGCATAACTTTCTGGAGATTTCAGATTATTTTTCAGACTACTGGCTGAGAATGATAGGAGCTGAAATTCCAATACACGGGGGAGTTTTAATTAGATGCTGAAAACACAAATTGGGAAAATTTGGCTAAATAAATATAAGGCATTTTGTCCTTTCTTTGGTAAAAAATTAGAACAGAGAATAGGAGCGAGTGAGTAATTATGACAACATTTTGCGTCTCTAAATTATGGAAACCCAGTTCACATGTGTCATATTATAATTACTTGATATTATTAATTACATGTGTGGGAAAATGGGGCCTAACAGTTACGTAAGATGCTGGGCTGTCAAGACCCAAACACCACAGGATGGAATGAGTTCCCATTACTTGCCCCAGCTCCTGCCAACCTAGCAGTTTGAAAGTATGCAAATATAATAGATAAATAAGTACCACTTTGGTGGGAAGGTAACATTATTCCATGCGCCTCAACATATAGTCCTGCTGGTCACATAACCATGAAAGTATCTCTGGACAATGCTGGTTCCCTTGGCTAAGACACAGAGAGGAGCACTGCCTCCTAGAGTCAAGATATGATTGGGCAGGAGAAACCTTTACATTTACTTTTACCAAGGGAAGCATGAGTAAAGAATGTGGCAAAGTGTGGAAGGATCTATTCTCACCTGAATCCATTTGTCAGGAATTGCCATGGCCATCCGGTAATCAAATCCACATCCTCCTTCAATTATTGGACAACAAAGTGCTGGCATTCCAGACACATCCTGAAATATCATAAAATAAGAACTGAAAATAAGGACAGAGATCCACCAGAATAATTACTATTCAATCATAAATAATGAAAATATTTTCAATCTCATTCAATATTAAAGAATCACAATTCATTAATCTGCAATTCCTATGGCATAAATATTATGAAAGCAAGTTGTTTTCTATTCTTATTTTTCTCATGCTGCAAAATGCTGTGAATATTAGCCGGTACATATATGTACTTGAAATACATACTAATGAAAAACAATGATTTGATGTCTATGCAGTATTTATTAGTACTTGCTAATAATTAATTGCATACTAGTATAAGATAAGTAGATTTGGAAGGTCTAGGACAACTCACCCTAGCCGACTCTCCCCAGCATCTTGCCCCGGTTGATTCACCCCGGAACAATTCACCCTGGCACAATTCAATGCAGGATAACTCAAGAAAGGGACAAATTAATTGCAGCAGGCCTTATCTTGCTTTAGATTTGAACCTTCTCAAGTTAGAAGTCCTTGAGGCTGGGGTGAATTCTACTTGTCTCTCTCTTGAGTTACCGCCATTGAATTGTCCTGTGGCAAGTTGGCTACAGCAATTTGTTCCGCAGTGAGTTGGCTGCAGTGAATTGGCTGGGGTGAGTTGACCACAGTGAGTAGTTCCATTCCAGATTTGGAAATTTTAACAATACTGTTACTTATCTTTTTTTTTTCAATGAATAGGAAATTGGATCAGATCGCTTTTGTTAAAAATACTCACAGCAGTTTTAAAAAATTATGTAAATTATGATTCAAACCTTTAAGGAATAGTATTATAACCAATCCTGCCCTAGACAATATGTGTTCATTTTCTTTAGCATTCACTCCACTATCATTGCATGTAAGATCAAATTCATGCTAGCCTCTTGTAATTTAGAAGGATATCAATAGTTCTTCTCTCTCAATTTATTTCTGCCACAAGCAAGTGAATCAATTCCACATTTTGTACAGAGGCTCCCACCCAAAAATAAAATTGAAGTAATTTTCAGTTTAACTAGAATAAATTGAAGCAACATCTTGTTTAACAAAAATGGATATGAGAAAATGCAAAAAGAGTTAAGGTAGGAATTATGGCTCTCTGGATGATGGACTCATTTTGTTTGAAAAGAACCTCAAAATCAATAAAACAATTTTAAGTTTAATACATCCCATAGTTGTTTCATTTCACCACTTTTGTTTAAAATGCACTGTAATTACTTCTTCAAAACTAAGACCAGTACAATATTAAAGAGTTAAAAATGCTAAATATTAAGAGGTAAAAATGTATAAAGATTTCTAGAAATACTGTTTACTTATAGTAATAGCAATTCTAGCAATATCTTCTAAAAATAAATTTGGCAAATATATTTTTTCTAATTTATTGACAAAGAATTAAACTTACCAAAAAATAGTCATAATGAATTTGAAATAGGAGGAACATAAGATCCTCATAAAGGTTGTAGTTACAAAGACAAATGCATAAGAAAATTAAGCTGCTTTGGCAGTATAGTGAGTTTCTAAAGTCATAAATACATTATAGAAAAGTCATGAGAAAGTTCATTGTTTAAAAGAACTATAATTCTAAAGATCTCTATGGAGAGTCTCAGTCATCCAGGTCATGGTGGTCCCAAATGTGCTTTTTCAAAAGGTAACTGGTAAAGATAACTTTGTTTTTCATTGAAGTCATCTTACTTCTTATGCAAGAAGCTTCTTCAGCTCTGTCAGAAACTGAAAAAGCACCTTTGGGACAATTCTAATGATCATATTATAGTTAGGCTGCATCTTCGAAATACTTGTTGATGCATATCTAAACTCAGTGGCATTTGTCTTGGAATACACATGTACAGGAATATACTTTAGAGCATATATATAATTTTGCAACTGAAACCAGTAAAATATTTAACAAATATTTAACAAATCCTGCATCATGCTTAAGGATTAATAAACTTAAATATAGCTGTAATTGAATAATGATTCATTCATTCAAATAAATAAGTCAAAGTAATTTTGTTAATGTAATCTAAGATTTACCTCTGCTATAGTTATACATTCTGGATGCAAAATATGTATCATGTAGTTTGCCATCATTAGGTAGGCCACCGCATCTTCATCAACATGCATACCAAAATATTCATTGTAATCTCCACTAAAGCCTTCACCTAATATGATAAATAATAACAGTGTCAAGTGCCATAAGTGCAAGTTATAGATTTACTGTAGGTTTTTCAGTTGAAACTCCTAATTATTTGAATTGTGGTATGGTCACTGATATACAAATTAAACTTACCAATCCCATGATGGTGATATAGCATAGATGATACCCCATCAAATCGAAACCCATCAAAGGCATACTCTTCTATCCACCATCTTAAATTGGAGAGAAGAAATCTCAGGACTTCCCAGCTGAAATATAAATAACATATCCCAAGTATTAATGTACAATATTAATCTACTCCTAGTGTTTCTATAATTTTTTTTTTTGGTGTTAAAAATATTCACACACACACAGACGTCATACCTTACTATAAATTACTGAACAACTGAACAAAGAAAAATCAATGTGTATGGATTTATTTCTTTCCAAACAACATCCTACATAGATCTTCCTTCAAAGATCTTTCTTCAGATACAGACCTTTTGGGATTAAATTAAAAGAAGTATGCAGATTTAAAATAGTAATCTGAGGATTTGAAAACTATGGATAGTACAAAATATTTTCAAATTTCTGAAGTTGCTATCACTACAATGTTATATCGGAAAAACTATTTAAAAAAAGATTATGGGTAACTTATTTCAAATATTTATTTCTCAAAATAATTCAGGAAATTACATGAATAAAAAGTCAGCAAATATATTTTCTAATGTTTGCTGAAAATATATATAATTCATAAATACATAGACATTTAACATACAAAATATATTGTATATTTTTACAAAATTAAGACAAATTAAGACAAAAAAGATGATATTCTTGTGAATTGAACAAGTCTATGGAGAACATATTTTCATATGTATTAGAACTCTCTCATTTGTACAAAAAAAAAATGTTGAACTGAAACCAAAATATATTCTGCAAAACCTAAACTATACTCCCGTCTTAAAGTCAAACTTTATGATACCAAACCAAATCCAGAAAGTATGCCATTTTAGTACCTTTCTTGATAAAGAAAATACAGAGTCCAAGAAAGATCTCTATGAAAATAAATCATATGTTGAAAAATAAAAATTGAATCCTTTTCTAGAATGCATAAGAAAAGCCAGAACTATTAGTAGTAATGTTATATTTTTTGTTTCTTCCTTTTGATATGTGTGCATAATATAGTTCTTCTTTCCTTAAACATAACAGTTCTTTTTAGAAAACAGATCTGGAAATCATAATTGGTACATGGGTAGCAGAATAACAAACACATTATTTTAAATTCATGGTTGTACGCTTGAACAAACTACTCAGACAGATTTCCCAATAGCCAACAGTTAAAATTTCAGTTCTCTAATATTATACCATGAATATGAAGAATTGTATTTCTATAGGCAGACAGTTGTTGGACCCTATATTCAAAGTCTATATGGACAAATTTGTATGTATAATATCTAGAGATTCAGGGGATTAGGCAATACATTTTTTTAAGATGCCACACAACAACTGTATCAGAAGTCTGAACATTTTCCCAAGAGCTCCAGCAGCATTTTTATCAATAGGAAATATGGTGACATTTACAAATTAATATTAAAATATTGAGAAAAATGGTTTTAAATGCCAGGACACTCTTTACCTATTTTGTAGTACAAAAATAATATCGGGAGGATGAGCATAAATTTTCAAAAGAAGAGTAAATATAGTATTCTACCTGGGATGGGTGTAGAACACAGAACTACCCTAAGAAGCTAGAGTTATGTTTATGAATTTGGAAGTGACTTGGAAACTAGGAACAAGTCAGGTGAAATAATGCATATAATATCAATCCTGATAAATGATCTTATCTGCAAAATCTCCAACAGGAATTTGATAGAACCTGCCTTTCCCATTCAAGACTATAGGTTCTTAAAATGGTATAGAATCCAGGCTTCCACTAACAATTGTGAGTGTATGTGTTTATTAGTGCAATAACTGAACCATTACCATGTTATTTACACTTGTGCAAAGTATATGCTAGGAAGTAATTCTAATATTCCACTCATGTTTTTTATAATTTTTATGTATTGTTCCTTTTGCTTTTTTCTTTGTTATTATTTCAAAAGCAATAAAAATATGTATACACACACATACATATACTTGCACATTCAAACACACACAGACACACACACGAGAGAGAGAGAGAGAGAGAGAGAGAGAGAGAGAGAGAGAGAGAGAGAGAGAGAGAGAGAGAGAGAGAGAGAGAGAGAGAGAGAGAGATGAGAGAGATTGACTTAGCAATCAAGCTACGGCAAATCTCTGCTGAATATTGAAAACCATGTGGTCTGTAGGCTGACCTACAAGAAAAACTAAATAAAACAAAACAAACCCTAAAAGAAACCAAACCATTTCAATTATAATCTAATTAAGAAAGAATGTATATATTTCTAATTTTACAATATAGAATGTTAAAGACAAGAAAGGAGATATAATGGAGTTCTTTTACCTCAGAAAGTGAATGTTGTAAAAAGGGTTGAAAAAAAAAAGCATAGAACAGAACAAGAAATGTGATATAGTTTAGCCTTCTGTACTAATGATCTTGTTGATGCTGATACTATGAGCGTTAATATATAGTATAAACAATGAAGCCATGAAGGTCATTAGCCAATGTTATACTATGTACAACTCTTTAGAGGACGTCCAACCTTTATAGGATTCAATTTAAAATACTCCTAATTTTGGCCAAATCCATTTTTACCAATCTTTGTGAGATGCTACACGTATCATGTCAACTGCTCATCTTCCAGCTAACTCAGACCATGATCATAAAGTTCTGCCACCAACACCATTTATATTTCTAGTTACTGATTTCCCTTATTTTATGTAATTATTATTCCCTTACTTGTTCTCTTTTATAAAATTGAAATTGATCAGATCACCTGAAGCTCTAGACTGCTGAAATTATGAGTATCTGGCTCTTCTTCACAATATCATTTGACTTTACATGCATCAATAGGAATCATCAGTGGGAATTTTAGAATAGAATAGAGCTGGAAGGGACCTTGGTCTTCTAGTTGTGGAGTTGTGACTCCTTCACTGCTATTGGCTGTTGCTGGGCTGCTACTGCAGTCATTCTGTGACAATTTCCCAGCCCTCACAATCCCTCACTCTTCCCCCATTCAGCAGCAGCCACTTAGCTCCCCAGTGATCAAGGAAGGAAAGAAAGGAACAGGGAAGGAAGGAACTCTCCCCAAGTAGCCTTCAAGGCCCATGTCATACTCCTCATGGTTCCTTATCTTAGTTGCCTCACATGCATCTTCCCCAATCTGCACTACAGCCAGCATATCTTTTGCAATTCTTGCAGCACATATTGCATACCACATGCATCATCTGATTCACACCAGTCCCTGGTATACCTTCCATAACCAGTGCAGGAACTCTTGTGTACCCCACACATGCTTCCTGACCTGTGCCACTGCTTGCATGCCTTTTCCAACCCATGTAGCCTCTCTTGCGTACTCCCACATATCTTCCCCCACCCCATCCTCTTCCACCCTCACTTAGCAGTAGCCATTTACTTTTCAACTATAATTTGGTTTTCTCATTAGGCCAGTTTCTACCTGAAAATATCTCACAAGCAAATTAAATGGGATAGCAACGTGGTAGGAATTGGAGGGAGGGAGGGAGGGAGGGGGAGGGAAGGGGGGAGGGAATGAATGAATGAAGGAAGGAAGAAGGGATTTCTTATTACTGCCAACTTCCCACAAGGAAAATCAATAGGGAAGCCTGCAGGAAATCTGAAGTCGCCCTCACTCCCACTGCTTTTTTCCCGCCCATGGATATTTTGTAGGTTTAATAAGGAAATATAACTGAAATAATGATACAACAAAATAATGGTTGTTTAGTGATCTCTAAAATAGTGTTAACCTCATATTTACCATTTCTATCCCCTGACCTACAATTTTGTATTTGGTTTGTATTTGAAATTCCTCTCTGATGATAAAATTAATAGATGCTTGGATTTTCTTTCCCGCTTTCCTGTTTTTTAGTTTAAAAAATGAATAAGTTAATGACTTTACCTTCTTTTTCTCTCACCACATTTTCAGCAAATAAAAAAACCTCCACTTTCTTGGATATACAATTCACAGTGGAGGAAGAAACAACTAGACAATTGCCATTTTTAGACATGTTTATCAACAGACGAGAAGATGGAAGCCTAGAAACCAAGCTGCATTGCAAGGCTACCAACACTCCATGCATTCTGAGCTTCAAGAGTAACCACTCACTGTCACATGAAAAGAGTTGCATCAGAATACCATATAGCAGAGTGAGAACATATGTAGTACCCAGCAAGCAAAGCAGCTGGAGAGCAGGTTCCTACATGAATAATTCAGGCAGAATGGGTACCCACAAGATGCTTGCACAATATGCAGGGGAGAGAAAGGAAGAAAGAAGGTACAAGACAACTATATGGCACAACCTGTCATATTTTAAGAACATTTCAGAAGCAGTATAACAAAACTTCGGGATCTGCAAGTGGGCATCACCCACTGTCCAGAGGCTATCATGTGAGAACAAATCATGCACTACAAAGATTATTTGGAGGTGGGAGAAACTTTGAATGTAAATTATCAGATTTCCTGCATGGATTGCCCCTATGACTATGTAGGACAAACAGAGAGGAAGCTAACCACCAGATTGTGAGAACACAAGTGAGAGGTTAGACAGAGAGATCCAAACTCATTGATAGCCTCACACTGCAATGAATAAGAACATGGATTCAATTTTTCAACTACTATGATTGTTGGCCAAGCAGGGACAAGATAGCCAGAAAAATGATTGAAGCCTGGGAAACAGGTGTCTTGTCAGTCAATAGGAGTGCTATTTACCAACAGCCTACTAGGTACTTAGGAGTTGAGCATGCAGTGGCACAAGGAAACAACAATATTGACTTCATAGCCAGCCATCAACAACCTAACTAACAACTAAAAGCTACACACAATCAGGCACAAATACAACATTTAGAACATCCCAGTTCACTTATTCTGGAGAGAGAGACAAGTTCTTTGAGGACAGACTCCAGCATGAACTGAAAGTTTGGAAGAATAAACCTTTTGTCCCGATGATTGATTCAGATTGGATCCTGCAGCTTTATCCTGGGACATTTAGCTTCATTCACAAATTGGTCTAGATGGTTTTGCTAGATGTTAAAAAAAGAGTCCTTTCTTTCATATATTTTGAGTGACCACTTAATGAGTTTTAAAGTATACCAATAAAAATGTATGAAAACTAACAATTACTTTTAGTGTCCTTCATAAATATCCCAGTATATAGCGTAATTATAATCTCATCCCCCCCAGCATAGTTACATTTTAAAGATTTTGCACACAGCTGTGTTTGAATGTAGATAATAAAAGAAACAGAATTCTTCAAGGGAAATTATATGTTATTTGAAAATTTTCTAACTAAAGTGGCATCGTGATTTAAAGTCTCCTATTATACCATACCAATTTAAACTTAAAAAGAGGGAAAAAAAGAATTCTACCCATCAAGAATGTTTATTATAAATTAAAGTTATTCTTTTGTAGCATGTCTTATTTGCATATACTATAAATCTTATGTTAAGGGTTTGGATATGAGGGAATATTGAAAATTTAATATGCTACATTTCCAGAAACACTATTCTTTCTTTATATAAAATCACAAATATATTATTACTGTTACTTATAATGATGGGATAAAAGTAATGTTACATTTATTTATTTTTTTATTTTACTTCTCTTATGTAAGTATATAATTTACACAGCAGTAGAAATATGTATCTAAATTTGTTCAAAATATTACTTATCCAGCAAACCTGTCATCTTAAGGTTGAGTATAAGTGACTGGCTCAAAGACACCCAGTTGGCTTCATGCCTAAAGTGTAACTAAAAATCATGGTCTCCCAATTTCTAATCAAGTGCCTTAAACCATTACACTAAAATGGCTTTATGTTTACATACATAGAGATACACACATACATGTGTGTGTGTGTGTGTGTGTGTGTGTGTATTTATTTACTTACAAATGAAATAAACTTACAAATGAAAGAAGAAAAATAGCAATGATTTTCCACACCCAAAGATGAAAAATACCTGCCTGGGCAATTGAAGCAGTAACTGAACTGATGGGAGGGGCGGGGAGGGGGGCAGAGGAAAAAAGAAAGAAAAGTAACATGGAGAAAAATGGAGTGGAATATTATGAAAGGCAACTAAAACAATAACAAAACATTTGTATTTGTATTTATATTTATTTGTCCAGGTTAGACATATAAAATTCTATTTGATAGCTACTCCAATAATTTTCCATAAATATTATTCAATGATATAGATAAGATTTTTGAAAAAAAAGTTATTTATCATGAACTCTATTGGTTTGTCAAATTACCAGAGGAATTTTGCAAAGTAAATAGTTTTATTTGATACTTTAATTTTCACAATCAATCAAACATTCATCAGTGAATCAAATTGTTTAAATTGCTTGTCAATGCCCAACTACTAAATTTTCTTGGATAAGTCATGCAGCATCTTTCACAAGCTCTTAATGTTGCTGCTCTTAAAGAGCCATAATAACATGTTAATAATTGGATGAAAACAAATGACCTATAGGTTATGGGTTTGGAAATTAATTAGATGCAATGGCACTTATCACATTATTTATACTTACTTTGCATAGTCAAAAAGTCGACTATCCCAAAGAACGTGTGTTCCTCTAGCAGCAGAATGGAAAAATGCTGAATCTGTACCATCAAAATTGTTCAGGCCATCTTCAGAATTCTTTGATGCATGACTGTGCACAACATCTAATAGAACTGTGATTCCCATTGAGTGGGCAACATCAATCAGTTCCTTCAAGTCATCTGGAGGGCCGTATCGACTAAAATGCATAAATATTTAGAATTAATTCTTTACAACTTTGATTTTTTAATTCAGCATGATTACTATTATTGCGATTCACTAGAACTGTAACTGTTATTTAATGACAGCACATTAGGGAGGCATAGAAGATATTTTATATATTTAAGCTTAGGAAAATCAAGTGATAAGACTGAGATGATTATAAAAGGCACATCAATTATGTGATATAATCCTAGGCTAAACAAACAACAGTTTAACCTATACAGAGTACTAACTCAATAAAATTAACATTTTCTTTATTTATATGCTGGTATAGTGATTTGACTCCCAGAATGAAAGAAAGAAGGTGAAAAAATAACTCACTGGGAGGCCTTAAGCAAATCATTAGATACTTTCTGAAGTCATACGAAAAAAGTAAGTTCAATCTCTCTCATATGAATGCTGTGAAGAACATACGAGATATAGACTCTAAGCACTTTCCAAGTAAAAGTACCGTAGAAATAAAAGAGTGAAATTTTAATTTGCATCACTTTTCAGTCATTTCAAAAAGAAATTATAACTTAGTTCACATTCAAACTGACTTTTAGAAGAGTACATTTTTAGCAGCTTTAATTTCAGCAGCATATGCAGTGTATGTTGAATGTATCTAGAAATGGAATTGCAGTGATAAAAAAAGTTGGAAGGACAAACTGTAGCTACAAAGATAATTTGTTCTAATCTCAAATACAGTGTCTTGTGGTAGAACTCTTGATCATAAATGCAGAGTTGGCAGCCATTAGATTTCAGATAGCTTTGAATCTACGATAATACTCAAGCAATTAGCAATGTAATTTTACCCAATTTTACCTAATGTGAAAGGCTTTAAACTTGAATATTTATTTTAAAACTCTTTAATATTTCTAAATCTAAAATAGATTTAGTTTATAACATTATTAGAATTAATTATAGTTATAAATTAATCTGCATTATATAGGGTTGTTGTTTTTTTCAAATTACAGTGGCTTTGTTCAATTAATCTAAAACCAAATGTATTTTGTGCAGGTTTCCCCATTTATCTTTCATTTCTGAAAAGAACAAGACTTCTGACAGAGAAACAAATTATTCCATATCTTTGAAGAAATTTATATGGATAATGAATTAAAAATAAAATCTATTGCTTTATTGTATATTATCTTGACCCTGGTCCCAACAAAGGAAACATATCAAAACAGATTAATAAAAATATTCATTTATTTAAAATAATTTAGTTATTCTATATACATTCCCTCAGACTGCCTCGTTCTCAACTTTGAGGTTTTATTTGGACACTGCTATCATCCACAGAGATTTTGAAATGTGAGAGTGGAGAATATACATTCTTTCAACTGAAATGGGCAATTATTGAGGTATAGGATTGAAAAACTCAAGCCTTTAAAATACTTTCAGTTTACTACTACTTTCTTTGGCTTCTTTCTTGTGTACAGTAATATTTATTTATTAATCAAATGGCTTTATAAGAAAAAATTAAAACTGCAGAAGATGCCTTTTATCAAGCTTTTTGATACAAATGAATCAATATCGGACCATATTCCTATTATCTGTAATATGTAAGGATGACAAATCATTGAAATATTGTTCCATTTTGGGCTACAAGTCAATTGGTGGCTACAACTGCTGAAGTTATAAACACAGTCTATCATATAATATTCCCTGATTAAGTTAGTCAATTTTGTCTTTTCATTGGTTTAAGTCTTTCTGATAGATTACTTCTTATGAAGAGGAAAAAATAATAAAAATAATAAAGCATACCTTGATGCTGCAAAAAAACTTGTGATCTGGTAACCAAAACTTGCATAGTAAGCATGTTCCATCACAGCCATCAACTGAATACAGTTATATCCTGTTTTTAGAAGAAAATTAGTGATTTCAACAGTGCTTTTTAAAGAAAACAATGGCCAATATTACAATTATTGGTCAAGATCATCTATGTTTATCAAAATATAAGTTAGAAATACACTAACAGGAAATCTAACAAGTTAAGCCCAAAAGAATCATTTTTTTTTTTATTATCACAACTGGGAAAGCCGACATTTGAAGCAACCCTTTAAGTGCATTGAAATATTGGTCTTTTACTAAGAAATATATAATATGTAAATATAATTATAATTTGACTTTAGAACATTAAGTATCCCAATGTGCATGTTTTGAACTTAAAACTGCATTTTTTGATATTTACAGTGTTAATCATAAAAGTAACTGACTATACATATATTAAACTTTGTGCTTTTCTTAATGTTTCAAACATTTCCATTTCTAATTGACATTTTTCCTCCAAATTTATTTCCTCAAGGAATCTCTTTAAAAAACAAACATTAAAGAAGCAGAAGTTTGATCTGAAATGTATTGAAAGTTCAGAGCACCAAAGAAGAAAAATCTTTCTATTTGTCCCTTATCCAACTCAAAATATATTTTTTTTGATGTTAATTAAGTAAATCTGAAGGGAAAAGTATAATTTAATGATGAAACCACACATATTTAAAAGAAAACTCTTACTAAGGCAATGAAGCCAATGTATATAAATCCCCCCTTAGCAACCAAACAAGGATTATTGGCAAAGAATAAATTACAGGTCAAACTTGAAAGTCGGTGGACATAACCATTTTATATTACTTATTGTATTAGCACTTAGCATTAGCATTAATTATAATCTTTGATTAAAAGTATTTCACCTAGCCTTAATTTTAAAAATTAATTCTGTGAAAAAATGTTTTTGAATCTGTATTGTTTTCTTTTAAAATGCAATGGTCACAACTAACTGTAGCATTAAATTACAGATTTTTTTTCAATCAGTTATTGATGCTTCTAGTAGAATCATGCTAAATTTTAAATTGGTCTGCCTCTTTGGTCTTCCCCCTCCTCAAGAAACCAACATTGGACCCAACTTGTCTGGACAATTTTCATCCAGTTTCCCAGTTCCCATTCTAGAGTAGGTGGTGGAAAAAGTTGATGTGTTGCAGCTCCAGAAGTCCTGCATGAAACAGATTAACTGGACCCCTTTCAGTTGGGTTTCAGGCTGGGCTATGGCACAGAAATGGCATTGGTCACGCTTGTGAATGATCTCTGGCAAGAACGGAGTGGGTAGTGCATACTCCTTGCTCTCCTTGACCTCTCAGCAGTTTTCAATACCATGGAATCCTTTTTGGTTGGCAACAGGATTTGGGGCTGGGTGGCATAGAATTGCATTGGTTCAGCTTTCTTCAAGGCAAGTCCCAACTGGTGTTAACATGGAGTGAAAGGTCCAGACCACGGCCACTTCTCTGTGGGGTGCCACAGGATTCAGTACTTTCTCCACTCTTTTTTAACATCTGTATGAAACAACTGGGTGAGATCATATGACACCATGGGATGGCATATCATCTGTATGCTGTTGACATACAGCTTTATAGCTCCATCCCTGGTGGTCCAAGTGATGCTGTAGCTGCTCTTTCTCAATGCCTAGAGGCTGTAGAGGTCTGGATGGGGAAACAACAGGCTTCAGCTGAGCCCTGGCAAGACAAAGTGGCTATGAGTGTGGTTATTTATCATTAGTTCTAGATGGGGTTGCACTATTTCAGACAGACCTGATGTGCAACCTTGGGGTTCTCCTGAACCTGTGACTCCTGCTTGAAGAGTAAATGACATTTATGGTTAGAAGAGTCTTTGCACAACTTTGTGTTGTGCTAGCTGAGTCCTTACCTAGATCATGAGGCCCTGCATATGGTCACTGCTGCCTTAGTCATTTTTCAGTTGGTTTATTGCAACATGCTCGACATGCAGAACGCAGCAGTGCACAGTTATGGGAGCCCTAGTGGCACATATAACACCATTGTTGTCCAAGCTGCATTAGTTACCAGTTGCTTTCAAGTCCAATTCAAGGTATTGGTTATTACCTTTAAAGCCCTATATAGCATGGATCTGAGGAGTATCTGAGGAGCCATCTCACCCCAGTGGGACTAGCCCATCCCATTTGTGCCAGTGAAAGAGGCCTGCTACGGATCCCATATGCTCAGGAATTCTGGCAGGTGAGGTTAAGGAGAAGAGCCTTTTCCACCATGGCCCTGTCCCTTTAGAACACTCTACCAGCTTTTTATATCCCAACTTATATTACAAGCTTTTTACGTCTCTTTTTTTAAAAAAAAAAATCTCAAAAGCACTTTTAGTCCCCAAATTTTAAAGTTATATATGTGTATTGATTCCAAATTAATCTTGTAATTTTCTCTGTTTCCCCCCACCCCCAAGCAACTAATTCGCCGTGTTTCTTTTTCTGAGGGAATGGGGTGGAAATTTCCCTTCCCTCTCTCATCGGGGAGGATTCTTTGCTTTGGGTGGCTTTTTCCCAGGAAAAAGTCTTAAAGTCATAAAGAGAGCATAGGGTCTCACCCAGTTCCATCCATGTTGCTCATTAACCTGCTGGTTAATGCTTATTTTCTTCGGTTGTCAGCAGCTTCTGACTGGTCACACGAATGTAGCCAATCTTTTCCCTGCCAGTTTGGAGGGCACCCACGATCAATAAGGGTCTCCTCCTTTTCTGTCACCTTTTTGGGGCAATTTTTGACCCTTTTTAGGGGCCCCAGCAGGGTGAAATTGAATGTGGAAGACGAAGCCCCGTCTTCCTGGGCCCATAATACCGCAACATTAAACCGGAAGTCCACACCATGTTTCTGATGACATCTTTTTATGTTTTGGAAAGCCACTGTCATGGCTCTTAACAATCTCTTCTTTAAATTAAAAATATAAAGTAACCAGAGAACAGTTCAAATATGCAAATCTATCAAGATATTTTGAATGTTGAACCTTTTTTTGTAATTCACAGAGGAACTAACTCTGTCATCCAGCTTTATGCTATCAACAAATTTTATAAATATCCTTTTTATTTCCTTTTCTAGGTCATTTATAAAGATATTAAAGAGTCCTGAACCCAGAACTAAACTCTTAGATAAGAAACCACAGACTTTCCTCTATGTGGGCACAAAGGACTATGTGTTGCCTATGGTTGTTCAGTCAATTATGAATCCATCTGGTAATCCATACCACACTGATCCTATTTATCAAAAAGGAGGCTGTGATCTACTTTATCAAATGTGTTACTAAAATCTAAGTACACTATATTCACAGCATTCCCTAGATCCACTAATTGTCTGGTATGATCTATGCTGGCTTTTGATAAACACTCTTCAAAGTGCTTGCAAACCCACAACTTATTTTTTCTAGAATGTTCCCAGGTGTTGATATCAAGTTGATTGGTTATTCATTTTCAAGTTCCTCTTTTCCCCACTTTTTTTAAAATATCGTCACAATGTTGGCTCTTCTCCAATCTTCTGGCACTTCCCCTGTGCTTCAGTATTTCTCAAAGCATGGCTACTCACAGATGCTGGAAATTACATACAACTCGATTAGTAAATTGAATTAGCAATTTATTTTTGGATGTGGTTCTTTACATAAATATATTCCCAATGGTATCTTGACTTTAGCAGCTTTCTAAAAAAAACTACATGTACCACACACTAAAATGCACTGAGGTGATGCATTAAAAGCAATATGGAGACTTTTGAAATGAAACTTCTAATAAAAGCACAGGAGTCATTAAAAAATATCTCAAAAGAAGCCACAGATATCACTTACCAAGATCTTTGATTTTTGGAAGAACATTGTATGTAAAGTTTTTATATGAAGCTATTTTCCCTTCAGGGGAAGCAATTCCCACATGTGATTCATAGATTCTCATACTTTTGGGTTTCTTAGGAATGGGATGTTTCCACTACACAAGAAAAAAAAACGTTTAAGAATAAAAATATGAAGCTGTTAGTTTTATTAGGCAAGAATGGTCATGATGTTAAAATCTAAACCAGCACACTCAGTTTTATATAAACAGAAGTTATGGAGTACATCATGTACATTTTGAAGTTGGAAAGAATCTTATTCCATTACTGACAGCAATTTATTGTGCATAAATTCCTTTGTCCAAAGTTCCCATGAGACATAATTTAATCAAGGCACATCCACAGGAAAAGTTGCTGGTTTCAAAATTGTAGGTACAGCTAAGCAAAAGTCTGCCCCTTTTTACATGTTTGCAATGCATATTAAAAGGGGGCACGTATTTGATCATCTGGATGAAACTATTGCTGTAGATCAGTGGTTCTCAACCTGTGGGTCGGGACCCCATTTGGGGTCGAACGACCATTTCACGGGGGTCGCCAAACAACGCAGTCCGCCATTTTTTTCCCCTTTTCCTTAGCTGTGCTACTCCCTTTTATTCTATTGGCTTTTGAAAGCCAATAGAATAGACTCTCTTGAATAGAGTCTAATTCTATTGGCTTTCAAAAGCCAATAGGAATTGTCCAGGCTTGTCTCTGCCTTGCTGAGCCTGCCAAAAGTCCCATTCTGCAAATGGTGCTGCACCAATTAAGTAGTCCTTGACTTACGACCGGTTGAGTAGTCCTCGACTTACGACTGGTTGGGGGTCGCGGCATTAAAAAGGTTGAGAACCACTGCTGTAGATGCTCCTGCCTCTATCTGCGGCCAGGCAGACATCGCAAAGGCAAAATATACATTGTCCACTTAATTCCTAATGTTTTTTTTTTAAGGTCAGTAAATTTTTTATGAATAATTTATTAAAATTCCTTTGGTCAGAACATTCATACTATCTCAATTTGACTACTGTACCATACAATTTGTAGGCAAACTTGTTTTCAAAAGTCACAAGAGATTAGATTTCATCATTAACTTGAAGATAGAGAACATCACACAGAATAGAGAGAATTCTCTTCCAGTGTAGAATTATAATGGCATTATTTATCATTACTATTTTTGACATCAAATAATGCTTTTAGGAAAGTCCTAGGTTCCTGAGAAGACAGTTTGAAAACTAGGGCATATTTTAAAGTTTATCGGTTCCTGTACTATTCATATTGGAAACATTATCCACTGAATGTTTTATATTGTCCTTTCCATTCCATTGCATCCCAGTTCTCAGTTCTCATCTCTCTTTCCTATCAATAAATGAAAGATTAATTTACTGAGCCTAGTAGCAGGAATATTGTAGAAAGAACATACAAAATTAATAACAAGTCTCTGGACTGCTAAACAAGTTGTAATTGCATGCATGTTGCATAAATCAGTATTGCTTATCATACAGAGCTAAATTACTGAAATATGGAATGCTTTTTGAAATGTGAAAGTTCACAGAGTTTGTAAAATTAAAGGCTGACAGCAAATCACAGAAAGGCTTAAGTATATTTTGACAATTTTTATTTGTTTTTTGAAAAGGACAAAAAACAGATACAGGTGCTCTGTGTACTGTTATAAATTTAATTTTGTAAAGAAAGTGTTTTCCTTTTATAATCTATGTTACACTGCATATAAATAATGAATAAAATTATATTTAAAGTTCTTTGAATGGATTTCTGGAAATTTAGATTCTTCAGAATAATCACAGTAATAAAGCTCACTCACTTTAATATTCCCTATAGTTCTTCAGTTGACCTAAGTCCTTCAACAACATCTATCATCTTATTGGGGAAAGACTGAAACTGCATTTCAAATACAGGACTATTACTGAGATACTATGTGCCTTCATTTATGAGGAAAAAGAAGTGACACTATCCCTGTGGATTCATCAGATTAACTTTTCATACAGAATTAGATTTGCAATATGGCATGAAAACACTCCTTCCAGTTTGATATAGGCATCACTACCATTTCTAAGTGGGTATCTTCTACCAGGCAATATACTGAAGCAAGTGAGCGCTCATTAAAGCTGCCTTCAATTGAATTTAGTTCCTGGAAATGCTTTCTTGACAACAGTATGGAAGTAATTTGCCATTACTTTCATCTAGGATTTTTAAAGAAAACAACCTACAATCTGAATGTCTTCCATCTAGATCTGGCCAGCCTTAATTTTTGAGCACAAATTAAGATAACCTAAGGACTACCTTTGATTGATATACATATAAAATACCTTTAACAATTTGCAAACATAAATGTGTGTGTTGGTATGTGTGTGTATATTATATTACATTAAGTATGTTAATAGGAAAGTGCACATAGTTTGCCCCTCTAATAAGCAATATTCTACATGTAAAGAGTATAATTCTTTCTCCATGTAACTAAGAGAGTTTACAAGCTGTAAGAAAAAAGCCCACTGACATGTATAAAAATATCAAATTTAAAATTTATAAGAAATAAATCACAATTAATTTAGTAACTTACTTTATATGGAGTTGATGACTCCCAGTGTATCCAATCATAATTCACATTGGTACCCTCACGAACTACATATCTAGCCCAAGGAGAAATGCGATAAAGGACCTCTCCAGTTTTGGTTCTTATCACCAACTAAAAAATTCAATGCAGTGAGAAAGTATGGAAATTAAATTAGGATTGGAAGTATAAATTAGATGTAGCCGTGATTATAAAGATCAGTCCCATATTTAAATACTCTTTTTCTCACTATTATAGTGTTTTACAGTTGAAAATATTTTTGATGCAGGTTATTCTACACTAAAATCAAGCCACACACACACAGTTCAGCATGAATGTAGTTACAGAGACTATTAATTAGAAAAAAATAGTTACACATTTTTATAGTCACTAACTTGCCTATTTGTTGTATGCATAAAAATATCAAAAAAAACCTGAATGTATTATTAATAAAAGTCTCGATAACTTGACCCATACTGAATAAAAATAATATAAAATGTCCGGTTGTATTTTAACTCATTTACTGAACAGTCACATTTGCCAACACTTGCTTGCAAATAGTTTCATACTAAGAATATGTCAGGCACAGCATACAAATATATGAAACAATTAGTGATAAGAGTTCCTAAAAAATTCCCTCATTTTTTCATACTGTTTTCACTTATAATATGATCATTCTACACAATAGAATGTGGTATGTTGGGACACTCAATGATTGGAAGCAGTTTTTTTCAGTGGCTGCCCAAACTCTATGGAACATTGTGGTCCTTAAGATCATGATTGTGCTTTGTTAACCACTGATACTTAACAGAATATACTAGTTCTATTCCATCAAGCATCATTTTATTCCACATATTCCATCAAGAAAGGTCTCTTTTGACATGCTTTGGGGAACATAAAGTGTTATATCATTGGGCTGTTGCTAATTTAAAAGGAAATGATTGTTTTACCAATTAATATGAAATAAATTAATGCTTTCTCCATTGTAGTTGCTATTTAATAGATTTTTGCATTCAAAAGCTACTAAAAGTAGTAGCCTCTGACTGATTCATGTACATTTCTTTTGAATAACAAATGAAGGTCATTACCACAACTGATAAACAACTATGTTTCTCTATGCTCTCCTTCATACTAAGTTAAAAAGTTAGTTGCATAAGCTTTATTTTTAAACAATATCCTAATAATAGTTGTATACATGTTGCATTTTTAACAGATCTCTGTTGACATATGACTAAAACTATTCATACTGCTCCAAGTGCACTTACAATGGATTTATATAAAGACATTACTATAGTCACAGCTTTATTTTCAATTCCCAATGATTCCAAGCATCAAATTTGCTTGTTTATGGCAGTTGCAGTTGGGTTGACATTTTCACTGAGTTATCCATCATGACTCCAAAATCATTTTTCTGATCAATCTCTTCCAGCTCAGATCTCACAGATATATATGTAAAGTTCGTAATTTTAGAGCCACTGAGATTCACATTGCAATTGTACTATTGTCAATAGCAAGGCTTATTCACTCACTTTCAAGATTGTATTAGAATCCTTCACAAAACCTTTCTGATTATCTTATGCTAAATAGTTTGATATCATCAGTTTACTTGGCCAATCTTCACCCATAAGAACAAGTAAATTATAACGCACAGTTTTCTACAAGTTTTTGGAACAGTAGACTGTGCATATTTCTTCAATTTTTTTAAAAAAGGTCTATTTATTAATGTTTATCATTTTTAATGAACTGTCAACATATGAAAGCATATTTTTTCTTATACCACTATTACACAATTTCCATTAGCAGAAGAGCTGTTCCAGGCTCTGCCTAGCACGTTCGGAGCCAGTGAAATGAGCACCATTAAAACTTCTAAAATTAAGCAATATTTATTTATATTAATTGCCTTGTCAGTGTTAATTACATTGTCAGCATGTAGGATGCCCAGGTATTTGTAGTGATAGTCTTCATCCAGACTCCTAATGTTATTGGGCATCTTGATTTCTGCAGTTTTCACTCTTTTTATTTTATTTATTTATTAGATGTATGTGTTACCCATCTCATCTAGATGAAAGAGAGAAAAAGAACCATATAGTCCCCCTATTGAATGGTGATGGTAGCACAATTCTCCAGTCCAAATTCCATTGTAATATCTCGACTGTATATACGAACAGTGTTGAGCAGTGAATGCCAAATCTGTTGATTTATTTTTTTCAGAAAATCCAGAAAATATCTCAAAAGAGAAGAAAAAGAACTTCTCTTTTTGTCCTGTAAACTATTGTCTGAATAACTCTTGAGTATTTATTTAATTATAAAGCTCTCTTTTCTGTCAAGAGAATAAATGAGTACTGCTTTTGATAACACATTCTGCTGTGAACAGATATTTCAATGAATGAGAACATTTCCTTGTTTCCTACATGAATTTATTTTAGTCTTTTCAAACATTAAAATTATATCTTTGGTCAAATATTCTGTACTTTCAGTGGTAAATAGCTTTCAGTCTTTGTAACCTCTCAAACTCTTGTGTCATATGATGCAAAAACAAAACAAATAAAAAAAGGTAGCAGTAGGTGCTCCCATGTGCTTATGTCATGATAACATATCATCTGAATGCCACATTTTATTTTTTTAATCAGACATGATTATTTCATTAATTAGACTGTATTTTTTAAAAAAAACTGTGATTAAAATGTTGCTATTTATATAAAAGATAATTTCTTTGAATAACTATACACTTTGTGAGAAATTCCTTCTTGACTGAGTTCATATATATGGTTAAATAATGTTACTCTAGTAATACATGGATTTCACTAAATGCCTACTAAAAACAAGATATATAGTTGCACCTTTAAAGCTGCATGTGAGAACTTTCTCTTATGTAATATTGTGCAATTTCCACATGGTTAACAAAATCCTATTCTGACTACTAGTAATTTAAAAAGCTGGATAATTGCATTAATGACACCAATCTTTTTAAAGTCATCATAAATATTTACATAATTCCTTTACTGCTAATATTCAATATATATATTTACTAAAGATTAGTTTTTGTTGCTGGTTGATTAGTGTTTCTTAAATGTTACTGAAAAAAGAGAGACATATTAAAATGATAGATAGATAGATAGATAGATAGATAGATAGATAGATAGATAGATAGATAGATAGAGGTAGATAAATAGATTAGACAGACAGACAGACAGACAAAGAGTTTGTATCAAGTAACAAAGTCTTGTCTCTGAAAGAAGTCATGCCTTGATTTTCCAAAAGAGGGAGATGTAACTCTATTCATAAAAATAAATGGAAGCTTTCCATTTGAAAAAAAAGCATATGAAATATATTCTAGTGACTTATTAAAAAACAGTATCTTCTCTCATTTTACTTCTGCATTAAATGTCATTTTATGTATCATTACTGGTATATCCATTGAAAACACAAATCCAATCCTAGTTTCATCTAGGCCACGTTAACCAAAATGAAAACTCTATTCAGAAATATAAAAAACAAAATGCATATGAATATATATGACTAATATGAGATATATCAATCATGGCAATAATTAGCAGTGATACAAATTTCAGCTTCTAATAGCTTTTAAAGACAAGGGGTAGATAACAGGCTGTCCACCACTATAATCCTCCAAAGATTTCAGAACTATCCTTCCTCTTTTTTTCTATTCCTGCATTCAGAAACTGGCAAACCATGAAAAAAGATAATTCTATTTTTTTCTCAACAAGACTGAAAATAGAAATGGACAAATTCCATGCACATAAATGGGGCGTTGTCTTACCTGAACGCTTTTTCTCAGCATGAAGAATGGAGAATCCACAAATGGGTTAAAGAAGTCCTTTAGCCCAATCATACCAAATCAATCAAGTTGCCACGCCCTTGCTGGACTGGACCTTTCCCCAGTTTTGAGAAGAGCGAAGCTAAACTGTGTGATGTGTTGGCTCTCAGCTACTGACACTGACCTGACTGTGAATTTCAAAAAGAGGAGGGGGTGAATTCTCCATTCTTCATGCTGAGAAAAGGCGTTCAGGTAAGACAACGCCCCTTCTCCAGCATGGAAAAGAATGGAGAATCCACGAATGGGACATACCAAAGTCTATATGACCCTACGGATGGGAAACAGGCTGGTCAAGTGTCAACGCTGACTGAACTATCTGCTGTAAAACATGTTGGT
This sequence comes from Crotalus tigris, assembly GCF_016545835.1. Lineage (NCBI taxonomy): Eukaryota > Metazoa > Chordata > Lepidosauria > Squamata > Viperidae > Crotalus > Crotalus tigris. The sequence continues at coordinate 148,603 of NW_024100143.1, read as the reverse complement.
TGAAGGAGGCCTCTGCAGAGGCAAATTTATCAAGCCTGTAATGACGGATAAAGGGGGAAGGCGAAGACCACGTCGTCACCCTACAAATGTCAATAATAGAAGCCTGAGTGTGCCACGCAGCTGATGTGGAGGCACTGCGTGTGGAGTGCGCTGTCAGATGGCTTGGAACAGGCAGGGAGTGTACCCGGTACGACTCCGCAATGCAGGTCTTGATCCACCTGGCAATAGTAGAGGAAGAGACCTTCTGACCTTTAGAAACTGGATGGAAAGAGACAAAAAGCGCCTCCGATCTACGAAAGGCAGCTGTCTGTTTAACATAATATCGCAGGACCCTGTGGACATCTAGAGTATGCCATTGCCTCTCTAAGTCGTGTGATGGGTTAGGACAAAAGTCCAGTAATACAACCTCCTATGCCCTGTGGAATAAGGTGTTAACCTTGGGAATGAACGAAGGGTCCAACTGTAGGACCACTCTGTCCTGATGAAAGATGCATAGGTCTTCCCTCATGGAAAAAGCTGCTAATTCCGAGATGCGCCTTGCTGATGTCACTGCTATTAAGAAGGCCACTTTAAGGGACAAGTGTCGCAGAGTGCAAGATCTGATGGGTTCAAAAGGAGTTCCTGTAAGAGCCTGTAGAACCTGTGGTAACTCCCAAGTGGGGTAACGATGGACTACAGGGGGGTTACTGTTTGTAACCCCCTTGATAAAGAATCGAACCCTCAGGTGTTGAGACAACGGCGCGGAATTGGCACAGGTGAAAACTGTGGAGAGAGCCATCACTTGCCTATGGATAGTGTTGGGTGCTAGGCCCTTATCTGCGCCTTCCAAAAGATATTCGAGTATCCTCGGAGTAGTAACAGAAGATATGGACAAACTATTTTGGTCACACCAGTGACAGAAGTTCTGCCAGGTGGCATCATAGATCCAATTTGTCACCAGCTGCCGAGAGGCCTGGATCATTGAGATCACTCTTGAAGAGTCTGAACCCTGTGTCAGGAACTGGCGTTCAGATGCCAGGCAGTCAACTGGAGCCACTGCGGGTCTGGGTGTCGTATGACCCCTTGTAGTAGGATTATCCACTCTGGTGGAATCCTCAACAGAGGAACTACGGCGAGGTTCACGAGATCCGCGGACCATGGTCGCCTCAGCCAGTGTGGGGCCACAAATATCAGCTCCACTTGTTCCTGTAACAGTTTTCTGATGACTGCCGGAATCAGGGGAAACGGTGGGAAGGAGTATAGCAGTCCCCCAGGCCTGCTGGAGAGCGTCTACTCCCTCCAACCCCTGGGAGGGGAAATGGGAGAAGAACCGCTGGACCTGAGCGTTCACCGGGGAGGCGAATAGGTCGACACAGAGTTGACCGAATCGCTGTGTGATCTTTCTGAAGATACATGGATGCAGACTCCATTCTGAATGGTCTACCGTAGAGCGACTCAGATAATCTGCTTGCTGGTTTGCCTCCCCTGAGATGTGCTCCGCCTTCAGGGAAAGAAGATTCCGCTTGGCCCATGATCCCAGTAACCTGGCCTCAGACATCAGGGCCCGTGATCGAGTATCGCTTGACATGGGCTTTTGCCGCCACATTGTCCATCAGGACCAACATGTGGCACCTCATGATCATTCTGCGGAAGTGGCAAAGTGCCAGGAGTATAGCCCTGAGTTCCAGCCAGTTAATGTTTTGTCTGAGGTCTTGCTGGGACCACTGGCCCTGGGCGAATTGAAGTTGGAGGTCTATCCCTTAGCCGAATAGACTGGCGTCCGTGGTCAAGGTCACACGAATGGGTTTTCTGAAAAGGGACACCTTGGAAAAGCTGGGGAGAGCCACCAGAGAAGGGATCTGAGCGTCTGTGCTGGAACTCTTATCCTCTGGGGAAAGGAGCTTATGCCCCGCCTTTGGTAGGGAAGTAAGAACCACTGGAGCTGTCTTGTGTGAAGTCTGGCCCAAGGAACTATGGCAATGCAGGAAATTAACAGTTGGGAGAGCAGGGCTAGGATCACCCATTGTTCCCTGCAGACCTTGATGACCAGAGTACAGATGCTGACTTGGCACTCCTGCGATAGGAATACATGACAAAGGGTTGTGTCTATTATAGCGCCTAAGTGCAATAGACGAGTGTCTGGAATCAAGTGGGTCTTTTGAAAATTGATTAAGAAACCATGACCTTGAAGCGTCCCTATGGTTAGCTCCAGGTCCGTCAGTGCGTTCGGTGCAGAGGACAACTGGATTAGGATGTCGTCCAAGTAGCACTGAACACGAATTGGGACCAACCTGAGATGTGCAGCTAGTACCGCCAGGACCTTGGTGAAAACCCTGGGGGCTGATGATAGGCCGAACGGGAGAGCCTTGTATTGGAAGTGATGGTTGGAGTACCTGAACCTGAGGAATTTTCTGTGATTCGGATGAATGGGGATGTGAAGGTATGCCTCTGTGGGAACTTCCGGTGGATAGTGTCGATGATGGCGGCTACATTGTAGCCGTCCTCCTGGGACGGTGTGAGAACCGCGGAGCACAGCAGAGATCAGCTGTCCCGCAGCTCGAAATCCCCCTCCCGGGTGAAGGGAGGGGGTAGAGAATCACCCGAATAGAGGTAGAGCCTCTTAAACCCCCCAGGAATTTTTTTTCTGGGGGGCAGAAAGAGAGCTCCCTCGGAGTTCGGGTTGCCTCCGCCTCCCAGCTGTCTCTGTTGCTTCGGGAACAAAGCGAAACGCCGCTACCATCTCCGCACGCTTAAAAGGACCGGGTGAGTGATTTTTAAAAGCGGACAGAGCTGGATAAAGGATTGGACTTATCGATTTTTTATTTGCTTTTTAGTTTAGGCTGATTTTCTTTTCTTTTTCTTTGTTCTCTGCTTGTGTGGAGAGTGAAAGTAAAATGGCGATTTGAAAGTGCTTTTTTTTCAGAAGAAAGCGAGTCAAATGGAATGTTATGGACTATATAGTTTTTTCTATTTAAACTTTTTAAACTTTTCTTTTTTTTCTGAAGGTGGTTTTGTGTTTTTGAAATAGTTTTTAAACTCTCCTTTGCTTTTTATTTTTTTGGAGGATTTTTTATTGTATTTTCTTTAAGAAGGAAGAAGAGGAAATAAGATTTTTCCTTTTTTAAAAATGGCTTCAAAGAGGCAAGCAGCTTCTACAGTTCCTAAGGTGGCTTCTTCCCCTGCGATCTTACCGGTACAACAACCTAAAGCTACACCGGCACAACAACCTAAAGTTACACCACCATCTTCTCCTCCTCTGCCAGTATTATCTGTACAAGACATGAAAGATATAATGGGAAATGCTGTATCTCAAATCAGAGGGGAAATGAAGGACCTTTTAGATCAGAACAAAACTGAAATTAGAGGGGAAATGAAGGAGCTTTTAGATCAGAATAAAACTCAAATCAGAGGAGAAATGAAGAACCTGTTAGAGCAGAATAACACTATTCTGAGGCAAGATATAGTTATGGCTCTATCAGGACTTGCTTCTGTGGTTGAGAAGCTTGATTCCAGGGTTGAAGAGGTCGCAGATAAGGTCGATATTCTGGAAGATAAATTTGAAGGCATGGAAAAAAAGATGGAAATTTCACAAGATGACATTGTTATGTCTCAGTACAGGGAAATGGAATATGCTTTAAGAATCAGGGGTCTGAAAGAGGATATGCAACAAGATCTGGCAGAAATTGTGGCAAATGACTTTGCCGTTATTCTGAATAGGGAGAAAGATGGAATACTTAGAGAAGTGGAAAAAGTTTACAGAGTTAACTCCTGGGTCGCAAAACAGAAGAATTTACCAAGAGATGTGGTGATTTATTTTGCAAAGAGATCTCTGCGTAATGAAATTATACAAGCTTTCTATAATAAGAGGTTTCAGATTGCTGCTCAAGATGTCATTATCTTAAAGGAGATCCCATCTAAAATTTTAAGAAAGAGAAAAGATTTTGCTTTTCTAGCTAATGAACTTAAAACAAGAATGATGCCATTCAGATGGGAGATTCCGACGGGTATTGTCGTGAGCCATGCGGGGATGCGTTATAGACTCAATATAGTTACTAAAGCAAAGGAGTTTTACAGTTCGGTCCTGGGAGCAGGTTCACCATCATCTATGATGCAGAAAGTTTTGGATGGTAAAGAGGTGGAACAACAGTCTGAAGGACAAGGTGTGATGGTTGCTGGAAAGCTACAGGCGGAGTGGTCGCGACAAACAGAGATCAAAGAGCAAAGAATGACCTGTGCAGCACATAGACACAAGGAAAAGGAACAACAGAAGAAAGAAGTTAAAGAATCTCTTCAAGAAATTGCTTCATTGCCGGTGGGAGGAGCAAGACCCAAGAGCTCTGCAGCACATTCTTCAATGGCAGATCTTCAAGCAGTCTTCTCCAGGCTCTTGGTTAAGGGAGATGGTAAAGCTCCTGACCTGGAATGCTAATGGCCTTAATTCCCCCCAAAAGAGAAAGAAAATCTTTCATTACTTAAAGCAACATAATAATGATATTATTTGTTTGCAGGAAACACATATTTTATCTAAAGACCAAAAATATTTAGCCAATGCTCGTTTGGGATCTCATTTTGTATCTTCTGCTCCTGGGAAAAAAAGGGGTGTAGTCATTTATGTTAAGCAAAACCTATCAGCCTGTTTGGTAGAATCTGATCTTCAAGGGAGATATGTTATGATTGAAGTTGGTTTATATGGGAAGAAAATACTTATAGTGGGGTTGTATGCACCAAACCAACAACAGGAACAATTTTACAGATTGTTACATCAGAAATTAACCTTGTTGGATTATAGATCTGTGATATTAATGGGTGACTGGAATGGTGTGTTAGATACACAAAGAGACAAAAAAGGATCTTCCACTTTTTTTAAACAGGCTAAACTACCTAAAGCCTTTTTTGATTTGAAATAGGACTGGGAGCTGCGAGACTACTGGCGTGAACGCAATCAGGAGGAGAGAGATTTACTTTCTTTTCAGACAGACACCAATCCTTTTCAAGAATTGACTTTTTCTTGATTACAACTGATTTATATTTTAGGGTAAAGAATGTTAAGATTTTTCCTAGGACATTGACGGACCACAGTCCAGTCTGGATGGAGTTGGCTGATGAAAAAGAGGAGAGGAGATCGTGGAGAATTAATGAGAACTTATTTAGACAAGAAAAGAATGTTCAAAAATTAAAGGAGCATTTAAAGGATTATTTTGTTTTAAATATGCATAAGGGAACATCAATGTCAATGGTATGGGATGCAGGTAAAGCCTTCATGCGTGGGATCTTGATACAAATGAATAATACTCATAGACAAAAGCAGATTCAGAAACGTAAGGATTTGGAAGATGAGATTAAATTAAAAGAAAAAATTTTGATTTCAAATCCTACAGATGAAAAGGTTAAAGAATCTATAAAATTGCTTAAATCACAATTTAATATGTTGATGGCTGATCAAACTGCAACTAACCTACTGTATATGAGACAAAATACATTTTGTAATGCTAATAAACCAGGGAGATGGTTGGCTTACCAACTCAGAAAGCAACAGAGACAGAGAATTATAGATAAAATAAATTATAACGGTAAATTGGTATATCAGAAGGAGTTGATTAAGAAATCTTTTCTAGATTATTATCAAAAATTATATAAGAGTACTAAAATACAGGTTTCAGATATAGATAATTATCTAAATGAAGCCAACTTCCCTAAATTAACAGAAGATCAGAAACAAGAAATTAATGGTTCAATTACTAGTGAGGAAATTGAGATAGTGATTAAAGAATTAAAATTAGGTAAAGCACCGGGTACGGATGGTTTGACATCTATTTATTATAAAACTTTGGTACAAGAGATGATTCAACCTTTAAGACAGCTTTTTAATAATATATTACAGGGTTTAGAGATTCCCCCGTCATGGGGCAGAGCCTTTATATCTTTAATTCCAAAAGAAGACCAAGATCTTACTCTACCAAAGAATTATAGACCTAAATGTAGATTATAAGATTTTTGCAAAAATACTAGCTAATAGGCTTATAAGGGCTTTGTGTCAGATTATACATAAGGATCAAATGGGTTTTATAACTGGAAGGTATATGAAGAATAATGTCAGACAAATTATTAACTTATTAGAATATTTAGATAAAAATAATCAAGTCTCTGCAGGATTGATATTTCTAGATGCTGAGAAAGCTTTTGACCAATTGAATTGGCAATTTATGTTAAGACTAATTGATAAAATGAACTTTGGAGAAAAAATTTTACAAGCTCTTGGTGCTATTTATCAAAAACAAATGGCACAACTTATAGTTAATGGGGGTTTGTCAGAGGTCTTTACAATAGAAAAGGGGACTAGACAGGGATGTCCATTGTCACCTTTGCTGTTTGTTTTAACTTTGGAAATATTGCTGATTAAAATCCGAGAATCACAGCAAATAAAAGGAATAGAAGTTAATAAAAAAGAATATAAACTAAGAGCTTTTGCAGATGACTTGGTGGTTACCCTGTCCCAACCTACTCACTCCGTAGTAGAGTTATTACAATTGATATACCAATATGGACGGGTTTCAGGTTTTAAAATTAATAATAATAAGACCAAAATATTACCCAAAAATATGACTAATATGGATAAGCAGACTTTGGTTAATTTGACAGATTTTGAGGTTGTTGATAAGGTAAAATATCTGGGGGTTACTTTATCTGTCTCTAATGTAAAATTGTATAAAAATAATTATGAAAGGTTGTGGGTCAGGATACAAAGAGACTTGAAAAATTGGGAGAAGTTGCAATTATCTTTTTTGGGAAGAACTGCGGCGATTAAAATGAATGTCCTGCCTAAATTCCTTTTTTTATTTCAAATGATACCTATTTTAAAGAATGAGGTTAATTTAAATGAATGGCAGAAAGGTATCAATAAATTTATTTGGGCAGGGAAAAAACCAAGAGTAAAGCTTAAAATTACACAAGATATTCGTGAGAGAGGTGGACTCAAGGTACCGAATTTGAAATTGTATTATGATGCTGTGGCCTTAACATTAATTAGTGATTGGGTTAATTTAACAAATGTAGAAATACTCCTCCTGGAGGGTTGGGATTTACTTTTTGGATGGCATGCCTATTTAATTTTTAATAAAAAAGTTGACTGGGTTTTTAAATCTCATATTATAAGGATTTCTTTACTTCGGGTTTGGAGGAAATATTATAGAAGTGATTTTAAAATACCATTATGGGCTATACCTTGGCATGCGATAGAGGGGATAAAGAGAGGAGTTAGGAAGGATAGTGTTTCTTATGCACAATTGCTCAGATGGGATGGTAAAAATTGGCAGTTAAAATCTTTGGAAGATTTAGCACAAGAAAATATTATATATTCATGGTTTCAGTACAGACAAATAGCGGATAGATGGAAGATAGATCGTAATATGGGCTTGCTTAGAGAAGATGAAAATTTTGTTAAACAAGTAAAAGATCAAAGACGAACTCACATTAAGAGAATTTATGGGGTGCTAGTAGAATTGGATTCAGAACCAGAATTAATTAAAGAATGTATGATTAAATGGGCACAAAATTTTGGTGAACCAGTTCTACTAGATACCTGGGAAACCATCTGGGTGAGAAATGTTAAATTTACACAAGCCCAGAACTTAAGGGAGAATTTTTATAAAATGTTTTATAGATGGCACCTTGATCCACAAAAAATGTCTCGTATGTATCCTGACTTACAGCCCAAATGTTGGAGATGTGGTTGTTTGGATGCTACTTATTACCATATTTGGTGGTCCTGTAAAAATATAAAAGCGTTTTGGATTAAGATATGGTGGAATATTCAAAGAATTTTTAGAAGGAGGGTAAAATTTACCCCACAATTGTTTTTGCTAGGTATTGTTACCGATTGTGATACTAAGGAGGTTATACTGATGTTAAATTTAATTACAGCCGCAAGGTTGTTAGTAGGGCAATACTGGAAGAAGGAATCTCTGCATACTTTGCAAGGGTGGTTTTTTTAAAGTATCCTATCTGGCAGAAATGGCAAAGATTTCGGCTTTTTTAAAGGATCAATCGCAAGAGAAGTTTTTTGTGGTATGGGAAAAATGGATAGATTTTATACAACATAAGTTGGATATAAAAAAATACTACTTAGTTCTTCAATAACTTATATATAAATTTTAATATTTTATAGACTGTATTATTCTTTTTTTTCTTTATATTTTTTTATTATTACTCTACTTTTTTATATCTCTTTTCTTCTTTCTTTCTTTTTATTCCTTTTAAGTATTTTCTTTTTTTTTTCTTTTTTTAATATTTGTGTTTTTTTATATATATATATATTATTGTTAATCATTTTATTAGTTGTTTAAGTAATGTATTTAGACTTATCTATGGCTTATATTTTTTTTAAGTATTTAAGAAACTTTAATTAAGCCTATATTCAGCTCTGGGAAGGCTGAGGGAGGGAGTGGGAGGGTTGGGGTGGGTTGGGGAGGGTTGTTTTTTTTTCTTGTAAAAATTTTAAAAATTTTCAATAAAAAAAAAAGTATGCCTCTGTAAGGTCTACTGATGTCAGGAAGTCCCCCTGCCATACGCTGGCCAAGATGGATTGAATCTCCTCTGGGGAGATTCTGGACTGGAGTTCATGTAGCCAGATCAGAGAGATCCTGGCGAAAAAGGAATTCGATGTGGAAGCTCTCACCGCCCATGCCGAGGTCTGGTGTGTCCTACAGAAAGAAACCTCTGATTTTTTTTCCTCGGCCTTCAGCGCCTCCGACATGGAATCTTGGATTCTGAAAGGATGGGAGTAAGGAACTCGTCTACTCCTGGAACCTCCAACGCCTCATTCAGGGTCGAAACTGTATCAATGAGTTTATGGTCAATCCCCCTGAGGGCGGAAAAGATGCCTGGTGAACCCCATTGATCCCACACCGATTTCAGAAACATGGGAGGACAAGGAATCTGTTGATGTTTCACTACAGGTTCTGAGAACAGTGGGCTGGTAACCTGGCCAGGTGTCTGATTGGGGACCAGAGTCTTTTCCGGTTTGATCTTCCTGGTGGCGCGGGCCTTACGTAAGAGAGAAGAGAAAGAAGTAGTAATTGAAAACAGAAGGAACAATCTTCTACCGGCAAATAACTAAAAGGAGTAATTGAAAAAACAATTTTTCCTGGCTGGTAAATAGTAAGAGAGAAAGACAAATTGCAAGAGAAGGAAGCTTAGTAAGGCAGTATGAATCCGGAGGGAAAAAAGCCTCATTTAAAATGGCAGCTGACAAAGCGGGGAGAATACTGCCTCAGGGAAGCTAAGAAACCTTTTTTGGAACACTTGCCGAACTGGGACAGCACTGATCCCAGCGCTGACCAGATGGCAAGAGAATGACAAATCCATGAATGGGAATCAAACAAAAAGAAATACGACCTGTCCTCCTAAAAGTTTGCTTTGGGAGCCAAATTTCCACATCCAAATCAAAACTGGGGCAAGGTCCAGTCCAGCAGGGGCGTGGCAACTTGATTGATTTGGTCTGATTGGGCTAGAGGACTTCTTTAACCCATTCGTGGATTCTCCGTTCTTTTCCAAGCTGGAGAAAGGAACATTTCTTGTCCCTGTCTCCTGTATAGAGCATAATAAGCTAGAGCTTATTTAGGAAAATCTTGCATTGTATTTAATGAGGTAAAAACAAACGGTTTTTGCTTCCAATGTGGCCACTACACTTTTTGAATCATACAATGTAGAAACTAAAAGAGATCTTGAAGATAATTTGTCCAACTCTATGCCTAATTCATGAATACATCACTAATGGATCCCCAACATACTGTATAATCATCCAGTCTCTGTTTAAATTCCTATAGTAAAGGATGGAAGCTTTCTCCCACCCAAGACTGTTCCATTACTGAGCAATCTTAGTGGCTAAGACATTTTTTATGAAGTACAATGAAATTTATTTTGTCATTTCAAGCCATTGCTAAATATCCTGCCTTCTGGAAAACCTTTGAACAATTTTGTCCATCTTCTACTTAATGGTCTTTCAAATACTTGAATACAAGCTACCATATTTACACAAGTGTTTCAATCCAGGCTTCTTATAATCTTTGTTACTCCCCTCTAGACATACTCCTATTTGTCAGTGCCCTTCTCAAAATATAGTGCTATATACTGGGTGCAATACTTTGTGCCTGGTCTGACTAATAGAAATTATGGTCACTATATATGCTGTTCAAAGTCACTTGATTGTGAGAAAGGCAGCTATATAAATATGAATGAATGAATGGTGAACCAATACCACACTGGAAGTCACATGCCCTGACACTTGTTATGGCTCGTCTGAGTTTTCCACAGTAGAAAACTGATGGTTGAACCATGCTCCATGAATTTCATAGCAGTATTCCTTTAGCATCTTCACATTTGGTGGGATTTTCTATGGCACCACTTCTGGTGTGGTGTTGGTTCATGATAATGCTCACCCGCACACTGCTAGATGCACTCAAGAACTTTTGAAGCAGTTCTGTTGGGATGTTTTTGATCATCTTCCCCCATAGCCCAGATTTAGCACTGAGCGACTACTACCAAGGAATTTCAAACCTTATAAGACGTTATGACAAGTGCCTCAATATGAATGGCAATTGTGTCGAAAAGTAACGTAATGTTGTAGTTTTCTAATGTGTATAATAAACGTTCTGTATCTGTGAGTGTCTATCATTGATAACTAAATGGAGGTTTATTTCCGAATTGCCCTCATATAATTATTTTGTTCATTATACAGTAATTTTGGTAATGTATAGTAATTTTGTTTTATATTATTTTGATAGCAATCCATGGAGGTGAAGAAAATGGGTTTGCAGGTCTTATTTTCACTTTGAAATATTAAGTGGTACATAACTGAACACTAGAAAACTTCAATTATGAAATTTGACAATAAACATCGATACAACAATGAAGTATCTTTTTGAAACACACACCTTCAGTTTGGATCCATGAGAAACAGGGCGAAACCCATCTGGTCCAGGTGGAATGAACAATTCCCATTTCCCAAAATCCATTTTCTTGTATGGATGGGAAAATGGATTCCAGTTATCTATAATAATTTAAAAAAAATTAAATAGTAAATATTCATATATAAAAACAGGATCAGAGAAGTTGACAATGCTTTTTTTTCCTGTACAACTCATTACTTTGGGACCTTTCTGCATATATGAGGAGTTATTTTAATATTTGTAGTGCAGTTCCAAAGCAGAACAAGAGTTAAATTTAATTTTAAGCTAAAAGTTAAATTATGAAAAAAATGAAATAATACAATCCACAATTCCCTAAATCGTTATTTGGGAAATAAAGAATTTTTGACATTAAATCTTCATATCCTTTCCACATTTTCTACTCTGTCTCTTGGAGATTCTCTGAAGACCTTGTGCTTCAATTAAAAATCCTTCAGTTTTTAGATAACTTTTGGACCCTAGTTTGCTGAATGTGTAATTCATCCATCATGTAGCTTGGCAATTAGGGAAGAAAAAGTAGGTGCAATGAGTCTACATAAAATAATTACAATTGATGTCCCAACTCAGACAGCTTTTGATTTGAATCAAAAGCTCAAGTGATTTAATCATTTTTAGTATGTCAAGGATATAAATGCATAAATAAATAAAATAAGCTGCTTGATTAATCTTTAACTATTTGACAAATGACAGCTTATTAGTGTCAAAAGGAGGTTCCTATGTTTAAATCCTCTGACTCCAGGAATTATAGGAACCACTCCAGGAACTGTGACATCTTAGGAAAGTCATGTTATTCCACTATACCTACAATCGCTATATTTTTCAAGAAATTAAAGTGATTGATGTTAAATTCTATATTTAATTAATAAGAAAATATGTGTAAAAAGTAATTTTCTTTAAGCTTTTCAAGTAGCTACAATGTCAATACCGTCTCTTTATTAGAGCTTTTGATTACCAATTGCCTCATATTTATGATTTACTAAACTTTTAACAGTGTTAATTGTCCAACTGCAATACTGTGAAAGCTCTCTTAATACTATGAGTATCTCTGGGGTAGAGAGCAAAAATACAGTTGGAAGCATTGTAGTTGAGGGCATAAATGTACATAGATTTTTGTTTGAAAACATGTCCTGTTGCTAAATGAGAACAAACATAACTTGCAGCAAATATAAAGTAGATTATATGATGCAACAAGGAATATGGACTTAAAAATCAGTAAATCAAAGCCCAATGTAATTATGATATAAAGAAAATGAAGTTATTCCAAAAGATACATAAATAGCTCCCATTTAGCAGATACACTAGGTGGCTTGCTTCATTTTTTCATTCTCTCCAGCAAATGGATCTTACAGTTGAACAAAAGATAAAGAGAGTTCTGGCAGAGTACAGTCTACAGAATTGCTGATCAACCCTCATGTCGGCCAACCTTAATAATAATGATCTGTAGATCTATTAAAAAAACTGTAGTTCAAAAGCTGGAGCCCTTTTTGGCATGCTTTCCCAATTCTTGGTTAAGAAGCCTACAATCTCATCAAATCATGAGATGGATGATGGATGGATATGTCTGTATATCTTATCTATATCCTTTTTATTATATTGAATAATTGAATAATTAGATTGTATTTCAATATTATATTGAAATCTGAATACATTATATTGCTTCAATACAATCATATTGTACATGTATTGATGTTCTATTGTTTAAATCAGGGTCCCCAACCCCTGGTCCATGGACTGGCACCAGGCTGTAGCATGCCAGCAACTGGGCCACGCAAACAAGCAAAGCCCCATCCGTGGGATGCAGGCAGCACACGAAACCATGCCCACTCTGGTCCATGGAAAAATATTTTTCCATAGAACTGGTCCCTGGTGCCCAAAAGGTTGTGGGCCTCTGGTTTATATAATGTAGAGTATTAGAAATACAGGAAAGTCAAAGAAATATTGTATCAGATTAATTACAATTTGTTGTTCTTTTGATGCTTGGGGGCTACACTAGTCCCTACATCTTTCTTGACAAGATTTCAGAAGTGGTCTGCCATTGACAGTTTCTTCCTAGGGTTGAAAGAATGATTGGTCCAAGGTGCCTGACACTTAGACCAAAGTGTTTCCCAGTTTCTAGCCTGATACCTTAACCATTATACCGAACTAATTCTATCTTATCCACTGTACCAAGCTAATGCTATCTTAATCTATGTTTCTATGCTATATGTGGTACAATATGAAAAAGTGAAGTAACTTTATGCTTTGGCTTCTTCATACTCTGCCACATATAGCAGCTGATATATATAGCATAGAGCAGGAGTCCCCAGCCTTGGCAACTTTATACTCCATGGCATAGAGTATAACATTAAAAAGAAACTGTAGCAGATTACATAAAATTATTTGTTGCACAATAAAAGGTTTTAATCTTCAGCTAATTACTTGATACTGAAGTCTCTCTCTTTTTCTTGTGAATGTGTAGTGTGTGTATATGATGTATAAATGTTAATAAAAGGAAAAATATGAAATATTTATGAAATATGAAAAAATCAATTTAGCAAAACCACCAATAAATAAAAGGGGGAAAACTATTGAGGCCCTAAACTTTTGGTACATCTGCCAATTTTCCAAATTGTACATAATGTAGATATTTAAGTCCTCTTAGAAGCCACATTGTGATTATATTTACCATGCTGTATGATACATTGCATGTATGAGAATCATTCTTGCTTATATTTATTTAAATCTTTATTATGTATATATACTATTAGTTTTGCCATTGCTGCATACTTTCCAGATTTAAATTCCCAGTCATATAGATAACTTCTATGCTGTGAAATATAAATGATTCTTTACAAAAAGCAAAAATGGCTAGCATATTTATAATTAAATATAGTTGCATATAGAAGTTTAGATACCTTGGCCAAACAGTATGTCTCAATGAATTCCTCATGAACAGATGACATAACCTCTATAGTGAAACAGAGTTCCTTGCAGAACTCTTTCAGTTCAGAGATATTCACTGGCTTCCTTACATGCACTGAATATTTGAGATATCCCCACAGATTTTCAGTGATTCAAGTCAGGGAATTTTAAAGGCCATTCTAAGCCATCCATGAAGTACTTACATGAAAAAAAAAAGATGAATGCTACAGAAAATGTTTGAAAAGTGTTATTTATCTCAAAGGGAATATTAAAAAGTATTGACTGAAAAGGAAATTAATTTTTTCCACCTGACATACTATTTTCTTTTTCTCTGTCTGTAAATAACATCTATGCATTCAACTCTTGTTTGCTTTTTAGCGGCTGAGTCAGCTTTTGATCACTCTGGAATTCATTGAAACATTCAGTATTTTTCAGAAGTGCCTGCAACTTTTACACACAACTGTATACAGTACATGACACTACCCATTCAGACTGTAACATGGTAACTATCATAAGGGTACCCAGTACATTTCATAGTATTTTGGATAAAAGTAAGTCTCCAGATGCAAAGATCAAGAATTGATACCTACCAAACTTATTTAAGTAACTATAGTTCAATGATCTTGTCTTATGCTGAGTACAAACACACATCAGATATATTTTTAAGTTAAAGTGTTATCTTCTGGTTTTATTACAAAATGGAAAGCAAACTCATGACATTAAGACTGATTTTAGAGGCACCATAACAATAAAAGAAGCTCATATGTGCTGGAAAATACTTACTAAAATCACCAGTAAGAAATACTGCTTCTGCACCAGGAGCCCATTCTTTACAGTATAATCCTCCATCACTGAATCTGTTGATTCCAAATGTTTGGTAACTCTTTGTGAATTTGTTGAGACCGCCTTCATTTTCTTCACTCTTCTTTAATATGCGATGAAATGTATCGTACCTTCAATAAAAAAAGAAGTGGTTTATGGAGTTGCTACACACATACATACATACATACATACATACATACACAACACACACACATATATATACATATATATATACATACATAAAATATCCAATTAAATTCATGTTTTGTCATATCACATTCATTCCAGTTAACTGCTTTAAATATTAATATATACTGCTCCAAAAAATAAAGGGAACACAAACGTATAGGATCGTGTACGTTTGTGTTCCTTTTATTTTTGTGAGCAGTATATTTAAATTTATAGAGGCAATTGTTCAAATCGTCTGTTCTATTGTATCTTACTAAGCCCAGTTATTAAAACTTTTTTAAAAAACAACAGTATCCCAAACTTTCTTTAAAAAGTTTTTCTTCAGAAAACAAAATCTATAGCAGAGCAACCATGCTATGGTTCACATTATCTAACTTAAAAGGGTCATTTGCTCAAAGAAAACATCTGTCATAGTGACAACTAAGATATTACAGCTATGGGGAAAATGTCATTGCTAGGAAACAATTTAGACTTATTTAAAGCAATGCTATAGGTTTAGATATTTTAAGAAGCTCCTTGAGTTTCATTTACTGTTTATTCCACCTGATTATGTTAACATTTTACATGCAAGGTTAAACCATTTCTACTTACCAACCCTTCAAAATATTTTGAAGTTAGCCATGTAGTCATCTTTACTCTAGTTGATCTCAGAACAAGTTAGCAATATCACAAGTCAAACAGTGCTATAATACTAAACAGAAGGAAGGAAAAATTGCTACTAAATACCCTAGTTCCTAAACTATCTTGCTATAGTAAAAATTCTGTTCCATGCAGAAAGGAGAAAAAAAATAATTCTACTCCAACTATAATATTTTTAGTATTTGTTATGTGCTTTTGACCATTTTACAAAAACAAAACAAAAAAAAACCCTCTATCTATTTCTATGAAAGGAAGCTCCTTAGAGACATAGACATAATTATTCCTACATAGGAATTCTAATTGACAGTTTTAATGTTAGAGCAAAGAGATCTGGTGTTGGTTTCCCCAGCAGTGAATAAGACACAAATCATTTCCAAATGACTCACCAATCTATTTGAAAGTAACTCTGGAGTTTTGACCCAGCACCACTATCATACTCTGATTGTCCCCGGCAGATCTCTAGCTATTGGTGCTATATAGTGTGAAATGTTTCACTCCATTAAATCTATATGTGATTTTTATTTGCTATTTTTTTGTTTTGTTTGTTGCTCAATTGTGTAAATTAGTCATTATTATTAGTCTGTATTATACTGCACCTCAGTAATAGTTAAAAGATTAAAAAACAAACCTCCTCCTCATATGCCAAGATTTATTGTCTTGCCAGTTCCAATGGCCTCAGATTGGTACTTACACTGAACACACTCTCCTTCTCATTTGAAAGTCATCTCTGATGACAGATGGAAGTAGTAAAAAAAATGCCGTTCCATAACCAATTCATGGCTTGCTGTCTAGCGGTGTGTACTAAGTCTGATCACTTTGCTGTGAGCTGGTGCTGATACAGGCCAAGCAAGAGATATATTAGCTAAGAATAATGCCATATGATCAAAAGGATGCTGGGAGAATATTCTTCCCATGACAATGTTACTGGACTTAGGAACATTCAAAAACCATGCATCAAACAAGTACAGAAATACTTAGAAAAAGAAATGGCAATAACTCAAACTATTTGCTTCCAGACTCAAATCAAGGTATTGATTTTATGTTTCAATCCCTATATGGTTTAGAATCTATGCACTTACTGGTTTGCCTCTCTTCACCACAATCAGCTGAAATCAAAGGGACTGCTCAATGTAAGGTAAATGGACTGGGTGATGTCCTTGGTCATGACCACTTTATGAAATACCTCATTCTTTGAGTTATGGGAAACCATTTTCTCATTCACATTACCCAAAACATTCTGCTTTGACAGACTTTTGAATAGATGGTGGACTTGGTCTGCAATTGCTACTGTGACATTATTTTACATTTTTTATTTTATTATGATTTTATCTTTTTTCTATGTAATCTGCCTTGATTTCTTTGAAATAAAGGAAAATAGTAACATAGTTAGAAATAAACAACCAACAACCAACCCAAATGCTGAAATATTGACATGGAAAATGTTTTGCTTATATTTAATTTCATCATGAAATAAGGAAAAAGAAGCCTCTCTCTATAGTAGTAGTAGTAGTAGTAGTAGTAGTAGTAGTAGTAGTAGTAGTAGTAGTAATAATAATAATAATAATAATAATAATAATAATAATAATAATAATAATAATAATATCACCAGGCATGGTACATTAAGGTCTGTACTGGTAACCAGGCTCACAACTGATGCTAAATGATGTCCCCAGACCCCAGATCTTTCTTTGCCTGTACCTACCATAAATAAATTTAGAAAAATATGCTACAAAAAGATCTTGCATTTTCTTACCAGAGTTATTTAGATTCTCCCTTTTTATTGTTAACTGATTTTTATTTTTAATTACAGAATTGTTTTGAAAAGTCATCTCTTCTGAGAACCAAGTTCTCAGTGATTTTTCAATGCCTATCCTGCAGTCTCTTGTGCAGATCTTAGTAACTAATCTAAGTCTTGTATTTGGGACAAATGAGATGTATGATTCACTGGGATTATCTGGTGTTGAGACATTGTAGGTTATTCCCCGTTGGTATGTTAATACTATAAATTGGTCTTCTGTAGTAGTTTTGGCATCAGTGGCCCCTAAATAACATAAGTCAGTACTGACCTATGCAGCATGGTGATGGGAAATCATATTTACAGGCATATATTCCTTTTGCTTCGGGTATGGATCACAATACTAGATTTTGGGGTCAGAAAATTTTCAGCTCCCCTCTGTCAATCAATGTCACACTCACACTGGCAAAGCAGGAAAAATAGGAGTAGTGATCATGCAGATATTGGTATCTTATTTGATATGACAGATCAAAGCAAGAATAGATGGCAATTTTCTCTAATGGAAAGCCACTGGAATGGAATGCTGAGAGGAAGTTGCTTGTCTAAGAGAACTGTAAGTAGAAAGATATTATATTTCTGTTTTCCCTCTTCTGTTGAGGATCCTTGGAAACACTGTTCTGCCTACTGCAGAATCCAAAGAGAATAGCTTCAGATTTATTAATAGCAGAGCAAAATATCCATGTATGGCAATTTTGTCAATGATAGATCTATTGATGCCATTATTGAACTGGTAGTCTGACTCGGTGAAGAAAATGTAGGTGTTTTGTTTTTTCCCATCCTGATGGCAATCATCTTAAAAGGTTATTTCCTCTAGGTTGACTTTGATGGTGCTAGGAAAAACATTTCTGAATATTTCCATATGTGAAATACAGTTTTCTGAACCATTCTCAGTACAGTTAAGTACAAGTCTAGATGGCCATTTCTTCATTCTTGTTTCATATATTTCTGGCATAATGTGATCCTTTTATATGAAGAAGAAAAGAGACAAAAAGTGACTTTTTTGTTTATATTTCAAAATAGATCTCAGAGACCAGAGGTCAACATGTGGAAGAAAAGATAATGTCACCACCTGTTAGAACTCCAGGAGGGGAAAGGAATATATTTGTGGGACTTCCAGTCCTGTGTGGTAGCAACTGGTTGCGGGCATGCAGACTGCCGTACCCCGATGGCCAACCTTCGTCCTGCCTGGAGACCCTAATGGGTCCAAGCCGCCCTGGAGAGGCGGCAAAGAAAGAAGGGTGCCCCGGTGACTCTGGAATGATGGCGGTTGTTCCATTCGTTTTGGGGAAAGCCTTCTAACCCGACAGGAGAAAGGCTGTATTTCATCGATCAGCCCAAGCTACTTGCAACCAGAGTCCAAAAGAACTAACCAGCACTACAGTAAACAGCATGCTTGAAACTGGATGAGGAATCTGATTTTCCCTTTTCTATTCTAAGAGAGATGAATTCCTTAAATAATATTGTATGCTTTTCCCCCCTTTTTTATTTTATTTCTTGATATAAGTAATATAATACTGCTGAAATGGCCTAGATCAGGGGTGACAAACTGCCGACCTGCGGGCTGGACGCGTCACATGGAATGGCAAAACAGTCCCAATACATCGTGTGACATCACATGACATCACGAGTTTGACATGTCTGGCCTAGATGAAGGAAATGTTTTAGATAATTAAATGTGTCTGAATTTAGGGAAATTATAATGTATAAAAAATAAAAAATGTTTTGAATAAGAGCTAAAGCATTAGATGACTAGGCACATTAAATGGAATATTTAAAGATTAAATATATTTTTAATCATGGTTAAAAAGAATAAGAAATTTTGGGAATGAATATATATTAGCTTAGGAGGAATATATATTTTAAGTAGTATTTTACTTTTTATGTTTCTTTACTCTTGCTCTCTTTTCCATTTCTTTACTGTTTTTATCTATTCTTTAAGAAATGTAAAAGTGTTGAGATGGTTTATGTGGGAAAAATGGATTTAAATCTTTAAATGTAATTAACTGTTGAGAAAAATTTAACCAGCAAGAATACTTTGAACTTTATGGGAGAAATAAATCTAAATAAGGACTGTAACAGGATATAAGATGAGGCAACCAGAATGATTAGGTAGAAAAGAAATATTATATTGATGTGATCATTATTTCTACGAATATTGGGGAAAAAATCATATATGTAACTTATTTATCAAAATAATAAGAACTGTATTATTTCAAGGTTTGCAAAGAAGACATTTTGGGGAAATAAACTAAATGTACTATGTAGATTATGGATTATAGAAACCAATTGTTAATGATTTTTCTTTACAAATGTAAACCTAGCAAACCTAGTTTACCAACTATTAAGTGATTTATATTTTAAAAAATCAATAAAATATATGGGGAAAAAAGGAATATATTTGTATATTTAGGCTTAGAAACCTCTCAATTCAGGAAAGGGAGGCAAGCGGGGAATAAACACCCTTATGAAGTGCAATACGGACTGCAGTGCATGATCAAAGAAGGTGACTTGCTAAAGTTACTTACTTTACATATTAAAAATATGAACTTTACTGCTAAGTAGTAAAAGTATGTAAGGATTTCTTTGAGTTCCATCATCAGTTTTTTTCAATATGCAAGGCAGAACCCATTCCTCTCCCAAAAGAAAAGCTCTAAATATAAATTTGCTTTGTGAACAAATGTGTGACAGGTGATGGAATTCTGAAGTTTCTTTTAGTTTAATTTGAATGTATAAAATATAAATCAAACCAAAAAGACAGGAAAAGACAAGTTATACATGTTTAGGAGGAGAAAGGTCAAAACACAACAGCAAAATTGGTCAATTAGCTATAAAGCTATATAAAGCCTCTGTGTGGCTATCAGTTCACCTCTCCCAGACTCATGCATGTGTTCATGTGTGTATATGTATGTGTGTATGTGTGTGTGCGTGCATGCGAATGTGCACGCATGTGGAGGGCATCATACTCCTTACAGCTCCACACTGTGACATTGGGGAGGAAAATAATAGGAGAAATAAGAGAAGCTGCGATGGGAGCTTTTTGCAGCCTTCCACGGGGCAGGGTGCAATGTGATCGGCGGTACATTGAGAAAAAGAAACAAGTACTCAAAAAAAAACCACCCAGTTTTCATTAGTTTGCAGCCTGCCATCGCAGAAGGTCATTGTTGAGGCCGTGGGGCGGCAAGGGGCGAGACCCTACTCACCTGCCCGCACACACACACACACAAACATATGCGGAGGTCTGGGAGAGGTGAGCTGAGCACCACGCAGAAGCAACGACGGAGGGAGGGTCAAAATGTGAAGCCTCTGCCCACCACTGCCTGCCTGCTGGCAGTTTAAAAAAAAAGCAGGAGAGGGAGAGAGGGAGGGAGGGAAGGAAGGAGTCAGGGAAGGAGGGAGGGAAGGAGGGAGGGAGGGAGGAGAGGCAACTTGGTTGGAAATGCCCCAGTTCAAAGGAGAAAGCAATTTTGTGTTCTATTTTGTTACAGACAGAACTTTGTTGGCAATCCAAGTTAACATTGGTATTCTTGAATTGTGAGTTCTTAGGAAAGTATCTCCTCCTGGTGAGTTCCTAACAGCCATTTCCAGTGGAGAAAACAGGACAAAGCAGAGTGGGGAAAATATTTTCCTTTGCTATATTTCCAGTCTGAATTAGACCAAGGCAGGATCCTTACAAGAGAGCCCTTTTAAGGATTATGTATTAATAGAAAAGCAACTAACTTACCTCTATTCCTAAATCCTAAAGCTGTTGCACATAAAAAACAGAAGAGCCACCATTTTGATAATTTTGCTGTAGTGTTGTCTATGGACGCCCCCACTAAATGCAAGCACGGTATAAACTGAGCCTGGTTTGTTCTCTATCTTTTAAGTGGCCACAAACTACCAGCAAAAGTGGCATTTGATCACAAGGCAAGGAGGCATTGAGAAATGTTTCCCCTTTTGCATTTGAGCATCCAAGAAAGGACAGGAAAGGAGAAAGGGAAAGAGGAAAGAAAGAGAAAAAGGAAAAAGGGAAGAGAGCAAGGAAGGAAAAAAGAAGAGGGGAAGGAAGAAAAAAGAAAGGAGACTGAAGAGGGAAGGAAAAAGAAAAGGGGGAGGGAAGAAAGGAAGGAAGGAAGGAAGGTAGGAAAGTAGATTATAATGAGAGGGAGGGAGGGTCTGAGGGAAGTCCTGCCATAGCACTTGGCCATGACCAGCCCTGCTGTCCTTTTGCCATCCCCTTGTCCCCTCCTCCTAACTCTCCCATCCTTTGGCTGAGGATGCTTTGGTTAAAAAAACGGGTCTCCTCGCATGGAGAGGGAGTGGCCTCCCTCTGACCCACATTTTGCTCTCTCGCACAAGGAGAGCGAGCCAAGCAGCAGCAGCCTTGAGAAGAAGGTAAGCTCAGCCAGGCACCCCTTGAGAAAGGCTGGGCTGAGCCTGCACTTCCGGAGGTCCTCCATGTGGCCTGAGAGCAAAGGAACCGCCACCTAAGAAATTAAAACCGGTACGTTTTTCCTTTTTTTTATGGTTTGTAACATTTTATTAGATTATGGAATAAAATACAAAAATACAAAAGCAGATAGTAGGACACAGTAGGGAGGAAGGAGGGGAAAAAGTGAGGGGGAGAAGGGAAAAAGAAAAAACATTGACTTCTGACTTCCTCTGTTGCATTAGAATGAAGCATTAACATCGAACCTCAATTTTTTACTTTTACATAGTAGTAATAAACTAGCTATTTCTATAACAACAAATGAATTTAACCAGTAAAACCCAAAATTCTGCCCCTTTTTTTTCCAGTCATCAAGTTTTTGACTCCTTGCTAAGCACTGGTGGTACTCGAATGCCGTCATGTCCTAAAAGTGGTATAATCTTTGAAAAGGTTGAAAAGCCCTGGCATAGAATACTGCAGATCTTGAATGGAATACGCAATGATTGACTTATTCTGTTAATTTTTAATGCTTTTAATTGTTAAGTTGACCAGACTCACTTTTGGCTATATAAATCAAATCAATCAAATCAAATCAATCAATAGATTATTTAGTTATGAACCCAATTTTTTTTTACCACAGTTGACACCCAGCGGGGCAAGGACTGTCCAAACAAAACTAAAATCTATATTATCAGTAGTAATTAAATCAATGTTCTAATGAATTTGAGAATGGGTTCCATATATGAATATCATATGTATATCTGTATCTGAATGAAAATTTAACTACAAATGTAGTAGTATTAACTCAGCATTGCTTTTTTTTGCAAACACTGTAAATATTAGATTACCTAGTCAGACACAATGCTCCAAGCAATATCAAGTATAATTTTCCTGAAAAGGTTCATGGAGACATTGCTATGTATGTTTTATACCAAGATACAGAAAGGAAATAAAGATCATAAGAGAAGGTATAGCATAGAAAATTGGCTTTTTTGACACATGAAAGCTTTTCAAGTATTATTGGTATAGAGATGTGATTTTATATCACATAACACCCTAAAACAGAAATTCAAACTAAATAGTATCTTAATATCATATCGATTGTCTCCTAATTCATATGATATATCAAACTAGGATATCAAAATAGTTATATATACAGATGCCTAGCCTATTAAGGAAGAAAACTAGACTTGATTTGGCTATTAGTAGCCATTACTCCAATTAGATTGCACTAAATTGTAGAAGTAAAACCAAGGCTCTTGGTAGAAAAAGTACAATTGTAATTATTGTACTTTTTAATTATTTCTTAATCTGGTAATCAGAACTGTACACAATATTCAATGTACATTTACTAAACAGGTAGATCTCACTTAACAACTATATTTAAAATTGGCAATCCATTGCTAAGTAAAGGTAAATGTAAAGGTTTCCCGTCTAGTAATGTCCAACTCCAGGGGATGGTACTCATCTATATTTCTTAGCTGAGGGGGACAGTATTGTCTGAAGATATTTCCGCGGTCCTGTGGCCAGCATAACTATATGCTGAGACACATGGAATGTTGTTATCTTCCCCCAAAAGTGGTACCTATTTATCTACTTGCATTTGCATGCTTTCAAACAGCTAGGTGGTCAAGAGCTGGGAAAAATAACAAGAGCTCACCCCGTCACACAGTGCTCAGATCTCAAGCTCAGACTGTCAGCTTTCTATCTCACAAGTTCAGCATCCTTAACCGTTGAGCCATCATGCCCACATATTGCTAAGTAACATAGCTGTAAAGCTAAATATCACAAGACCATGCTGACTCACGACAGCAGTTCTGGCTGTGGTCATTTGTAATCATTTAATGTGACATCATATTATTTAATGTGATTTTGTGCCAGCTTCCCCATTGACTATGCTTGCTGTTAGACCCTGTGAAAGTCTAAAATTATGGAGTTACTAAATGCCTAAATCAGAATCCTGTGACCATTCCTGAACTACGACAGCCACAACTTTGTTTTCTTTTTCATCATCACTTCAAGCTATCTGTATAGAGATATAAAACAAATGCATACATATACACATACACAATTTGATAATTTTTTTTAAACAACGTCCAACGTTAGAATTAAGTTTTCACTCCATGCTATTGCTAATTCAATTGAATTTCCTTGTCTGGTTAATGACTCCATCTCTGTGCATGTGGTTCAGATGTTTTTCCTCTAATATTAATCATTTTACACTGTAGCCTACTGTCCTTTCCTCCGGTTACAATTTCTTTTGCAGTCCCTCACTATATTTCTTTTGGCTTTACTACTGTAATAATCTAGTAATATCAGTTAAAACTCTTGTTATTACTTCACATCATTTATGAACAACTCAAAAATACCAGTCAAGCAGTGAAGCAAAGGAGCGTTGGCTTACCTGAACGCCTCTTCTCAGCATGATGATGAAGAATCCACCAATGGGTTATTTCAGTCCTCCTGCCCAATCAGACTAAGTTGTCAAAGTTGTCACGCCCATCCTTGCCTGGTACCTCCCAGTTTCAACGACGGCAGAGCCAATGACAATAGTCCGATGTGATGACTCCCAAGAGAGGGAAAAAGAAGCAACCCCCTGACACGTGGCCTAACTGACCTCTAGAGGGGTGGGTATGGATTCTTCATCATCATGTTGAGAAGAGGCATTCAGGTAAGCCAATGTTCCTTCTCCAGCATGATGGATGAAGAATCCACCAATGGGACTTACCAAAGCCCCCATTGTCCCTATGGGAGGGAGTCAGTTGGGACCTGTGTCCCTGGTCTTGGCACTACCTGTTGCAGTATTCGTCGACCAAAGGAAGCCTCAGCAGATGCAAATTTGTCCAGTCGGTAATGCCTAACAAAAGGGGAAGGCAAAGACCATGTCGCCACCCTACAAATATCCTCTATAGATGCTTATGTTGCCCATGCCAGAGATGTCGCAGCAATGCGAGTGGAATGTGCCATCACATGACTTGGAACTGGCAGAGAAAGCGACACATACGCCCCTATTGTGCACGACCTGATTCACCTGCCTATGGTAGAGGCAGATACCTTCTGCCCCATGGAAGAAGGTTGAAATGAGACAAATAGGGCTTCTGACAAAAGGCCGCCATGCACTTGATGTAACAGCACAGGGCCCTGCATACATCCAATGTGTGCCATTGCCATTCCAGGTCATGTGATGGACGGGGGCAAAAGTTTGGGAGAATAACCTCCTGTGCCCTATGAAACACTGTGTTTATCTTAAGGATAAAGGAAGGATCCAATCTGAGAACTACCCTGTCCTCGTGAAATGTGCACAGGTCTTTCCTGATAGATAAAGCGGCCAGCTCCAAGATGCGTCTGGAGGAGGTAATGGCAATCAGGAAAGCAAACTTAAGTGACAAGGATCGCAAAGAACAGGTTCTAATGGGTTCAAAGGGTGAGGCAGTTAGGGCCTGTAGAACCTGGGGTAGTTCCCAGGAGGGATACCTATGGACCACGGGCAGTCTGCTATTCGTAACTCCTTTGAGAAAGGAGCGGACCATGGGATGCTGAGACAAGGATTCTAATCTGTCCCAGGAAAGTACCGTGGAAAGAGCTGCTACCTGCCTTCGAATGGTGTTGGATGACAACCCCTTATTGATGCCCGCCAACAAGTAGTCTAAGACCTTTGGGATGATTACTTTGGACAGACTCAAGTGGTTCTTGTCACACCAATGACAGAAATTCCGCCAAGTGTGATCGTAAATGCGGTTAGTCGCTGGTCTCCTGGCAGCCTGAATCATGTCAATCACTGCTGACAAGTATGACTCCTGAGTCAGGGTGTGACGTTCAAACGCCAGGCGGCCAATTGGAGCCATTGGGGTCTAGATGTTGTAGAGCCCCTTGCGTTAAACGTATGCAACTGTCAGGAATCTGCCACAGAGAGGTCGTGGAAAGGTTCACTAGGTCTGCAAACCACAGTCGTTTCAGCCAATGAGGTGCCATGAATATTAGCTCTGCCTGTTCCTCTAGGATCTTCCTGACAACTGCTGGAAGCAGAGGGAGAGGAGAAAAGGCATACAATAGGCCCTGTGGCCATGGGCTGCATAGTGCATCCGTCCCCTCCGCCCTCCGAGAGGGGAAGCATGAAAAGAATCTGGGAAGTTGAGCTTTCTCCGGCGAGGCAAACAGGTTTACAATTGGATGGCCAAACCTGTCTGTGATTTCCATGAAGAGATCCGGGTGCAATCACCATTCTGAATGGTCCACTATTGACCTGCTGAGGAAGTCCGCCTGCCGGTTCGCCTCTCCCGAAATGTGTTCGGCCCTGATGGAAAGCAGGTTGGTCTCTGCCCAGGAGCCCAACGCCCGAACCTCCATCATGAGGGACCTGGAACGAGTGCCCCCTTGCCGGTTCACATGAGCCTTTGCGGCTACCTTGTCCATGAGGACCAGCACATGTTGCCCCCCAATCTCGATGCGGAAGTGTTAGAGAGCCAGATGGATCGCCCTGAGCTCCAACCAATTGATGTTGTGCTTCAGGTCCAACCGCGACCATTGACCCTGAGACAAATGAGATTGGAGGTGCGCACTCCAGCTGAAGAGACTTGCGTCCGTGGTCAGAAGAATTCGGTGAGGCTCTTTGAAGAGAGTCCCCTTGCGCATGGCTGAGGATGTCCACAAGTCGAGGGAGCGGAGGACCTGACAGGGAACCCTTACCAGTTGGTTGGAGGAACTGGTGCACAGTCTCTGGAACGGGAGCAGGAACTATTGGAGGGTCTGGGCATGTAATCTGGCCCAAGGCACTATCGCTATGCAAGATATTAATTTCCCCAGTAGCTGGGAAAGCAAAGCTAGTGTCACTACCTACTCCCTGCAGATCCTGAGGACCAGGTCTCGGATGCTGTTTCGACGGTCTTCTGACAAGAACACGTGACAAGAGTCTGTGTCTATTACCGCGCCCACGTGTAAGAGGCAGTTAAGGGGACCGTCTGGCTTTTCTGGAAATTTATCGAGAATCCGTGGTCCTAAAGAGTCCTGATCGTAAGGGCCAGATCCGACTGGGCAGTCGGGATCGAGGTTGATTGGATCAGAATGTCGTCCAGGTAACACTGGATGCGTACCGGGGCCAATCTTAAGTGTGCTGCCAGAACTGCCAGGATCTTGGTGAGAACCCTGGGGGCAGAGGACAGACCAAATGGTAGGGCCTTGTATTGGAAGTGACGGTTGAGATGACAAAACCACAGAAATTGGTGATGATCCAGGAGGATGGGGATGTGTAGATATGCCTCTGTGAGATCGATTGAGGTCATGAAATCCCCTCGCCTGACGCTGCCCAAGATGGAATGGAGCGTCTGCATCTTGAACTTCTGATACTGGAGATGGTAGTTCAGGCCCTTGAGGTTGAGGATTGCCCTCCATCCCCCTGAGGATTTTGGGACTACAAACAGGATGGAGTAATATCTCTTTCCTACCTGGTCCGCTGGGACCTCCTCTATGGCCCTGATGCTTAATAAATGCCGAATGGTGTCTGTCATGAGACCCCTTTTTATTGGGTTTCTCAAGGTTGGACAAGAGACAAAATGATCTATGGGTCTGGTTATGAACTCCAGGGACAGACCCTCCCTTATGGTCTGTAGTATCCAGGAGTCTGTGGTTGTGTTTTCCCATTGGTGGATGAAGAGAGCGAGTCTGCTGCCAATGAGATGGGGTCCCCCCTAAGTCACTTGGAGCAACAGAAGGGACGACCCCCTCTGCTTCGAAAGGAAGACTTATTCCTTTATTAAGGGCATCAGAGACATCTGCTGGTAGCCTGGCTGCTGAGAATAGTGGGGCTAGGGATTCATCCACTTTAAGCACCTCTAATAGATCTGTTAAATTTGGGGGCATATCTACTAGCTTGCATTCAACTCCCCCCTGTGAAGGTTGTGCGGCCGGGGATTCCCATTGTCCCTGAATATTTTTAAGGAATAAAGGGGGACAGGGGATTTGCTGACGCCAGATTACTGGTTCCGAGAATAGCAGATTCGTGTCCTGGGTAGTGGAAGTTTCTGGGGTGGGAATAGGAAGTGATCTTACCCGCTGCACATGCCCTGTGAAGTAAAGATGAAAAAAGCAAAGCGTTAAAGAGCCCTGCCATGGGATGAGGATCTTGTGGAGGCTCCTCACAAATTGACCACTGGTCTGCAGTGCAGTCATAATCAGAGGAGCTGGAAGAATCAGATCCTGGTGAATGGGGGGGGGCAAGACAGAACTAGGGGGTCAAGCAGTGTGGGT
Source organism: Crotalus tigris (assembly GCF_016545835.1). Taxonomy (NCBI): domain Eukaryota; kingdom Metazoa; phylum Chordata; class Lepidosauria; order Squamata; family Viperidae; genus Crotalus; species Crotalus tigris. Next base: position 120,663 of record NW_024100143.1, on the reverse strand, counting down.
CGTACTGAGACGGTTGGCATTGATGAAGATTTTGGCAGGGAGAAGATCGTTGATGACTTGAGGAGGCCATTGCTTGAAGGACTGCCTGCGATATCATGGCCTGCAACTGATCAGTAAAGAAAGGATCCTGTGAAGAATGAAGCCCTCCTGCAGTCGGGGTAAAAGCCACTATAGGTTCCGTGGAGGGGCCCGGCGGCTCGAGTTCCTCCCCAAAGAGGGATGGGCCTCCCTGACCAAAGGTCTGTACTGAGACTTGCTGAAGCTCTCACTCTGGGGACCATGCCCGTGTTGAAGTAAGCGATTGCGAGTCCACTGCGAGAGCTGTAAGCAAGGAAAGTGGTTGATTTGCACCCTTCCCCAGCTGACAATCATTGAGGCCAAGAGAATTGCTTCTCCAGGGCCTGGTGCGAGTGATCGGCCTGCTTGTCAGCTGACTTGCTTGAGCTCTTGCCAGATTTAGACTTAGCTTTGGCATTTACCTTAGCTGCGGCTTCTTTTTTTTTATTGAAAATTTTTAAAATTTTACAAAATAAGAAAAAACAACCCTCCCCAACCCACCCCAACCCTCCCACTCCCTCCCTCAACTTTCCCAGAGCTGAATATAGGCTTAATTAAATTTTCTTGAATTCTTAAAAAAATATATATATAAACCATAGATAAGTCTAAATACATTACTTAAACTACTAATAGAATAATTAACAATAATATATATATAAAAAAGAGATAAATATTAAAGAAAAAAAAGAAAATACCTAAAAAAAAGAAGAATAAAAAGAAAGAAGAAAAGAAATATAAGAAAGTAAAATAATAATAAAACATATAAAGAAAAAGAAAAAATAATACAATCTATAAAATATTAAAATTTGTATATAAATTATCGATAAACTAAGTAATATTTTTTTTATATCCAACTTATGTTGTATAAAATCTATCCATTTTTCCCATACCACAAAAAACTTCTCTTGCGATTGATCCTTTAAAAAAGCCGAAATCTTTGCCATTTCCGCCAGATAGGATACTTTAAAAAACCACCCTTGCAAAGTATGCAGAGATTCCTTCTTCCAGTATTGCCCTACTAACAACCTTGCGGCTGTAATTAAATTTAACATCAGTATAACCTCCTTAGTATCACAATCGGTAACAATACTTAGCAAAAACAATTGTGGGGTAAATTTTACCCTCCTTCTAAAAATTCTTTGAATATTCCACCATATCTTAATCCAAAAGGCTTTTATATTTTTACACGACCACCAAATATGGTAATAAGTAGCATCCAAAAAACCACATCTCCAACATTTAGGCTGTAAGTCGGGATACATACGAGACATTTTTTGTGGATCAAGGTGCCATCTATAAAACATTTTATAAAAATTCTCCCTTAAGTTCTGGGCTTGTGTAAATTTAACATTTCTCACCCAGATGGTTTCCCAGGTATCTAGTAGAACTGGTTCACCAAAATTTTGTGCCCATTTAATCATACATTCTTTAATTAATTCTGGTTCTGAGTCCAATTCTACTAGCAACCCATAAATTCTCTTAATATGAGTTCGTCTTTGATCTTTTACTTGTTTAACAACTTAGCTGCGGCTTCTTGACAAGATTTGCAACTGGGTTGCTTGATAGCAGCAGAAGCCTGTGGCTCAGTGTTGTCTGCCATGGTTAATCGAGAAGGGTTCCTGATGCGGCACTGGAACCATCTCGATCTGCAAGAGACGTCAGTTACCCACTGTGATGGGACTGACTTGCACGTGGATCAGCGTGGTCCGGCCCACCGGCCAAGCAGGACTCACGCTGGGCGCATCAAGGCGCTCGTCACCAGGGGAAGAGGCAAAGTTAATGTGTCCGTAATGCACAGTCCTGTGGCCCGTGTGGTGACAAGATCTCATGTGTCTCACTTTAGTGGCGATGGTCAGGTCCTAGTGAGCAACCACTAGATGCAGAGTGGCAGATGGCTAAGGTGAAGAAGTGCTAAGTGGCAAAGGCCTGCACAAAATTGTATGTGCAGTGGAGAATTGGTGCTAAGAGAGCTGCCAAATATAGTGAAAGCAGGGAGTAGGTAAAGGTCCTCTGAATTTAGGTTGTGAAAATAAATTTCGAGTGAGATTGGAAGCTGTCAGCTGTACGCTGGTCTAATTTATAAGGAGTGAGGCCCAACCGCTGTGTGAGGTGATCAAAATGGCAGCCACAACGAACGGGAAGGGAGCAGTTGGTGAGGGAATCCCAAATAGTGCTAGCAGCTGTAAAACGAGGAAAGCAGCTCTGACTGACCAAAATTGCTAGTGGCCGTTTAATGGGCACTACGAGTAACAGACTAATCCTCCTCCAAGGTTCAAGCCTTCAAAGGTAAGGATTGTCAATGCCAGCAAACGGTCGCCTTGCAGCATGCCAAAATTGCAGCTACGCAGCCAAGAACAAGAAAAGGCAAACCCTTTAAGCCTGAGGAGCAAGAACTTGAGATGGCCAATCACTGCTCCAAAAATGCTAGGAGACGCGCAGAGAGCAGTCTCCCTCTCCTCCTGATCTAAATAGATTGCTCAGGAGAATTTAGCAATCCACGCCGAACAGCTGAGAGGTGCGGCAGCCGCTACGCCTCCCAGCAGCGGCGGCAAGTCCAGAATCGAAAGTAGCTGAAACTATCAAATCGGATGAATGCTGGGGAAAACAGCAGCAAGATTTTAACACTTGCGCTGAAACTAGCTCTTCTAGCTGTGGCCAAATGCTGTTAATGGTCCCTGAAGCATTTGACAGACTAAGGGCCACCAAAATGGCGGCCGCAGCTCAAACCTACAGAGTTGACAGCTAAGGGAGGCTTCAGGGGACAGAAGCTCCTGGAGGAGAGCCGAACAGCTTCTGGCTGTCCTGTCAAAGAGCAATCCCTAATGGATTCCTAAAACCTTGAAAAACTTTGGCAGAACAGCGTTCCCAAAATGGAAGCTGCAGCCCACTGTGGAGCTGACAGTTAAGGAGGGGGAGGGGTTCAGATGGCAGAAACCTAAGGATTTTAAGAGGAAAGTTGAACAGGAGTTATGTGGCTTCTGTTTTCTTTCCCCTAAAACAAGAATCCACTAATAGGTTAGATGAAAAAATATTTCCCCTGAATCAAACCTGTCAGAAGTCAGAATTTGGGAGTCAAAATTGTCATGTCCTCATGGGTGAACAGACTAAGTTGAAACTGGGAGGTACCAGGCAAGGACGGGCGTGACAACTTAGTCTGATTGGGCAGGAGGACTGAAATAACCCATTGGTGGATTCTTCATCCATCATGCTGAAGAACAGGGTTGTATCAAGGAGACCACTAATCGATCCTGCTAAACTTAGCTCACTGAGAAGGGACTCGAGTCAGTCATATTTCATTGTGTCTCTTCACAGAATTGTTGTGAAGTAAGAATAGCATGAGCCACCTTCCCAGCATTTACAAAGGTCAGTTTACATATAATTAGAAGGCTAAACAACATTACAATTGGATTTTATAAAACATGGGAATTTTCATGAAATGGTTTGTCAGAGAAGTATGCCAGTCACAAAATGCCATTTTGTAAAAGAGTGGGGAAGTGCCTGCCTTTCCCATAGATGAAGCTGCATGGCTTGTAGTGCTGAGATTACCCTCTAATGTTTAGTTGACTGAGAGAAGTCTGATTGGAGGTACTGGAAATAGGTGGATATCTGGGAAAAAGGTATTCTTGGCCCAAATTACTGAGTGTCTGTGGCAGAAGTGTCTCTGAAATTCAGAATAGGTACAAATTTGCTTAATGAATGGTTAATTCAGTAACCGTTCAAAATCACAACGGTGCTGAACAAAAGGAGTTACAATCCATGCATGAAGATACAGCTTCCCTATGTTCACATGAAATTTGGGTACTTGGCAGTCTGCTTGCCTTCATGACAGGGGGATATTACAACTCTCCCACCTTTCTATTTTGGCCCACCTGTACAGCAGTGCTGAAGCTGGTCCAATGTAGAGGCTCAGTGCCTTCAGCAGTCTCAGCCAACTGACACTGCCCCAGACTTCTATATCAATGCTATTTATTATTATAAATTTCACTTTACCATGTTCTCCAATATGCATAAGCCTTGGAGAATGATATTATTGGTCTCCAGCCAGTATTACCAAGGATCGGATGCATGCCACTTTTCTGCAGGGTGGCCTATTGGAGGAAGCGCCCATTGCATCAAGGCCTTATTTTCTGGAGCCTGTTCACACAGGAGTTTGGAAATCTTTGGAAACCCTATGGAAGTAGGTTCCATTCTTCATTCTTGTTTAACATCATAAGAACTGTGGTGGTGCAGTGGTTAGAATGCAGTACAGGCTACTTCTGCTGATTGCCAGCTGCCAGCAGTTTGACAGTTCCATTCTCCCCGGCTCATTGATTCAGCCTTCCATTCTTCTAAGGTCGGAAAATGAGGACCCAGATTGTTGGGGGCAATATGCTGACTCTGTAAACCACTTAGAGAGGGCTGTAAGTCTAAGTGCTATTGCTATTATCTACATAAAGCTGCTGGGTAAGGTCATCCATTGATTTTGAGTAAGGTATCAGTGTACTGATTATATTTATACTTTATATTGCTATCCAGGCTGCCTGAGTGATGCTATGCAAATTCTGTCTCAATATGTCAAGATTGTGGGGGACTGAGTTAAGTGTAACAGGCTCCAGGAAACCCTAAGTAAAACCAAGTGCTTATGGGTTTTGGGACCTCCTGATTTGGGAGGCTTCAATCTTTATTTCTGAAAGGGTTGACCCTGCGCCAGGCAGATCTGGTACATAATTTGAAGATTCTTCCAGGCTCACAGCTCCTTTTCAAGGAGCAGAGGGCAACTGTGGCTAGCAGAACATTTGCACAACTTCAAATTGTATAACAGTTGCTCCCATTACTGGACTGAGGAACCCTGCTCACAGTCACTCATGCCCTTGTGACCTCCAGACTGGATTATTACATTGAACTGCCATTGAAGAGCATTCAGAACCTTCAACTATTGTGGAATGCAGTTGTGTGAACAGTTACAGGAGTCAATTACTCAGCACGTGTGACACCACTGCTTTGTAAGCTGCAGTGACTTCCAGTGTGCTTTTGGATGATTTTAAGATGTTGTCATGCTCCAGGATTCAAAATTTTGAAATCTGCTCCAAGTAAACCAGTGGAATGTCACCCTTAGGAAATACCAAGTCAGGAATCATCTGGGTTTAATTAAACACAGGCGCCATCAGAACACCTGGAACAGTCAGATAATGAAGTACATCCTGGACTTGAGTGGAGCAGACAGCAAAGCAAAAATTAAAGCTCCTTGCCAAACAAGAGAGTAACTGTCTTAATTATGATAGCTGACTGCAGCAATCTTTAGCCGTGTTTCTCTTTTGGAAACAATCTGAACTCAAATTCTGGCATATTGTTCCTATGTATTCTGCTCATGAAAACATTCTGAAACTCTCACCTTTAGACTAGTTGAAAAATTTAGCTTGGTTCTCTGAACTTCAGATTGGATTTTGATTTCTGTTATGCATTTTTCTGTTGAGAGCGAAATCACCCAGGCAAGCTTTCTTTCTAAGAGCTTCTGTTTTGATTTACATTTCTTTGCTTGTCTGCCATTTACTCACTTAACCTTGAGAAAATTGCTATTCTAATTTAGCAACTTTCTATGTGTGTGTTTGAAACCTGAAACAAAACAGGTGCTTGGAACTGAGTTAGTTTCAGAACTGTCTCTCCCCAATTGCCTCTACCCATCATATCAGATTTGACAGGAAAGGAAGGCTTTGGGTACCATCAACTAAGAGCTGATTTAGACTTCTACGTCACCGCATGTCAGAGAAAATATGCACCTGTCATTTAGAGTTCCATAGTTGTTGTATTTATACTTTTGAAAATGTTAATGTTCTGACTAGAACAAAGAACAGAACAGAAAATCAGACTAACCAATCAGCATGCAAGATGTGCATTTCCATACAACACGTAGTTGAGATTTAAGAGGTGTGCACGTTGACCTGTCTACAACCATCTGTAATCTACACTTACCTATCAATCCCCTCACAGCATGGGTATGTGTCAACAATTACAAGCAGTTGCCGACAAGTCTAAATCAAGCTTAAGGAGTATTAGATGTCAGGGCCCAGGAAGAGAGCCCTTCTTGCTATAATGTCTGCCCTTTGGAAAATTGTTCGCCCCTCAAGATTAGATTGACCCCATCCTTACTGGCCTTCTATAAGTCCTTAAAAACATGGTGTTTGATTGTATGGATATTGGTTGGATAATGATTGGCTATTCTATATTTTATTTTTATTTTTTTATATTGTGTATTTTATATATATTGTTGTAAGCTCCCTGAAATAATATATACATGAGATGAGTGGCTATATAAATCTTATCAAATTTTTAAATATTTTAGAAATCCTTTTCCTAAAATCTTTCCTGAGTTTTACAGACAATGGAAACAGTTCCAAACAAAGGAGATGATAATAGTCCTCCACTAGTTTTATCTGCCAAGAATAACTGTTAGCCCTTTACACGAACCAGTGGTATACTTGGAAACAAAGAAAATGCTAGAAGTTTGGCAATTTTCAGTTTCTAATTTAAATAATCTTCTACTATCAGGTTTGGGGGTGTGATGTCTCAGCACTTAAAAGATGCTGAGCTTGTTGGCTTCCAGTTCCGGTTCACGGCTGTGCAGTCGAGCAAAGAGAATCGTCTCTTCGCTCATCGAGTTTCCCCTGCCGGTAGACTCCTTAGAGGGTCAAAAAGATGCTCTGGAGGAGCATCTTCCGTTGAGGAGGCTCTCGGATAGTTGCAAAGGAGCGGCAGCGTCCTCTGTGCACCGAGTATCTCCTTTGGGCCGACAGGGTAAAGATCAGCCAGTAAAATGGCCGATCATTTAGCTGTGCCAACCGCAAGCCACAGGATCAGTTAAGCAAATGGACCCACCGTGGAGAACTCGGTAAGACTTTCCTTTTACCTCTATTTTCTTTATGCCTGTGAGAATTTTTTTTTTCCCTTTGGAATTACTCCCTTTTCTGATGAAGCAGCTTTTTAAATGGGGGAAGAGAAGCACAAAGGATTAAATTTATTTTTGTTTTATTGTTGATTTTATCTTTGGAGATTGGAGCCTCAAGAAAGTTTTTTATAACATTTCAAGAATACTGTTTGCTTTTACCTTTATGGTGTCTGGAAGGATTGAACATCTGATTACTTTTTGAGAGACACTCTCTGACAAATTTATTCATTGAACTTGCTATCTTTTCTTCACTGGAAAAGCTTTTATTTTGTACAAAGGAAAAAGGCGAGGAAACTGGGAGATGGATATTGTGATCGCTTTTTACATATAGTCTCCTTTAAAAGGATAAAGATTTGAAAGATAATAAAGATGGAAGAAACCGGTGTAGATATTACTTATAAATATATTTTGGCCAAAATTTTGGAAAATACGAAGAAGATAATTGCCTGTTCAAAGGAGATTTCTTTGTTTTGACAAGGCAAAAGACAAGAACTAAGTGAAACATCAGTTTATACACAAGAGGCTTGTGCCCTGCTTATTGAGGTGGAAGAAGTAAATCCACAGTTAGACAATCAATTGATTTTGGAAAAAAGATTTGATATCAATGGACAAAGGACTTATGAGAAGGAACTGGACGATCTTGTTTCAGAATGGCAAGTTGGTTTGCAGACGTCATTTGAATTTGAGATAGAGAAAAAACATGGGAAAAAGAGAATCATGTGAATAAAGAGGACAATATAAAAGAAAGGATTTTAAGTGAAATTTACTTACTGTTAAAAGAAAGGGAAAATGATGTTCTGCTACAAGTCATTCAGATTAATCACACTGATCTAACAAAATGTATAAGAGGAGCTTTCTTTTTGGAGTGTATAATGTGGCAGGCGGAGGCCCGATTATGGAAACCTGTTTGGACTAGAAAGAAACCCAGAATAAGATACAAATATTAAATCTGATTATAGTAATGTGGTAAAGGCCTTATAGCAATTTGGATTGAGTTGGACTTGGATTTTGTTAAAGGGGCTTTATATATTTTTAATATTAGAGATGGTATAATGAGAAAAAACTGAAATATGGGAAATGATGGAATTAATTATTGAAGATTTGGAGACATAGTGAAAAACAATAGAAGACTGGTGAGAAAGAGAAGAATTTATTTCTGGAGTTAATAATGCTTAAATAAAAAAAAAAACAATTTGGGCACCTGAATAGTAAATGAATGTGTTAGTTTAAGATTAAATATTTGTAAAATTAAGAAAGCATAATACAGAATTTTTGGGATGGATAATGAGTTTGTAAACTTTTATTGATTAATGAAATTCATATAGAGTGACATATTCAATGAAAATTTGTTTTAGAAATGTTTTAATAAGCCTATAATAACATAAATAGACAGAGAATGTTAGCTTATTTTTAATCATATAACTTGGATAAAATGTTATTATTAGTGAATGAATTGGTTTTAGAAAGATATTGACTTGATTATAATGTTCTTAAGAAATGTAGTTTTATAGATTAAATTTTTTATTGATTAATGCAGTTGATGGTTAGATATAGTGATGAATGAATTTATTTGAAAACGTATTAATTTGATTATAATATTCTATATAGATAGAGAGGGAATTTTTTAAGAAATATATGTACTATGTTATTGCTTGTTTTTTTAAAAAAGTGGATCACCATGTTTCCACATGAGATCTTAAGCTGTGTTGATGTAAAATGGAAAACTAATAAAAATTGTTTTGGAAAAAAAATTGTTTTGGAAAAGATGCTGAGCTTGCCAACTGGAAAGCTGACAGCCCAGTTTGAGACCTAAGTTCCGCACAACGGGGTGAGCTCCCATTATTTGCCCAGCTCCTGTCCACCTAAGAGTTCAAAAGCCTGCAAATTTGAGTAAATAAATAGGTACCACTTCAGTATGAAGGTAACAGCATTCTCTGCATCTCAGTGTATAGTCATGCTATCCACATGACTACAGAAATGTCTTTGGACAACACTGGTTCCCTCGGCTAAGAAACAGAGATGACCACCATCTCCTAGTGCCAGACACAATTGGAAAACCTTTACCTTTTCTACTATCAAGTAGACAGGTCAGCTAACATACATGCATTGATCCTCTTAGTATATAAAGTTCTTAATATATATTAGAACTTTTTGTTTGCTTGTGATGGTAAACAATTGATTTATCCATGTAGAATTACCAATGATATATTTTTTTTCCTATTCTATGGAAAAATGGCAAAACTTCTGTCCTTTTTTGCATTATTCTAAAATCCAGGAAAAAAATATTTGGCAAAAGTCATGGAACAGAGAATAGGATCTTGGTGAAAACTACAGTAGCAAATAGAAAAGGACAAAGATCTCTTTACCTTGCTACTGGCCAAAACAGTTTAAATCTAACTCTGCAAAGTGCTCCTCTCAGCAAGAAGTGCTGAGTCCAGCTCAATTGTGAACTTTCTCTCTGCACATTTCTGTGCATAGTTCATATAGGTACATCTATGTAAGCATAAGTAATGTAGTATTACCAAATATGTAGTGCCCCCAATTCCCCCCAATGGAATTCTAAAAGATCCCTTAAGCATCAACAAGCTGGTTTGTTTTCAACCTATTTTCAACAATACAAAGAATTACAAAAACTTCAGTGTAGTGTAGAGTTCCATGCATGCTTCAGTCTTGGGTTTTGTTGGCAAGTCACCATACAAAATATGTTCCAATTAATAATCAAAAATGCAGACACACAGAATATTTGAAAAGATTAAACAGAAATAATGAAATATTTCCTTGACATTTCCAGTCAGCAGCTGTTAATTCTGCTAGAGATGTAAATACTAATAAGTAATTAAAATGTAGTAAGTGAGCAGCATGTTAATATGGTTTTTTTTAAGTAAGAAAGATAAAATAAAAATGCTATTTGGTAGTTTTAGAAAGAACATATTTTCTTAAAACTACATTAAGCTAAACTATTACAATTTCCACATTATTTCTACTGAAAAAATAGTAGCATTACGCCTTGCTTGTGGGCATATTAGCCTTTTGAGGATAAAAAATGACAACAACAACAACCACTAACATATTCTAACATACTCTAAGGTTAAAACTGCATTTATATAGCAGTTTTATAAAAAAAAAAACTTTCAATTTCAATTTTACATAAGATTGTATATCAACATGACTACTGTAATCCTGTAAGAAATCTAAAAAGATGTAAAGCATAATTTTTCAAGCATTTATGCCAAAATACATATTTGAATTTTTTTTCTTAAGTATACTATACTACACTATACATTTTCATATTACCTTACTGTACTATGTTTTTAAAAGAGAAAAAAAATAAGATACTTATCCTGGTCTATCACTATAATAAAATATTTGATTTGATTTGAAGATACTTAAAAATCATGGCTATTTTTTACACATTCATATGTGCAAGTTCTAAAAAGCCAGGGCTTTGTTCAAGCATTTAATAAAATCTGGTGGGTTGCCTCTTCCTGCCCAGACATTCCTCTTAGCACAGACATACAAGATGTTCCTTGCTCCTAGACACATCAAATAACTCCTATGCATGATAGTTTTACTTTCTTTATGTTAAATTAATGCTCAGGAACGGGTAGGCAATACTCTAATTTGAGAAGAAACCTGTTGAAATGCAGAGACATATTTGTGTCTAAAATCACTAGACTAAGACTTTGCTAGCTCATGTTTCATATTACACAAGAGAAAATAAACTGAAAGGTCAGTGGAACAGTTACAGCATTGCCCTTTTCCAAGGTAATCAGCAGAGCATGTAGCAAAGACGTGAACACAACCGTGACTAGAAAGACAGTACTTGATAAAGAGGCACTACATGGGACAAAATACTATATTCCTAGTACCATCTGAAGAGATCACACAAGAGGCCTACCTTGAGTAATTCTGATTTATTACTTTAATTTGAAATTGTACTCTTGTTAAACATTCAGGTTTTCGTACTGCCAAAAAGATAACTGAATCTTTACTGCTGACCATTAATCACATCCATAGGTGAACAACAGAAGCACTATAGTTTATTAATTTGTTTGCAACAGTCAAAAACAAGACATTTATTACAATTAATTCTGCTGTTTGACAATGTATGTAGTAAACTGAACACCATACCTCTCTGTCATTGAGTAGATTTAAAAACCTAGGATTCCATTGTGAATCCCTTTCCATTTTAAAATAAGCATAGTTCTCTTCATATTATGAGCATATTCTAATCAGGCTATAATAATTGCCTTATACGTGTATGTATGTGTGTATAATTGTGTGTTTTTTGTATGTGAAAGAGAGACGGAGTTGTTAGAAGACATCCTTCTTAAGTGTTTTGTTTACTGGAAGTTATTTTTAAATTGATCTGTTAGTAACGGCACATCAATTCTCATTTGATCCTGTCAGCTATTTTGTATATCAAGGTCAAGCATGGAAAAATATAGATGTAATGAATCCTATGGCAATTACAAAATATAAGTCAGAAGTCAAGCTAAAATGGTTTTATAGAAATCAAATTTTTAACAAACTGCTGCAAACCAGGGTGAATTTGATTTAAATCAAGTCGATTTAAATCACGATTTAAATCATGATTTAAATCACTAGTATAAAGGCTTGATTTAAATCAATTCGATTTAAATCATAATTTTTAAAGAGCAACTGTCATCTCTGTCCCTCCTCTGACCCGCAGTTGACTCACCGACAGTCCCATTCATTTTAATGGGACAGCTGGTGATGCTGCAGTGATACAAGGTGAGGGATGTGGCGGGCAGCAGATGAGTCGATGCCCACTAACAGGCACTGCCATGATGGATCTGAAATGACAGGTGCTCTTTAAATGTAAGGATTCATTCTTGTTGGGAGTTAGAATCTTTAATATTATTTGTAAACAAAATGAAGGTTTCCTATTTAGAATAATAAGCTGTCAGGTTAGTAAAACAGCAATATCAGAACCAATTTTAGGTTAACAGGTTAATCACACATAGTTGGAAAACTACTCAAATTCTTTTATTTAATTAAAATACTTAGAGCCTGATACAGATGTATTTCTCTTCAAACAATCATACAGTTTGTAATATACGTAGATTTGCAGAACAATGGGATAAAGGAATATTCCTGAACTTTGTTTTATGATTTATCTCACGGTTACTGTGAAATTGTATGAATGCATCAATGCAGTGCATGTTATCTCAGCTTGCAGAGCTTAGATTCACTGAATAAGTTTATTAAAAATGCAAATACTGCAGAATATACAGCCTCATGCTACCTAACTAAGCTCCATTTCATGCTGAATAAACTAGATTATTAATGAATCTTAAATAGAAAACTAGATTTAGATAGATTTTTACTCCAAAATCATTGATTATTATCCACTGCAAATTGTTATGCTTGTACTATCTTTGAAAACAAAAATTATATAAAGGCTCAAAAATTACCTCTTGTTTCAATTAAACTGGTTTCAGTTAAAGGCCATATTTAGCTATGTTGGCAGATAAGACAAGGGTTGTTAAACTTTTTCGATGAAATAAATTATCTAGATCGTCTCCAATCTAATTTTAGACAAGAATATTCTATATATACAATACTAGTCAACCTGATGGATAACTTGGAGTAGAAAAGTGATACTAAATGATACTAGTCTACTCTACTCTACTGCTGATCTATCTGGAACTCTCTGGAGCATTTCACTGTATTCCTATGGCCCAGCTGAGAAATCTGTGGGCAGGGAGAGAAATACTGTGTTACAACTCTATTCTATCTATCTCTAGACACTATAAGAATGTATTACTGAGAGAATTCTACTTGGTTCCTTGGGAGTTATCATTAGAATTCCCCAAAAGCTCTATCTTATCTCATCTGCTATGTACCATGTAGATAAAACTACATGAAGGATCATCTGTGGTTTTGTAATTAATCAGCATCAGCATCCACAATACCCAATTGCCTTCTCTAGAAAGTTTGAATATTTCAAGTGTCTCTTGGGAAATAGAACACAGATGTGGAAAAGAAACTGAAGCTGAACAGAATAGATGTTGCTGATTCTGGTATACAGGCTTCAAAGTTCAGAAATTATCACTAATTTTAATGGATTATAATGAAAATGCAGCAATGGATTTTGGCATTGCTCAATTTTTTATTATTGTTATTATTGAAGGTAAATTTTGATGGTTTAGTAGAAAGGGTGAGGCATAATTGAAGAATAACTCTATTATGTTATGTTATGAATTGAGCAAAGGGAAAGGAAAAGAAAGGAAATTCAGAATCTGAAATTCAGTAGATAATCAATCTGTAACTGAGTATTGGCATTCTGTTTAAGATGACAATTAAAAGATTTATGGAGTCTTTGGTGCTCTCTGAGATTGGTTATTTGCCTGCAGATATTTCATTACCCAACTAGATAACATCATCAGTGCCAGTGAGTGTGAGAGTTGCTCCCTGTATATCTATAGTACCTTGCCCTGCCAATATTGGAGGAGGTACAGTCTTCTTGGTTATTGTTTTCTGCTTGCTTAGGATATTGTTTTCAATTTTAAGCAGAAAACAATATTCTAATCAAAGACAAGATACTATATATTGTATCCATATATCCATATCTATCTATCTATCCATCCATCCATCAAGCAAACCCAACATCCCTAGTACTGATGATGTTAACTAGTTGGGTAATGAAACATCTACAAGCAAACAACCAAGCTCAGAGAACACCAAGGACTCCATCATTCAATTCTGAACTACAGATATTCTCTTCTATTGCTAAAGCAGGGTGTCAAACTCAATTTCATTGAGGGCCGTATCAGCACTGCGGTTGCCCTCGGGGGGGGGCGAGAGTGTGTGGCCAGGGTGGGTGTGGCCTACTGGGTGGGTGTGGCCTATTGGGTGGGCATGGCCAGCTCTATATCGTTTGTGTCAAGGGTGCCTGTGGGAGCCTGGGCAACAGTGGGACAGTTCTGAGGGTCTCTGGCAGAAGGGGGTGGGACCGGGGCAAGTGCCAAGGCATGGTCTACTGGAGGAGCCTCACTGCCTGCTGAAACTCCTCCGCTGGAGCCCATCAAGCCAGATATGTGAAGTAGGCAAGGGCCATTTGCTGGCCACTTCCAGGCAATGGTGCATTTCTTCATTCCTCACAAAGGGTGACATCTCCCCAGCATGCACCCAGGGGGCAAGGCTGACACGGCAGGGGCTGGTTCCTCACTGTTTCCAGATGGCCCTGTGGAGCTAAGACTGAATGCATTTCAGCATAGATGCCACCACAAAATTGTACATTGGCTGCCAGCTGGCCTGGGCCAAGGCCAAGGCAGTGGGGGCCATTCCCTCACTGTTTCCAGGATGGCTTCGCAGGCCACATGAAACCACTTCGCGGGCCGCATCCGGCCCCCGGGCCTTGTGTTTGACATGTCTGTGCTAAAGGATTTATTACAGTCTACCACATATGGACTTTAGTGGGCAACCTCTGGGAAATTATAGAGTACCTGATGGGCAAAATTAAAGCTCTGGAATATTTTTTTTACCAATGCGGAGAGGGTGGAAGCAAACCCTAGCATCAAAATATCAAAACTGTCCATGATTTTCTGTCAAGTGTTAAAGGGCAAACCATGCAACTAGAATGTGCATTACAAAATGTAACTGGACAATCTTTGGCTACTATACAGATATAAGATCTCACAAAAGAATCAGAATGCTATGAATATAATAGGGCAATGAATATAACAGGGCAATCAAGGTTTTTGAATATAATGTCTGTGATTAAATATTAGTTTGGAACTAAATGCAAGAGTTTTGAAAAAATTTCTTCAGAGGAGGTGAAGGTGTATGGGTTAAAATCACAATCTAAAAAAAATTCCTCTTATGGATAGTACAGAATTGCGAATTTTGATAATTTACTACTCCCCTTCAGTTATATGTTGACATTGGCATAAACAATTGAGCTTTCCAATCCAGACATTGCCAAGTATCATATGGTGGTTTTCCAAGGGAATGAGACTCAGTTGTGAGAAACACTTGCATAAATCTAGTCTGAGTCTCAGGATGATGATCCCATGTAGGAACCTTATTAAATTATGATAATATTATTTTAAAGATGAAAGCCTCAAGGCTATAACTAGCTATAACTGATATAGAGATTACTATAGAACCATTTGCTAGTAGTGAAAACATTGATCTGTGAAACTGAGAGCTTTTGGTCTATGTAACCTAGAGATTTTACTAGTTGCTATTTCTGATAGTCACTTAGGTGCAAAATTTAAGAATTATATGTATACTGTAAGAGTCCCTACTGGGTGCAGTATTAGTATTGACGAAGCATATTACATAGCGGGCATATATCAGCTTGCCTGGTCACTCATTTGTATAGAATTCTGGTAACAAGAGCTCTTCCATTAGTGGCACATGTTCTGATATCCTTCAGGTTGAATTACTGCAATATGCCCCATGTACCTGATTTTGAAGATGATCAGAAATTACAACTGGCCTAGAATGAAGGTTAGATCAGACCTGAGCATTTTATGATCTGCAGTGTTGGCATCAGTGGGGGTGGGATGTCAGTGGAAGGCAGGGCACTGGGGTTGGGGTGTTGGTAGCATCAGGGTGGGGCATCGAGGGCAGTGGCATGGTTAGGGACAGGGCAGTGGCAGCAGCCCTCCACAACAGTCCCAGTTTCCCATGTGACCACTTGGAAAAATTAATGACCCAACCCCTGGTTTAGATTGTTGTTGGATTCCAGGATGAACTACATCTCCCATTTGGAACAGCTGTGCTGGTTACCAAGTCTGCTTGCCTCCCTATAGTACACCCTGTCCTTTCAGATCTCCAATAGGGTATATTTGGCAGATCCTATGATGAATGCACTTAACAAAAATAGCTAATTTTACCTTTTCTATGATGAGTCCTACCATGGGAGCATAGATAAAAAAGCAAAGCTGTCTGGCCTATCACACAGCTTTCACATTGTACACATTGTATTAGCTATATACAAAATCATTCATACAATTTACAGGCTGCTTGACTCCCAATAACTTTGGATGGGTTACAGTTTTTCTATATCACTTATATCTATATCCACACATAACTGATATATCAAAAGTCAGACCTCACGGATGAATCAGAATATGTTATATGAATTATTTTTAAGAGAAAATTTTACTGTGCTCAGGAATATTTAAAGGTCAAGCAAATAAAGAACTATTGAGAAGAAAATGGTAAACAATACAAGCATTAATTTATATAATAAATTATCAATGAGTCCTGACTTTTGATACATACTCTACATATAAACAAAGCTCCTCGGAGAACCAATGAAAACCCAGAAGTAGTGTACAAAAGAGACCAATGAGGAGCAATCCAGCTTCCCATTCATTCCCAGGAGTGACTAAGGCCTTAGCTGAATTGCCTACTAAATCTTTGAGGAAAAGTCCAAGTGGTCTCTGAAACCCATCTGGATACTTCAATTAAATGGAGCAGATTGATCTAATAGGCTCTACTACCCTGTATGGCAGGATGGGCTCAGCAAGCCAAAAATCAATGAGACTGATATGTGCACAGAATATTGATAATCTGCTCTAAAACAAAATCTTATTGCAATTGCACTACCCCTCCCCCCAAAAAATCCCATATCTAGAAACCATATCAAACTTTGATCCATAGTTGCCATGGAGGCTGTGAACCTCTGACATACTGAAAACTCAATATCATCTAATAAATTAAAGTCTCCAATGACAAACAAACATGGGAGTCTCCAAATTAATCTGGCAACAGAATCTATCAGGTTCAGAGTTGTTAAAGAAGGAACTTAGTATCTTTGAGGAAGAACTGTGAGGAGAGGAGAGGATACAAAAGGGGAAGGGAGGGAAGGGGAGGGGAGGGGAGTCAAATCATAATAAATGAATAAAAAAGAAGTTAGGTGGATGTGAAAAAAAGGCATTTCTGGTGGAGGAAGAATTACTAACAGTGTTAGAGCAATCTCAGAGGTTAAAGTGGGCTAGGTTATAGATAATTTCTCCTTCGCATAAGAATTACAGGAGAAACTAGGTTGCATTTGCATTATAATTCTTGATTTCATTGTAGCTTTTAAAATAGATGAGAAATATCCCATAAATAATGGTATTCTGCTAGACTGACATCTTGACAGGGTCAAGATGAAAGCCATAGAATTTCAAGGTTTTTTTTTTTTTTAACAAAAACTGTACAATGCACAGATAATTAACAGGAATGTTGCCACTTTTTTGTTTATTCCTGACTATAATAAATGCTTCTTTTTTTGTCTACGCATACTGTTGTTTGTTTTCTATAAAAAAGGAACAGGTACGATCAATATTACCCTATTGAATAGCATAAAATCCAGGCAAATGCCTTTTGTTCCTGGTTATGTTTATCTATTCCCAAAGGCCCTTAGTAATTCAAACATCTAAGGCCAGTGATGCAATACTGTTCAACATTTTTTTCAAGAAATCTGTACTTATAACAGGATATTGTAGAATACTTCAAAGGTTTACAGGATTGTTCCTCCTATATGTTCAGATTGTTATTAAGTATTTATTGTATTTATGTAGCTCAGGCATGTCAAACTTGCAAAGTCACGTGACCTCACACGACATATCGTGACTTTTTCCCCATTGCTGGCAATGGGGTGGGCGCGGTTTCAGCAAGACACATCCAGTCCATGGGCCGGCAGTTTGACATGCCTGATGTAGCTGAATCTAAGAAAGTGTATCTCATGAGGCGGTCCACATATGGAATTTGTATCTTTTGCTGACGATAATAAAACTATCATAAATAGGTTTCCAATGAGTAGTCAATATTAAAGGAAAATATATACAGTACAGTATGTATTTTAATGTAACTACAGCAAATAATATCCTTATCCTCCTCCGCATCACAGATTCACATAACTGATTATTTCTATCATCACGGTGAATGTTACTGTGTTCTACTGAAGAATATGCCTGTTTCTAGTATCAAATTTTACAGTCATACATTATTTACCAATTCTTTTTTATACTGAAAGAATGCTGAAGAATAAGCAATCATCTGGTATTTTTATCTAAGTACAGTATACTAGGTTTTGTGATAAACTGCTATTACCATGTCACAATAGGTAGTGATATTGACAGTTGCAACCCGTAATATTTTGTCACAATTTTACCATTTTATTTGTTCTTGCAGATTTCACTGACAACTAAAATGGGCAACTTTGCCTAAATAAAAAAGCATTATTATATTAGACAGTGATCAAGTGAAATAAAAAAATACAAGCAAATATTACTTGCAAATTTGTTTTGATTGTGATATCATCATCATCATTCCTGAAGAAATTTAAGGCAGGAATACATCAGGTAATACATACTGTGACTATTTTTTTCTATGAACACTTCTTTTGTTATTTATCTATTTGCCTGTTTTTAACACAACTTTTATTTAAAACAAAACAGAAACTGGCCTCCTGCAAAATAAAATCCAGTTATATGAGAACAAAACTTTCTTATCAATGATTATTACTATTTATATCTTCTATTCTTATTTTTAACTGTTAAAAAAGAAAATGAGCCACAATGAAGCTAGCAATTCAAACTAACAGCCTTAAATCTTTTGTTTTCTGTCTTTCCATCAACAATTGTCCTCTTTTCATTAAAACATACTTTTCTTTTATTCTGTTTCCTGTCCTATAGAAACAGGTGGAGTCAGTACACTTCAGGTCCCTTTGATTAAACAATGCAACTGATGTAGACCATCACATCGTCCAGCATTCCCCTGAAATTTGTACTACCCCACCCTAATGATGTTCAAAATGTCTTTAAAAACCTGGCTATTTTCTGAAGCCTTGAGTTAGAGTGGGTGCCAAGCTCTTACATAATTCTATTTGATTGAGGATCTAGGTTTGTTACATTATTCTTAGGAAGAG
This sequence comes from Crotalus tigris, assembly GCF_016545835.1. Classification (NCBI taxonomy): domain Eukaryota; kingdom Metazoa; phylum Chordata; class Lepidosauria; order Squamata; family Viperidae; genus Crotalus; species Crotalus tigris. Next base: position 101,788 of record NW_024100143.1, on the reverse strand, counting down.
CTTCTTATCACTTCTAACTCTAGATCTCTATCAAAAGCTAGCAGAAACATTGATTTTAGATATATAAGCTAATATCTAAGTAAGTCAACAAGAAATCTATTACATACTACTCAAATCAACTTGTATATTAGAATGAAATCACATTAATACAACTTTGATCCATATTTAAACTTTATGGAGTTTAAAGCTTGATTTAATTTTCATCTAATGAAATTGGAATTCTCATCTTACAGGGTATTATTTAAATCTTTTAAAATACCATCACTACGCATGTAACTGAATATTTTGACATTATTGTCCAAATTTCTCTATTTTTATCCTTATTAGGTGTAATAAACTAATGCTAATGGATTCCAAAGAAATTGCTAGTGTGATTTCCAGTTTCTGCTCCACATTATCTCACTTATTTCAAGAATTCTACAAATAGGGGATTTAAGAGAAGAAAAGTTCTAAATCCCATGTAATATTTAATTATATGACGTGTTAAAAATAAGCTATCATGATAAAAATCATAAATTTTGTTAAAAACAATGAAACATTCTTTTAGTTGCAATTTAATTTTGCTAATGAACAAGTTGCTTTCCTACAAAAGATTGGAGTATCACAAAGATTAATCACCATGGATTCCTGCTACCCTACGGATAAATCAGAGGAAATACAGCCAAGTGAATCCTGCCAATATCTTCTGAATGCTTTAATACTATTGCTGGAACCCAACAGGAGCTTAAGTCATCATTAAGAATAAGAAGAAAAAATTACTGTATGTAGTAAATAGATGTATTATTTACACCCATCCACAACATAATTGATCAGTGGTGATCCAGACACATGAGCATGCAATACAATAAATATTTAAGTGGTTAGTTCAATCTGTCAGCCAGCTAGCCAGGAAGGAAGGAAGGAAGAGATAGTTCCTCTGGTCCAGTTGTAAAGCTTTTTGAAATTGCCTTTTAAATAATTTTGCCAAGGTATGTAAGATATGGGTATTAATCTGATGCTAAGATTTCATGACAAAATGGTGAGCATGCCACAAAATCATCTGCAGCATAGAAGAGGAAGAAAATCAAGGAAGAGATTAAAATGTCACTAAGTTCTTCTGAGAAGGGGTTCCAGTTTTGACGTCATAGTGAAGCAGACGCAGGAAGACAGAGCTCCATCTTTCACATTCGATTTTGCCCCACTGTGGGGACCCTGGAAAGGTTCGAAAGGTGTCCCGTAGAGGTGACAAGCAAGGAGGAGACCCTCGTTGATCGCCGGGAGGCCACAGCCCTCCTGTTTGATCTGAGGAAGCCCTCCAAACTGGTGGGCAAAAGATTGGCTACATTCACATAGCCAGTCAGAAGCTGCTGTCAACGGAAGACAACAAGCACTAACAAGCAATCTTATAGCAACGTGGATGAAAGGGGCGTTGTCTTACCTGAACGCCTTTTCTCAGCATGATGAATGGCGAATCCACTAATCGGTTAAACAAGTCCTCTAGCCCAATTAGACCAAATCAGTCAAGTTGCCACACCCGTGCTGGACTAGATCACGCCCCAGTTTCAAAGAGGGCGAAGCAAATGACTGGATGATGTGTTGGCTCCCAGACTACTGACACCGGCCTGACTGCAGATTAAGGGGAGGGATGGATTCTCCATTCATCATGCTGAGAAAAGGCGTTCAGGTAAGACAACGCCCCTTCTCCAGCATGGAAGAATGGAGAATCCACTAATGGGACATACCAAAGCCAATGTGACCCTACGGGCGGGAAGCAGGCTGGTCCAGTGTCGACATAGCCTGAACCACCTGTTGTAAGACTCGGCGGCCAAAGGAAGCCTCTGCAGAGGCAAATTTATCGAGTTTATAATGTCGGATAAAGGGGGAAGGTGAAGACCACGTCACCGCCCTACAAATGTCAACAATAGATGCCTGTGTATGCCAAGCAGCAGATGTAGAAGCACTTTGTGTGGAATATGCTGTCAGAAGACTTGCAACTGGCAACGAGCACGCCTGGTATGCCTCCGCAATACACACGTTAATCCACTATTTTTTTTTAAAAAAAAAAAAAAGACTTCAAAAGTTTACAATATAAGTTTTGTATTTAAAAACTGAAAAATTGTGTTAATGACATCTAGTGGTGAATTATGGCACTACAAGTTATTATGCCTAAAAGAAACCTGGCTTGAGGCCCAGAATTAGATAAGACTTTGGCTGGCCTTGGAAGCTTTTACTTTTGAGAATTGTAGCTGAGAAAAAGGAACTGACTTGGGGGCTGCTTATCTGTGTGGCAGAGACGATAAAACTATTTTAAAATTGGCCTGACTGAACTATGAACACAAATACTGACTTTCAGAACTGTATTGTGGAACTATTTTCCTGTAGAAGAAACATACATTATTGATGGAACATTTTGGATTATAAATATTGATTGATAAAAAAACCTTTAATGGTTCTTTCTTCCCTCTGGACTGAAAGGATGTATTGCTCATTGGACAGAAAAGTTTGAATTTTACTTACATTTGCTTAGGGGAGGTTTAAGAATGGCTAGTTGGCTAGATAATTTATAAAGGCCACTTACAAAAAAAATAAAATGGATGTTCAATACTTAGCTCTAAATGGTAAAAAACCATCCTTAACATGTGTCTCCAGAATACTCCATTTGACACACCACCAAGAAAATACTGATAAACCACAGAAATTCTCTCCATGTTGAAATTAATACAAGAAACAATTGCTTTAGCTACTGATGAGATTAAAAATAACACAAAGGAGATAAAAGAACAATTTTCTAATTTAAATCTACAACTCAGAAAATAACTACAGAGAAGAAACTAGCAACCCAGAAAATAGAAGGAAAACTAGAGAATGTTGACACAAATATTGAGGATCTAAAGGAAGAAACTAACAACCAGACTCAGACAAACGAAGACTTAGAAGACACAATGATAATGTTGGAAATGGAAAAAGCATTCTACAAACCAAGATTTCAGAACATACTGGAGGATAAGGAAGAAGAGCTGATGGAATGGAAGACAGAGCCGTTAACAGAACTGTGGGGAACTGGAGAAGGAAGGAAGCTGTTTAATGAATATCAATGGGCTATTTCTTCCAAAAATACTTTAACTAAATTGTTTCTCTTGTTTCAAATAATATACACAAAAACAGAGGAAGAATTATTTAATGATCCAATTGCACTGACTTGGAAAGTTAGTTGGTAAAGGAGGAAAGCTAGAGTAAGACTGAAGGAAACAAAAGCTTTCACCTCTTAGAGGGGATGTTATATCACTAATTAGATGTTCAAATATGGTTAAGAATAGACTGTTAGAAATAGAAGTATTATTATAATTAGATAGGATTTGTAATCAGAATATCATATCTTGGTATGAAACTGGAAATAAGAATAATCTAAGAACTTTGAATAAGGGAAAACTTTGGTTACTCAAATATAACTTGTTTTAAAATTATAAATGATTGGGATAGTTTGAACATGGATGGGAAATTAAAACTGAAAAAAGCAAAAATACGATATGGACTGAATAACTGGATATTGAGTGCAAATGCAATTAAGATATGTTTTGGTTAGAAAAGATATTCTAAATTGATACTATTGATGCTATTAGAAAAATGTAACAAATGTTGATACACAACTGTATATTTACTAACAACAATAAGAATTGTATTTGCTTAGTGTGGAAAAATGTTTATTACCAGAAGAGAGGATTATTTGAGGGTGTAATATTGGATTTAGTTTGAAGAAGCTTACCACAGAATTATTAATGGACTCAGTCATCACATTCTCTGTTAGGCACTTGATTGTAAAAATAGAAAATTAATAAAATATTTATAAAAGAAAAATTAAAGCACTTGTGACAAAAGTTTAAATTGAAGCATATTTAAACTTTCCTGATCAGAAGAGCAAAAGAGTAACAAACAATAAATTAGTGTGGGAGTTGCATAACACATAAGTATTCCTCAACTTACAACTACAATTGAGCTTAAGCAAGGTAGTTAATTGAGTTTTGCTCCATTTTACCTTTTTTGCCACAGCTGTTAAGCAAATCACTACAATTGCTAAGTGAATCATGAGGTTATTAAGATAATATGGTTTCCTCATTGACTTAGTTGGTTAGAAGCCAGCTGCGAAGGTTACAAACAGTGATCACCTGATCCCAGGACAGTGTAACTGTCATGAATTCATACCAGTTGCTAAGTTCCCAAATTTTGATCAGGTGACTGTGAGGATACTGCAATAGGTGTAAGTGTGAAAGCTGGTTCAGTGCCATTATAACTTTGAATGGTCACTAAAAAATGGTTATAATTTGAGGACTATGTAAATATTAGATTACATTGATAGTAATAAACTATACAAAAATCAGTATGTTTTACAGCTAAAATGATTCAATAAATTAGACAAATACTTTAGTTTCAAGTGACAACCATTTATGTTGGAGCATCCCCATCCAATAATAATAGCTTATTATTAATATGGTACAATAATATATTATATTGTTACATATTATAATTTTGTATTTTTTTTCCTCTCTCAAAATTAATGTGTCAAGATGCTCTTCATTCTGGATTCAAAGTGAAATTCTCCTAAAGCTAACTAATCCAAGAAATTTCCTACGTCTTATTAACATGACCTTTGCTGTACTTTACATAGTGCTTATATTAAATTTCCAAGGACTACTGTGACTGAACTTTAAAATGCAGTTATTTGTTTATTCAGCTATATAACTTTAATGAAATCCAAGTTCACTGACATGGTTTGAAGGAACAAAGTATTTTCAGTAGGACAGTTTGTGCATATTAATAAGAAAATGTAAATTTTCTGTGGATTTATAATATATAACAAAGAAAAACATTCATGCTTTTTTTAAAAGACAGCTTATCAATCATCTTGTACATTTGCTTTCCTCTTTTTGTGCACAAGGTGCTTCTTACCTCATCTCTTGCTTTGTGGATTTTTCTGAGCGATGCAAGAGACAATGAAATCATAATCAGGGTTCCTCAATCAATTTCAATATCAGATTAGCTGATATATCAGTATGTTATTTTAACATTCTGAAATTCATTTTAACAGAAGAAACATATGAAGAGAAAACTCCAAAAGAAGCTGTCCTTCTTCCTCCTCTGATGTTTCTACCAGGAAATTGAGTGACTGGACTGTTAGGCTACTTGGTCACAAAATGGTATTGGTATGTAATAAGACCAGGTCCAACCATTTTGTGGTTGATAAATGTGCAAACCTGATATATGTTACTGAGACCTAGCTGAGGAAAATCAGTGATATCACCTTCTCAGAAATATATCCATATGGGTTTCAAGTCTGCACCAACTTGGATACCAGGGACAGGGAAGTGGGATCTGTCATGACACCTAAGCAGTAGCCAGTTTACAGTTCCAGAGTTGGCTAGGTATGGGTGCCTTTCTTTTTTTATATAATATATTTTATTAATTTTTAACATGGTCACCTTAATATTCGGTAAACAGTGTGTTGTCTGGGTTTACATTTAAAAAACATTCACTAACAATTGGTTTCTGTGATCTATAATCCACATAATAGCTTTACTTGATTTCCTCTTCTGGGTGCCTTTCTGTTCAGTGCTATAGAGCAGTGGTTGCTCTAGTCCAGCGGTTCCTAACCTTTTCTATACCTCGCACCCCTAGAACGCTTCTGATATATTCTTGCACCTCTTACAAAAGTTCAAAATAATGGCAACGAATTATGCATATACATTATAATTTTGAAACTTCTAAACCCGGGTTTTCGCACCTCCTGGAATATCTTGTCACAATATCTTGGAATATCATCTCACACTCCCTGTTGGGAACCCCTGCTCTAGCTGATTAACTGTGTTGGGATCTGGATGAAGGTAGTATTCCTGTCCTTGTACTTTTGACTCTTTCCATGATCTTCAATACTGTCAACAATTGTACCTAGTTGTGGAGATTAGGATTGGAGATACCATTTTAAATAGTCCCGCTTCTTTCCCAGTTCTCAGTTCCAGATAGTGGTGGTTCGGAGGCAGAAATCAACAAAATGACTGCTTCATTGTGAGTGACATAGTGATCAGTTCTCTCCCCAATTATGTAACATCTACTGTATGTGGTACAGGTTATGTAATAGTTTGGAGTTCAGTACCATTAATATGTAGATGATACCCAACTCACATCACGATCGTGGGCCATATTAGAGATGTGAAGTTGTGTTGGAGTCTTGTCCTGCTGCCTGTAGGCTATGGAAATAGGATAGAAAAGAATAAACCAAATTGAACAGAATTAACTATTCATGCATCAGGATCTCGCTATGTCCAATTTTGCTCTGGGAAAGGGTTGCACAACAGGTCTGAAACTTGAGCATCAATCTGGATTCTCAAGTCCTGCAGAATCATTAAGAGGCATGTAGATGCAGTTTCCTTCAGGACTACACGTTGAATATGGCCGGTTAGCCAACTACGAATCCATGTGGTGGTGATGCTGTCTAACTCACATTTTTCTATTTTATCAGGTAGTAGGTTGTAATCTACTTTATCAAATGCCTTATTGAAGTCCAAGTAAATGATATCCACAGCATTCCTCTGATCCACTATTTTTGTCACTTTGTCAAAGAATGCAATAAGATTTGTCTGGCATGGTCTGTTTGACAAACCCATGATGGCTTTTGGTTATGACTGTATTTGCCTCTAGGTGTTCGCTGATTTGTTGCTTGATGATCTTTTCCAGAATCTTCCCAGGTATTGAGATCAGGCTAACAGGTCTGTAGTTCCCTAAATGTATTTTTTTTCTTTTTTGAAGATGGGAACTACATCAGCTCTTTTCCAGTCTTCTGGTAGTTCCCCAGTGCTCTAGGGTCTTTGAAAGATATAGTTCAGTGGTTTTGAGATCACGTCTGCTAGTTCCTTCAGTGTAATCTATCTAGTCCTGGTAATTTGAACTCGTCTAGGGTGGACAGGTGCTCACATACCATTTGCTTGCCTATTTTGTGTTTCTAATCTGTTTTTTAAGGTACTGTTTTTTAAAATACTTTTTTTCATTTCTGTGTAAAGACAGATGCAAATAATGAGTTAAGCAGTTCTGCTTTCTCTCTGTTTCTTGTCACTTTCTTGCCATTTTCTCCAATTAATTGATCAATTGTTTCCTTGACCTTTTTTCCTTGCTTTTTACATGTTGAAAAAAACTATTGTTTTTATTTTTGTTACAAGCCTTAGCTTTTGTCGTGATTCCGTGCCAGCCTGTGTTCCCAACAGCTGAGTCTGGGGAGTCTGAGGAGGAGGGGCCTGGGGAGCCATCGGAGTCGGGGAAAGGCTCTAATGAGCTCCAAGATTCACATTCCAGTGAGGAGCCTGGCCCTTCCGCTTGTGTTCAGGATGAGATGCAGCTAGATGGGGAAGCTGGGTCGGACTCAGAGGATGCACAGCTGGCAGAAATGAGAGACGCCCGCAAACGAAGACAAGCTGGGAGAGTAAACCAGAAAGAGGCAATGGGACAACTCCAGAAAAGGCACTGAGAAGCCACACCTTGAGGACTGAATTACAAAAGAGGAATGTGTGGGCGGTGCTGGTTGCTGAAGGCAACCGTTGCAAAGTACTTCATGGGATCATGTTCTGTTAGTATTGCTGTTGACTACTTCTCCGTTTTGCATTGTGTTTTGTGTGGACAATTTCCTCCATTTGGATTGTGTTTTGCGCTTTTGTTTCTGGATTATTTGGCAGGTTTGTTACCCATATTAAAAGGGGTTTATTTTCTTCTGAGTCTCCAGCCTACTTTCTCAAAAGGGGTTTTGTCCTTTTTAACAAGGACGGCCATAGGCTGGGACAGAACAGCCTTCCTCACTTTATCTTTGCAGGCTCAGGCTATTTGCTGATATTCTGCCTTAGTTATAAGCCTCTCTATCCACTTTTTATACTTGTCCTTTTTGTCTTTCAATTTATCAGAGTTCTTTATGCAGCCATGCTAGTTTCTTTTGAGAGCTGTTATTTTTCTTTTTCATTGGTATTGAGCTAGACTGAGCTTTTATAATCTCACTTTTCAAAGTTTCCCAAGCTTCTTGGGTTATTTTCTCCTTGAGGATTCTCATCCCTGGAATCCTTCCCAAGCTCTAAGTTTATTGAAATTAGCTCTCTTGAAGTCCAAGACTCTAGTTCAACTTTGTTCTATTGCTTGTGCTTGCAATTCCAACACTGCAGGGTTTCTGTGGCTTCAACACCTTCTATCATTTCATCTCTGTTAGTGAAAATTAAGTCCAGTATGGCTGATCCCTAGTTTCCAAAATGTAGAGACATTTTGGGAGACAAGTTGTCTGCTACGTATGACCTTCCACTTGGTGCAGAGTTTATCTCCCAGTTGATGTCAGGGTAGTTAAAGTGCCCCATTGCTATTGTGATATGCTTCCTACATACCTTAGTTAACTGACTAGCAAAAAGTTCATCTATTTCCTCTGGTTGGGTGGTCTACAGTCTATGGCAATGTCATTTTTCCCCCTTTTATATTGACCCCAATGAGTTCAAGACAGTTTTCATCATTGTTGTGCTCTATTTCTGTAGAGATGTAGTTATTTATTAAATATAATGTACTCCACCTCCTCCTCTTTGGTCTGTTTTTTTTAAATAATTTAAATCCCTCTAGCTATACATTCCAGTTGTGGGTTTCATCCCACCAAGTTTCCATAATGGCAACCAATATCATATCTTCCCTCATTTACTTGAATTTCTAATTCACCCTGTTTATTCCTCATACTCTAGACAATGGTGTATAAACATTTGAGTCCTTTTTGACTGACCCATATAGATCTGGAAGGGACCTTGGAGGTCTTCTAGTGCAGCCCCCTGATCAAGCAGGAGAACCTATACAATCTCAGACAAGTGACTGTCTAGCCTCTCTTTAAAAATCTCCAGTGATGGAGATTTCTGGGGCAAGCTATTCCACTGGTTAATTGTACTCACTGTCAGGAAGTTTCTCCTTAATTCCCGGTTGCTTTTCTCTCTGATCAGTTTCTAACCATTGTTTCTTGTCCTCAAATACTGGAATACTGCTATCATGTTTCTCCTATTTCTTCTTTTCTTTAGACTAACCAAACCCAAGTCCTGCAGCCGTTCTTCGTATGTTTTAGTCTTCAGGCCTTTGATCATCTTAGTTGCTCTTCTCTGAATTTTTTACAAACTCTCAACATCTTTTTTGTGATATGGTGGCCAAAATTGGCTGCAGTATTCCAGGTGTGGTCTTACTAGGATTTTATAAAGTGGTACTAATACCTTATGTGATCTTGATTCTATGCCTCTGTTTATATAACCCAAGATAGTATTAGCTTTTTTGGCTGCTGCTGCACACTGCTGGCTCATAGTCAAGTGATCATCCACTAGGACTTCAAGGTACCTTAAAAACAGTTACTGTTTTTAAGCCAGGTCTCACCCAATCTGTACTTGTACCTTTGATTTTTCCTGCCTAAATGTAAAACTTTACTTTTCTCCACATTGAAACTCATTTTGTTGGATTTTGTTCAAGTTTGTCATGATCTTTTTGTATCTTTAGTTGGTCTTCTGGGGTATTGGCTACTCCTGCCAGTTTGGTGATATCTGCAAATTTGATAAATTCCCCTTCAATTCCCTCATCTAAGTCATTGATGAAAATATTGAAGAGTACTGTATTTTTGTAACTTCAAACCATTGTTAAATGAATAATCATAAATTAAGGACTACTTGTAAGATGTTCCTTTTCAAAGCACTTTTATGATATTTTCACAACCCATGTCTTATTGTAATATGGGGATTAAAATGTTGGGCTAAGGGTTGGGAGACTTAGGTTCCAATCTACCCTTAGCCATAGAAGTTCACTGGGTGACTCAGTCACTCCTTCTCAGCCCAAGCTATCTCACAAAGTTGGTTTGTAGGGAAGTAGGAAGAAGCTGTCTTGAGCGCCATACAAAAAAAGGCAGAATATAAATCAAATAAATAATTGCCCAAAAATATTGGTAATCTGAGTAGAACAACCATATTCATATAATTTGACATTGCAAATATACCAGTTGAAAGTCAAACAGAAGAATAATGTTTTCATATACAGGTAATTCCTGAATTATGAATGTTCCTTTAGTGAATGTTCGAAGTTAAGTGATAAGCACCCCCTAGTGTTTATGAACAAGTCCCAAAATTACAATGTTGCCGCACCACAGCAGTTGTTCACCCTTAAGAATGACCGCAGAGGCACTGCAACCCTGGCTATTCCCTCCCCCCCCCCAATCTCCATAGGTACTAAGCCTATGGACACTCACATTGTGAAGATCTAGAGTCCCTTTGGTTTCTTGGCCTGTTTTGGTACTTCAGGCCTTTGGTGCATTCACAGAGAATGGAGGCTTAAAGTACCGCAAGATCAGTAGTGCGAGATCCCATGCTACTGATCTCGCGTGATCTCTTGGTACTTTAGGCCTCTGTTCTCTGCAAATGGAGATGAGATTTGTGGCAAAAGGCTTTGCAAACGGAGGTAAGGGCTAAAACATCGAAGACTCTCCTCCATTTGCAAAGCCTTTTGCTATCTTTGCAAAAAGCCTCTGCCATTGAGAACAGAACCCCAGGTTGACACACGTGTCGTCCCCATCTCTGTTTCGCCAGCAGAGGCCTTCAGGAAAGGCCTCAGCAGCCGGGAATGGAGCCCTAGGTTGATGCACGTCACCCCTGGACTTCATTCTCAGCAGCAAAGACCTCGAGGCCTCGGCTGCTGAAAACAGAGGGCGAGGGCAACATGCATGTCATACCTGGGGCTCCGTTTACAGTGGCTGAGGCATCAAGGCCTTTGCCGCCAAGAATGGAGACCCGGAACAATGCGTGCATTGATCCGGAGCTCCATTTTCAGTGGCTGAGGCCTTTACTGCCAAGAACGGGGGCCAAGGTTGTTGCGCACGTCACTCACAGGACTTTGTTTTCAGTGGCAGAGGTCTTGAGGAAGTCTTTGCCAATGAGAATGGAGGCTGGGGGCGATGCATGCTCCAACCCGGGGCTGTTTTCAGTGGCTGAGACTTTTGTTGCTGAAAACAGAGGCCCGGGGTGACACACATGTCCACCCGGGGTTCCATTTTTAGTGGCAGAGGCCTTGAGGAGGTATTTGCTGCTGAGAATGGAGTCCCAGAACGATGCACATGTTACCCTGGAGCTCCGTTTTTGGCAACAGAGTTTTCAAGGAGAACTTTTCTGCCAAGAACAGAGGCCCAGGGCGATACACGCATCAACCCAGGGCTCTGTTTCGGAGGCAAAGGGCTCCTCAAGACCTATGGAGCTCTTTGAAATGGCACCCATACGCGCATAAACACTTTTCGGTCAGAGGCTGAAAGCTTTTGGGTCCATGATCTTGTGCTAAGGCACCCACCCCCGCTTTTGCAGAGAATGGGTGGCTGACTTCCTGTGAGATCAGGGCATCCAGAAGCTTCCAGTCTCTGCGCGAAAAGTGTTTTCATGCCAACAGAAGGCTTGAAGCTGCCCCAAACCTCCCTTCAGCATGCAAAAGCTTTTCCATGCCGAGCCCGGAAGCCTTTGGAGGATACTCACCAAGGCTGCCCGCCTCTCCAGAAGTGGCAGGCAGCCCTGTGAGACAGAGAAGCTGAAAAAGTCATGCTCATCCTGCTCTCCTTCTGCCTTCACCGTTCGCCACGAGCAGGCAAAGAAACAGGCTGGAGAAGAGACAGATCTTCACAAGGTAAGTGACCTGGCATGGCAGGATTGTTGGGGAGCAATTGTGGGGACCCCAGGGAGGGAGAATGAGGTATCTCAGTGGGCTGGGGGAGGCCTTGGATGGTCTGAAGCAGGTGGCCTATTCCATCACTAGCCGCCCCCCATGGCCTTCCCCACCCTGAGATACCTCATGTGCAATTAACGATTAGCGAATACATGGGCAAAAGCAGGGAGTGATCGCATTCAAGGTATGAGATTCACTCCTATGAGTCTTTGACTTATGAATGGAATGGGCAGGCTCCATTACATTTGTAACTCGAGGACTACCTATAAAATAGCTCTTAAATATTCAGACATTAAATACTGTTTTAAAATATGACATAGTTTCATGCTAAAATGTAATTGTGTTAACTCATAATTTATTAAATACATCACCACTAGCTACAGTTTTACAAACAAGGTTACAAACCATTATACAGTTTACATGTACTGCATATTGCAAAGCCACCTCATGTCCTAAAATGAAGAGAGGTTATCATTTTCATATGAAATTTAAAAAGAGAGGGCTTATTAGCAGCAATTTAACATAATTTAAGATTTATTCCTTTTTTGACATACTAGTTCCAGGTTCTTAGATTCAACATTACCATAGCAGTTCTTCCATATTCTTGACACAATGTTGGAAATCCCCCCACTTTGATCACTTTATAACACTCCAGATAAGCCCATGATACTCAGAAGTTTATCTGAGGGCGCCTCTTCTGAGTTGCCAGTTCCTTGTGGCTGCCAAGATTAAAAATCTGATAATTAGATGAAAGTTGGCAAAGCTACCGCAAGCCACACTGGCGAGACAGATAATGCAAATTAGTAACCTATTTGATTCCATTTCTGGGGAGGTCCTATGGGAAAAGCTCCAGGCTCTAGGCAGATGTTTACCCCTGCCTCATTTATAAATTACATGAAGATACAGGCCAGAATATAAAATGCAATCCAAGGAGCACCTTTCAAAACTTGTTCCTATGTAGATAAATAATAAGCAGTGTTGTGCAATGTGTATTGGACCACACTGCACAATTATTGTTTTACCTAAGTAACCTGATAAGTTGCTGCCATTCATGTTATATACTGATCATGCAGTGATTCTTTCTCAATCTCAAAGTAGTCTTAGGAGAGTACCAAAAGCTCAGACCATATTGCCTTGATAATCACCACCAGATTAACAACTAGATAACAAGGTATTATATTTTGCTAAGAGACCTAGATCAAGGAATTGGCATATTCAGAATAACAATATTAGAAGAATAAAAATAAGAATCATTCAAGCCTTTTAAGAAAAGTCCTAAAATAGGCATGTTCAATTTTTATTTTTATTTATTTGCTATGCTTTGATTGCTTCAGAATCAAAAGCAAATATAAATCTGGAGACCTGTCAGAATTTATTCCCATTCTACATGGATGTGCCCACTGTCAGCTTTTCCAAGGAAGAGTACCAAAAATTCTGGACCAAATTTTTACAAGACTCTGACTTTAGGTGTCCAAGCTCAGCGCACACATATCTATCTTGCTGAAGAACTCATTCCTGTTCTGCTTGGACAAGCTAACATCAAAGTCAGCATATTTCTAAAGATTTTACACTGTAATAAGGTGAAAGGTTTGGTCATTGTTTTATACATATTAAAATATAATTATAGAGGGATAGAATCAAGATCACGTGAAGTGTTAATACCATTTTATAATGCTTTGGTAAGGCTACACTTGGAATACTGTATCCAGTTTTGGTCACCGCGATGTAAAAAAGATGTTGAGACACTTTTAGAAAGAGTTCAGAGAAAAGCAACAAAGGGGACTGGAGGCTAAAACATATAAAGAACAGTTGCTCAAATTGGGTATGGCTACTTTAATGAAAAGAAGGAGTAGGGGTGACATGATTGCAGTGTTCCAATATCTCAGGGGTTGCTACAAAAAAGAGGAAGTCAAGCTATTCTCCAAAGCACCTGAGGACAGGACAAGAAACAATGGATGGAAACTAATCAAGAAGAGAAGCAATCTAGAACTAAGAAGAAATTTCCTGACAGTTAGAACAATTAACCAGTGGAACAACCTGCCTCCAGAAGTTGTGAATGCTCCAACACTGGAAGTTTTTAAGAAGAGATTGGACAACATTTGTCTGAAATAGTATATGGTTTCCTGCCTGAGCAGGGGATTGAACTAGAAGACCTCCAAGGTCCATTCCAACTCTGTTGTTCTATTCTATCCTATTATTAAAACTAAATGGTATATTTATTTTTGCTGAACTCTGTTTCCATAATAGGTGGATGGTTACAGAAAGTTATCATTTTAGGATATCATGGTACCACAAATTTTCAGCCTTGGCTTTGGTCATTCTTTTTCTTACAAAAAGCCAGTTTCTAGAACAAAGAATACTCATCCTTGTTCCAAATAAAAATATATTATGATTTAATGAAATGTATGAAGACAAATCATCCAGTGGAATATATACCGGGCAATTAAAAGATGAAAAGATAAAAGTTATATCAAACAGAGGCTCAGAAAAAAGTTCAGTCTTTTTTCAGAAGTGGTTAAATGAGAGTCAGGAGATTTACACATGATTATGAAGCAATCCTATGACCCTAAATTTCATATGGAATAAATAAACCTATGAAAACTACAATGGGTTAAAGAAAATGTGTCAGAGCAATGAAAAAATACATAGTAATCTATACATAGGATTTTAATAAAAGCAATTATATTTCATGTTTTCACCTACAAGCCACATACTGAACTAATTTATTTAAGCGACTTCCATCCATTCTTCATTTGAACTTCTACAAGCTAGCTAATGGGAAGAAAATAGCACTATTTTTGTTTATCTGAATAATATCTGTAATGGAGGAGAAATTATTCTGGCTTGCAGCATTCCAAATTATAAACCAAAAAATTTAAACTGACTTTTTTTCCTCCTATATAAACACAATGATAAATTACAATTCTGGAATGCATAAATGTATGCAATATAGCTATAAATTATAAAATTATGTGGAACAATAATATGGAGAACAGAATGTATTGTGTATATAGCAGAATGCAGTATATTAAAAGCATTACTGAGTCCAACCAAATTATGGTAGCTTAAAAAAAAAAAAGACAAACACAAACTTTGCATGTAACTATAAGTTGTTTAACACTTGATTATTAATAAACATTTACTACAAAAAATATTTTAATTTAGTATGTGCATTGCATTGTACGTAGTCATTTATTTAACTATTTGTTTGGTTTAAGAGGAAGCCAGATAGAACCTACTGAGATGTCAAAAGTAATGCCTAGTGAGATTATCCAGGAAGTTTGTGAGCCTATATGACACCAAGGAAGTGGACAGAGTTTTCTGTGATCTCAGTTCTGACATGTGGCTTGGATCCCTGTTCACTGGGCTGTTGAAGAGAACTAGTGGGAGAATTGGGAGGACGTGGGCTCAAGTTAACACCTGAGACAGAATGAGATCCCAGCAGACCTGAAAGAGGTGCTCATCTGCCTACTTCTTGAAAAGCCTGGCTTGGATCCAACAGTTATCAATAATTCCCATTCCATCTCCAACCTTCCCTTTTGGGGGAAAGTTGTGGAGAAAATAGTGTGATTGCAATTGGCATAAACAGCCTGGTGTAAACAGATTATCTGGCTTCACACATAGGGCATATTGTCGTGGTTCCGACAGATAAAACTCTTCAAAAGAACTTCGAGGCATTGTTTACTTTACAGAATCTTTTATTCGAGAAACAAAGTATCAGCACTACATACAATAGTTGAACCCAAAAACTGAATTCCCCTCCCCGCGATACAAAGTATCAAAGCACAATTCCCTCAGCCAATAAACAGTCATAAATCACATTCCCAAATAAGCTTGAAGCGCAGGCTTTCTCCCCAGCTCTCCAGCCCGCCAAAACTCTATCAGCTCTGGGCCCAATGACCTTGGATTCCCATGGCTGAGTTATTATTGTTATGACTAGCTGGACTCTCATCCACATTCCTCCTCCCAGCATCAATTAATTCTAAAAGCAACAGAGAAAAATGGATGCATTTCCATCTGTTGTCAAAGCAAAAACATCCGATGTTAGCAGCATTGACAGGCTGTTCAGCCACTCATGCCCTAGTCTCCTCACAATTTGATTACTATAATGTGCTCTACATGGATCTACCCTTGAAGCCTATTCAGAAGATGCAGGGATGTGATCCTACTTCTTCATACAATGCACTGTTTGCCAGTTGGCTTCCAGGTACAATTCAAGATACTAGTTGTCACCTTGACAGTATAGTCTGTGGCTATCTGAGGGATCAGTTTCCTCCAACTGTTTCTGCCCATCAATCAAGATGATGATGATGATGATGATGATGATTAATAATAATAATAATAAAGTTGGAAGGGACCTTGGAGGTCATCTAGTCCAACCCCTGCTCAGGCAGGAAACCCTATACCATTTTGGACAAATGGCTGTCCAGTTTCTTCTTAAAAACTTCCAGTGTTGGAGCATTCACCGCTTCTGGAGGCAGGTTGTTCCACTGGTTAATTGTTCTAACTGTCAGGAAGTTTCTCCTTAGTTCTAGGTTGCTTCTCTCTTTGGTTAGTTTCCACCCATTGCTTCTTGTCCTGCCTTCAGGTGCTTTGGAAAATAGCTTGACTCCTTCTTCTTTGTGACAGCCCCTGAGATATTGGAACACAGCTATCATGTCCCCCCTCATCCTTCTCTTCGTTAAACTAGACATACCCAATTCAAGCAACCGTTCCTTATATGTTTTAGCCTCCAGTCCCCTAATCATCTTTGTTGCTCTTCTCTGTACTCTTTCTAGAGTCTGGTCTTTGAGAAAAGGAAAAATATAAATACTATTGTAATCATCAGCAACATATTTTATGCTAACTATTTTCCTTGATTAAATTGCCAGAGATTGCTGAACATTTAAACAAGCCACTTTTTGATATTGTGCATGATCATTTTCTTCTAATCAAATAAAAACAGTTTTATCACACAATGTGGTATTTTATATGATGGTTTTATTTAAATTGGTTCTCTTTAAGCAACAAAATGAGATGGACAAAAACATGTATAGCTATATTCTTGACTGTTCATGAAGACCCATATTCTTCAGCTTCATTGCCCTCTGATTCATTCCAGTTCCTGTCCATCAGTGTCATCTTACAGGAGCCAGGAGGCATGTCTATTCTTTTGCAATACCTGTCACCTAGAATGATATCTCCATAAAGATTTGTGCAGTTTCCACCATGATGACACTTCAAAAGATACTTAAAACATGGTTGTTCTTCCAGGCCTTGGGATAAGGTATTTGTGCAGCTTCTTTAGTTTTAGCTTTAAAAGTGGTTGTTTATTCTTGCATTCAGCTGTGTCTCTTTTTATAAATATTGATTGATTGAATGAACTGAATTGAAAAGAGGTATAGAGATTTTAGAAAGCAATGCTAACCAAGGAGAGAATAGGAAAACAGCACAGAGCAAATTTCACAACACTGCAAATATCACAGATTACATAACAACAACCCTATTATGAAATACAAAAAGGAGAATTGGTCTCATGAAATCTGTCCTTCAGTAAAATCAGAAAGCAAGCATATTTTTGGGTAAATTACTATAATGTTGCAACCAATCAGTCACAGAAAGAACTTAGCAGGATTTATATTACCAAGAAAGCAAAAACACAGTAATAATTCATTGTGCAAGGATATTTTCCTGTTATACTACAACAATAATAAAATAGTAACAAGCTTGAAATTTTTCATTCTGGTTTTGAACCAGTTTACTTGGTTATCATTTGTGACAAACATAAATACTTCTCAGCTCAACTATATACATTCAAAACAAAACAGATTTATTTTAAAAAGTATTTCCATTGTTAAGTGGCCCATCAAGTTAAGCTCAATTATCGGTGACTATACAGACAAATAATTATTATGTCCAATAAACCAAATATAGTAATCTATATTTCTCTACAACACTTAAAGCACTGATAAACAACATCTAGAGGAGATAAGATGTGATGACTCATTTAAGCATGTGGTTGTTTGTGCAAATTGCAATTTTACACTGCATTTTACATTTATGCATACAATTACACAAGTTCAAGCAATAAAATCACATTGTTTCCTTTGCTATTATGATATATTTATTCATTTAAAATATTCATAGACTATTGTGCCTACAATTGAGATGTATTGTGGTAGGTCACAATCCACACCATCAAGATAAAACAATGAAACTTAAAAAAAAAAAACAAGGTAACACAAATAATGTTTAACAAAGGGTCATTTGACAGAGAAAGAAAATAATTTCTGGCTACTCTATGACTGTAAAAAGCACATGCAACCCATCTAGGTCAGATATCTACCTACAAGTATCCTTACTGTTATTATTCCACTTCAGTTTACTGTCCTCATTATGTATTGTGACAAGTTTCCCACATTAGTATAGCTTACCCTAATCTTAAGACTAATGAGAAAGAAATGAGTGTTAGTGACATATCTGTGACCTCATCAGCAAACCTCAGGAAGAATTTACTTAGTTACTTCAAGCAGAAGTTAAACTACAAGAATGGCAAAATAGAACCATGTTCCCAAATGTAGGAAGCCTGAACAGGCACAGCCATCTAAAGTCATTTTCATAATCAGCTCTAAAGTTAGGAACTGAAACACTAAAGAACAGTACTTGCTACTCTAGTCAACTCAACAGGAAACATGGTCAATGTTTTCAAAAACTGTTGTGTGATCTAAGAAGATGAACATAGTTATATTCCTCCCCCTTTAAAAAAAATCCTGTACAGCTAATTTCTCAGGGCTGAAACCTGATTACAATGGATCCCAATTATTTTTTTTATATAATATTTTATTAGTTTTCTAATTTTACAATTAAACATTTAAAAAGCAATGTGGTGGCTGGGTAGTCAATAATTCAATAACATACATAAATCTTTAGCACAAATCTCAAGTTACAACATCAAATATTTCCTCTCTTTTTCCCTTAATATCTACTATCTCATACTGAGCTAATATAGTTCTTATTGCTATCAACTACTACCGTATTTTACGGCATATAAGACGACTTTCTAAACCCTGAAAATCTTCTCAAAAGTCGGGGGTCGTCTTATACGCCGGGTAGCTGTTCTCTGAATTTAAAATCAATCTGCCCCCTAGTGGCCAGCCCTATTTTTTTTACAGAAATAAGCACTAACACAGTGTTTCTCAACCTTGACAATTTTAAGACATGTGGACTTCAACTCCCAGAATTCCACAGGCAGCAGGACAAAGCATTCAAAAATCCCATTTAAATTTTTAAACTTTTCTTTACAAATGTAAACCCAGCAAACACACTGTTTACCAACTATTAAGTGATTTATGTTTTAAAAAATCAATAAAATATATGGGGAAAAAAATACCAGCTGAGTTCAGGAAGCTTTAGGGAAGCAGTGGTGGGCAACACTCGCTTTCTAGCAGCAAAGGAATAGAGCTCCTATTGTGCTCATCTATAAACAGAAATTCAATATTGTACTGTATTTTCCTGCGTATAAGACGACTTTCTAAACCCTGAAAATCTTCTCAAAAGTTGGGGGTCGTCTTATATGCCCAGTCGTCTTATACGCCAGAATATACGGTAAGTAAAATCATCTTTGTTACATGTATTAATAGATTTTTGCTTATACATATCTTAATTGTGTTTGCACGTTATTTCATTCCTATTATTTCCAATATGAAATAAGAGTTTAGTTTACTTTCAAAAAAAATTTCCACTAGTTTTCTGATTTCAAGTATGAGACACAAACCTGAAAAACAGTTTTAATTGAGAATTCAATTTTATAATTTAATGATGGAGTTTTTAAGAGAGTTGTTCTAAACATATTTTATAATAACCACCAGTACCATATATAATAAAAACAGATATGTCAAAAATGAGACTCCTTCTGTTTTATGACTTTTTCATTATAGGATTTTACATAGTTATATCTATATGCCTGAACTGGTTTCTTTATACATTTTAAATGACATGTCTCATTTTACAATAAATGTTATATCTATATCCATTTAAATGAAATCCACTGTCACTCTTAATAGCACTAATTGCTATATAAAAGGATTTTGAGTTTTAGCTAGGCTTGTTTTACTGAAAACAGCAATATAAAATCACTGAATAAAGAATTTCATAAAAGTCCTGCATTATTTTGCATTTAAAAATGTTTTTTTATTTATTAAACAAATGTTGCTGCCCACTCAACTTTCCCACAAAAACAAATTTAAAACTAAGCCATTACAAGCCAAAAAGCAATTAAAGCTAACAAGTAAATTTTAAAATCAATAGTTGAAATCAACATTAAATCACAAAAATATTTAATAGTCTTTTTAAACATTAATAAAAATGTACTGAGATTATAACAGGGGAAGCTACAGATAACTTCTCAGAAACTATATGCGAACATTCTCAAATGATCTCAAAAAGCATGAAGGTTCATCCCAAGGTCAGAGTTATCTCAAACAATTTGAACCTAAGCTATGCAGAGTTTTAAGAATAACATCCAAATATCTGAAATGGACTGATGTCTGGTCTTTTTGTTTTTCTATTACCATCTCGGCTGGGGAGTTTTGTACCAGCCCAAAGATTCCAGACTAGAAACAAAGAAATTTCCCCATGCATAGCCCATTAATATAACTGAGTCTGGAGGTTAGCATATGCATTACTATTTTAAGATTATCTTCAGGAAGTCAGTTGTATATTAACCCACAGAAAGACTCCTGTTTGTTGCCTCATACTGGGAAATCAGATTTTAATTCAGAAGCACTCAAAAACAATATACCTGCTCCTTCTTGGATAGAATGATCCAATTCAGAATAGACAGAACTATCACTCTTTGAAATAATATCCTTTCTACCCCTCACACAGACACATTTATATATACACATACACCACTGAATGACCTGTTTCAAGGAACACCTATCTCCAGAGAGACACCATATGACAGTGGCCCCCAACCTTTTGGCACCAGGGAACAGTTCTGTGGAGAAAGGTTCTTCTGCGGGGGGGGGGGGGGACAATGATTTCGCATGCTGCCTGCATCCCATGGATGGAGCTTGACTTGTTTGTGCGGACCAGTTTCTGGCATGCTACAGATTGGGACTAGTCCACAGCCTAGGGGTTGGGGACCCCTGCCATATGAAATCTATCTAAGAGTATGAGTGCTATGCCTTGTATTCTCAAATATCTCTACCAATTTAGAAGTAAGCATTGCCCACTGTTCTGAGAGATCAAGAAGAACCAACAAAATCTCTCTAAGAACAGCAACAGAATCTCTCCAAGGACAAATGTCCTTTAGCTGAATCAGAGCTGAAAAAATGAGATGTTCACTTGAAGACTACACAAGCTGCAGCCCAAGTATCAGAGGAGTGGGGAACAGGTATAAAGTTGCAGATAAATTTATCTTATCTTTCCCTTGAGCATTTCTTACTACAGCTCCTTTTTTCTGTGAAATCTTTAGACAAATAACTGGAAAATACCATTTTAATTCTCTGATAACTTCAGCCACCCAAAGCTATAAAAGGATCAAGCTACAAATATACTTTCTAAATAAACAAACCTCACTTAGTTTAGCACCAGCAGAAATTAAGACAAGTTCTTTCAATGCTGCATTTAAACATGCTGCAATCTACGTTTGCAAAACATAGCATCCCAATGTACTACTAAAATATCTCTGATATTAACTATGGGAAATTGTGAACAACTGTGCCTGAAAAGAGCACACTAGGGAAGGAAAAAGCATTCTCATTTAAGACAATTGTTTAAAATACACATCTAGTTTCTGAGAAGTTACAAGATTTTTATCTTTTTGCTAAAAGATTAGCACAGTACCTTCTTTGAAAAATGTCCTTCTTTGAAGTATATGGCCCTTTTTTAGCTTAATTTCCCATATCAAACAATAGTACTTCCCTCAAAGAGACAATTTTTACTACTCCACTACTCCAAAATACATCCCTTCTAATACTTTATTTTTAAAAAAAAAATAAAGGGAATTACTTAAAGATACCAATGGGAATCAAATTTAAATCTGAAAATCAACCCAATTGCTTGCTCATCTGTCACTGTCAATAATCCAGTAATTAGAATATTTTGCAATGTTATTTTATTTACCATTTAAATACTGGCTATAAACTCTAAAACAGGAGTATCCAAGTTTTTGGATTGGTGGCCCGGTGGGAGAGGGAGGGACAGGGCCTTACACACACATGCACAAATGTGAATGTGGCCACACGTGCATATGTGTGTACAAACAAGCTGCAAGCATGCACACCATGCAAACGGGGCTGTGAGTATGCACGCGAGGCTCTCAATGACAGCGGCACCTGTGTGAGGCTTGTAGCACCACCGCCGACAGGCTCGCGGCCATGCTACCACCAGTGCGAGGCTTGAGCCGCGGCCCGCAGCAATGCCATCCTGGTGCAATGATCGCACCGCTGCCGTGTAAGGTTCGTGCTGCCACCCTATGCCAGGATCGTGCCACAGCCCGGTAGTGGGCCACAGCCCATAGGTTGGGGACCTCTGTTCTAAAAGATGCAAAATTCCAACACATCCGAATTCCAAATTAGAGAAAGCTGCCTCAATTACATTCCCCTACTTCCCCTACTTGATCCCAACTATATAACAAAAAAAAATGCTTGGTTTTTACATATAGATTTATCCATCATTTGTTCAGAAGAAATAACCACCACAAAATTATCATATTGTAGAAAAGTTATAAGATGAAGATCAACACATTTTCAGACAGAATAGTGTCATGTATCAAGACTTCCAAGTCCCCTATTATCTACAATCTATATTACATTATTACCAATATTTATCCATTTTTATAATCTTATTGTCTGGGAAAAGTCCATATTTTAATCTTTAACAGAGATCACTTTCTAGAAAATACTAGTTTAAAGAAATTTCCCCAAAAATATAAGCTTGGGTCCAATTTGTTTTAAAGAAGCACATGTGTCTTATCCCTTGCCTGATAAGCAGCCTTCCATTCTTGATTTTTTAAGAAGATTCATCCCTTACACTAGCTCCAGGTTTCTGGGAAAATTTGTAATGATCATCTTTTGGGTGATGAAATTAGATACAAAACCCCATGGTTATTTTGGTAAAATACATCAAGTGTCAAATACAAAAGATCAGGTACACAAAGTCCAATTAAATTGATATATTGCTAAACAGCCTATGTACAGGAATCTTCTCAATAACAATTAGCACTGCTTAGAGCAAGATAAGGAATTACAACATTCAAAGCAAGTTGGACTTAGTCTGCATGTGGCTATATAGGGATTCTAGGTTGATCTCTCATTAAACTCCACCCACAGGTTCTGCCATTCCTCCTCCTACATCATGTTACAAATTAGCTAGCCATAATTATATTAATTAAACCCAATCTAAGCAACATAATTATGATTTAATTGCAGAAAATTGACTTGAAATATCCACAATTCATTCAACACTATATGTCTAACATGTTTATCAAAATAGCAGCTTTCTTCACTTTTTAAATTTTTAGTTAAGTATCTGATGTTTAATTCAGGAACCATATCCAAGCAAAGGTTAACTATAAGTGCTAACATATCCAATAAGCGACCACAATGTATTTGGCTATTTTAAGTTGTAACCCAGCAAACTCTCAAAGATCATTGATTCATGTTAATTAGTAAGATCTAGGGCAGGTGTGTCAAACTGCCGGCCTGGCCGGAAGCATCAAAGCAAAACCATGCCCACCCCATTGCTGGCAATGGCAAAAAAGTCACAACACGTCGTGACATGTCACATTATATTGTTAGTTTAACACCCCTGATCTAGGGTTTCTGAACCAGAAGCACTAGATCTTAGGCCAATTGAATTGATACAGCTCTGAGTTCTTAAAACTCTTTGTTAAACAATGTTACAAAAACAATTCTCTCAGTATGCCAGGAAACTACACATGCCTCACAGTTGATGGGATGCTAACAATCTGTTGGTTTGAAAAGTAATCTCTAGAGTAGGCTGTCAGCATGAGATGACACTGTACTGTGGATGTGCTTATGGTATACTAGCCAAAACCCACCAGTCTTTACTGACAGTGTGCTCTATGTGCTACAGGTACAATTAAGTAAAATAATCTATACCTTATCTTATTGAAAAGTATTATGTGCAAGCTTTGAATAACCAAAAGCATAATAGATAATAGAAATCAGTATCCAATGACCTTTCTGTGGAATTTGGAAGATTGTTACTTGAAAATATAAAATTATTCTCACCGCAGACTAATTTCCACGTGATCTGTTAGGAAGTTTGTTTGTTGAAAGAAGTGGAAATTAGGATGGGCTTGGCCAACTTCATTATATGAAAATATACTAAGTGGTTTGGTCATATAAGGACTGAATTGCAAAAATAAATTAATGAAAAAATTTTGAATTTAGAGTAAAACTATTTGGGGTAATGTCGGCAAAATCTTGAAAAGAGAAACGAGAAATTTAAAGAAAAGTCAGGTTATGAAGCAGTGAATGTATATCTTAACAATGATTTGTAAAAGCAGAAAAGTATGGGAAAGTATGAAATATTGAATAGCACTTGTAAGTTTAAGCTAGGTTAGCATTTTTTTCTATCACATTTAATTTTGTTGGATTGTGTTTGATTACGCCTTTTCTGGTCTCTGTACACTATTACCTATCCTAAAAGGGTAAATAATGGACAAGTATGTACAGGGCACAGGGTACCTCAATATACTCCTTGATAATATGACTTTGGTCTTATCTTCTCACCCCAAAAATTAAAGATTCCCATGTTGATCCTCGTAGTGTACGCTGCAATACAACTAGTTTTGTTTTGTACTGTTTTCTTCTAAAACTGCCAGGGAGCCATGAGTCAAACACATTATTCCACAAGTGACCAACAGAGCTTATTTTCAGTGGAGGAAAATGCAAAGTACTACTGTCATAGGCAGCACATATGCAACTGCCCACCCTCTATTAAGGAAATACATTTAACTAGCTGCAATAACTTGCATACATTATATAGATGGAACAACAGCCTGTTATTATAAGGATTGGTAAAAAGTTATCAATTCTGGTAGCATGCACACAATAGGGCTGCAAATAAGCAGTCCCCTAATTTATAAGGTAGGGCTAGAATTTACTATGGAGCAACAGAGATGTGACAATTATGTAACTTTCAGAGTATGATAATCGACTGTTTGTTACTCTTTTGCTTCTCCCAATAGGCAAAAAACGGAAAAATTTCACAATGTGAAAGTGGTGGTGGGTGTTAGAAAGGGGTGTGGGAATGGCGAGCAGAACTCCAGTGGAGCAAGGGACCCAGGTGATTAAGTTACCTGCGCTGGAAGTCTTGCTCAAAAGGAGTCAAGTAGGGATCTTTCTCCAGCAGTCGCTTCAGTTCGGTCGGAAACGAACTTAGCACAGCCATCTTTGCAACTGTAGTGGCACTTGACTAAAACAAGTCATCTGGAAGCGCCCCCTTCCCTTCGGACCAAGACTAAGATAGGTTAAGCCAAAGAGTGGGCTGGTAGAGCACCACTCCTCCCTCTTTTCTAGTGGAGGTAAACAGATGCTTTCCATTCAATCATTCGCTAAGAAAGGGAAGGCAGGGCAGGGCCATTCCGGGTAATCGCCCGCCTCCTGCGACGTCGCTGGGATGATGCGGCAATTGGCATGTGGAACGTGAAGATCTGCAGCAATGAAGCCTCGTTCCCACGTATGAGTCACGCTGATTTCTCGCTGCGCCAAGAGCCGGCTCCCTTGAAATTGACCTTCAGCTAAACGAGTCAGATGTCCTAGGCACCTCACTAAAGCAACATTGTACGGGGAGGATCTCTACCAGTCACGTGTTGAGGTCCAGGAACGAGGAAGTCCTGCGTGAGGGTTTGAAGAAAGCGTTCTGGGTTACCGGTCGGGATGTGCGCTTTGCTAGGAAGTGCGCAAACGCAATCGAGGATATGAAGCCAACGGAAGGGCATCGGCATTTTTAATGTTTTGAAAATTGTGAGCCGAGTTGTAAACTGCAGAGAATGCAGTTTAGATAATGTGAGAATAGTTAGGGAATGTAGGAGTAGTTAAAAGTTTTTGCTGTCTTATAAAGACGAACGAAAAATACTGTTTAGTACACGTAAACTTCATTTATTTCAGTAGGATGTTTTTTGATAGTATGATTGGGCTATGTCTGTTTTAAATTTAACTATATCATATTCAGTAATCAAATCAAAAGTTTTATTATTGTTGTTACTGTTATTACAACTCATTTGTTTTCCCCACGTTTCATAATGGCAGAGATCATTCCTAAATTAATTAAAAAATTGGTTAAACTGTTAAAAAATAATGATGAAAGTTTAAAATGTTTTAACTATTAATTATTTCTAAAGTGCCTTATGACATCAAATAAACTGGTATCATAAATAAAATATGTTCCAAGAAAATTCAAAAGTTAATTGCAACTAATCATTACTTTATGCAAATTTCACAAAATAATTAGGATTAAATATGGTAAAAAGCACAAGTCTTCACATGATTTCTATTATCATTCATAGCATACTTTCAAGGATAAAATAGAATTATCCAAGAGAGTAAGCTAGGTCAAGGACTTACTCCAGAGTAATTGTTTTAGCCAGAATTTAACAGCAAAATTACAGGGGAGATATAGCCAAGTTTCAAGTGAGAGGGTATTTGCCATTGATCAAAAAACAAGATGAATGGCCTTCATAAAATTAGGTCCAAAATAAAAATAGAATCTTTGAGGATGTACGTTGTAGAGGTGATATTAGCAACCATTTAATATATGCCTTTGTTCTAAAGTCAACCATAACATTGTTAATGATATGGATCCTACTATATATTTGTGTCAAAAATATATGAGCCTTTGCTTTCATTAACTGGTGTGCCTGCTCTTGAACAACAATAACTAACTAAAAATTTCTGGTAACTGTTGATCAGTTCTGGTTTGGCGAAATTTTAGCCCATATCTCCTTACAGAAAAGCTTCAACGCAAGCATAATGGTAGGCTTCCTCATATGGAACTGCTAGTTTCATATCAATCCACAATATTTCTATAGGGTTAAGGTCATGACTCTGACTTGGTCATTCCAAAATTTTAACTTTATTCTAGTTTGCAGGATCTAATCTGAGTTGGTCACCCGGACCAGAGAGTTAGTTTTCCAAGCTTTTGGATTCATGCTGAAGCCATCCTCAGGGAACTTCTCTCTCTCTACATGTGCACTGGACTGTTCTGTGCATGGTATTTATGTAGTGTCTGGTTATGTGTGACTTTTAGTTGTTAATTGGAGTATTGATGGCTGGCTATTAAGTCATTGGCTGTTGTTTCCTTGTGTGCTGTGCCCTCTGCTCCTAAGTACCTGGTAAGCTGGTGGTAACTCAGCATTCCTGTTGATGGACAAGAGGTCCATTTCCCTAGCTATTTTTGTCCCAGCTCAGCCAACAATTCTACTTTAACCTCTCTTTGGTCATATGAAGCAATGGATGGAAACTATGAAGAAATGGATGGAAACTAATCAAGGAGACAGCCAACCTACAACTACGGAGAAATTTCCTGACAGAACAATTAATCAGTGGAACAACTTGCCTCCAGAAGTTGTGGGTGCTCCAACACTGGAGGTTTTTAAGAAGCGATTAACAACATTTGCATTAAATGTTATAGGGTTTCCTGCTTGAGCAGGGGATTGGACTATAAGACCTGCAAGGTCTCTTTCAACTCTGTTATTCTGTTTTGGGTCATTTTATTGCTTCATGACCTACTTTCACTTGAATTTCAGTTGACAGATACCCTGACTTTTCAAGTGGAATTTGCTGGTATAATGTAGAATTTATAGTTCTATCAATGATGGCAACTTGTTCTAGCAAAGCAGTCAAAACCATCTGTCAAAACTATCTGATGGAATAAGGTTTGTAGGCAGGAATAGTTTTTGACTTTTGCTTTTCATTGAAACATACAAATGCAAGAAACCTATCAACCAATTTGACCATCCATCTATCTGCTATTTAAAAACAGTTAACAGGTAGTCCCAACAGCAAAGCTAGACCTCAAAGCCATCTGTTAATAATCTATTATTGTATTTAACTTGCAGAAAGTCCACAAGTGGCTTCTATTTTCTCATAAACCAATACAGTCATTGTCTCTGATCTTTCCAGGATCAAATATCATCAATTGATTCTTAATAATAAAAACAACCCTCAATATATCATCTTTGCATTTCTTTAAAACTATGAGTGGAATCTTTCCAGACAACTGCTTCTCACTATCCCAAAAAGGTTTCCATTAAGAGTATTTCCATAATACTTGTTGTTCAACAAATTGGGACGCAATGTATCTTGACAGCTCTTCTCTAGCTCAGGGGTCCCCAACCTATGGGCCCAGGCCGGGGCTGTGGGTTCTTGGCCAGCACGGCATGGAAACAGCTGGCCGCTGTGCACACGTGTGGGTGTGCATTTCCCCCCACTCGTGCTACTGCCCGCAGCCTGTTTGCGCATGGGCATGAATGGGAATGCTAGCCCAGGGTGGGTGTCTGTAGCCTGTTTGTGCATGCGCCGCTAGCCTGAGTGGTTTGTGTGGCCTGTTTGCACATGCACAAACAGGCCACTAGCCACCATGGGAGTGCATGGCCGTTCCTGCATGCACATGGCACTAGTGCATGCCGCATGTGGAACGGGGCTGCTAGTGCCACGCCAGTGTGTGTTACCCCATGTGAGCACACGGGCACACACGCACCAATTTTGAAGCTGTTCTCCTTCCCTCCGGTCCTCAAGCCCGGAAAGGTTGGAGACCTCTGCTCTAGCTGCATATGATGTCTCCATTCTGCAAACTCGATCAGCTTTTCTAAGAAGGTCAAGTTCATTAATGCCTCCTTCAGACTTTTCTAACAAATCTTTAGTTTACAAACAAAACTCTTTCATATTTGTTAGCAATAAATAAACCTCTAGTCCTACCAGTTGCATGATTGATTTAACTACTGTTGTCTTTATCTGGATGTTTTCTTTAGGTTGATTTACAATTGTTACAAATTCATCAAATCTTTTATCCTATTTTTCATTTAGAACTTGTAAGTTGGCAAACTCTTTTTCAAAAGTTTCCAAGAAGGCTTTAACATTAAAATCATCTGAGTCCCATCTCTTTTTTATATCTCTTTTGTAGATATTATAGAGAAAATATAGTATATAATATTTAAAGTCCTTAATTTATTGTTGCTTTGCTCTCTTAGTCAAGTTTTCACATCCATGTGTAAACAATTCCCTTTCAAGGACAAAGAAAATGGATGTTCCAAAAAAAAAGAGCCCCCAAAACAAAAAAACACCTGAGGTAATAGCTCTCAGAACAGAGAGTAGATTTTTAAAAAGGACAAATTCCTGTCTTTAAAAAAAAATGAAAAGCAACAATATATACAAAAATAAAATGTAGCAACGGAGTTCTTTTAGGAAAACTAGTAAAGTACGAAATCCTTAGAATAAAAATCCAGCATAGATCATACTGAGTCACTTTCACTTCAAAGAAAAAGGAAAAAAATCCTCCCACTGCTGACTTCCTTGTGGCAAAAGAGAAAGTATTTTAAAGCTCCAAATAAAACAATAAAAGTTTATGATTGTAAGCAAGCAAAAGGGTATAAGGCAAATCAGCATCCAACCAGGCTATCAACAACTAGACTTCAAAAGTGAAATTAAAAGGAGAAGATACACCTAAAAATACAAGCAACTGCAGGAAAAGATGGCAACCCAACCAATCCAGCCACTCTTCCTGAGAATTGGAGCCCTCTGGATTTCTCTTCATAGGCAAGTACATGATTGTCTGAGGATTGTTCTGGGTCACTCCTAGTTACTCCTGTTCAAATCTGGGGACCATGCTGCCAGAGAGCTGGCTTTGGCAGGAAAATCAGCTGTTTGTTGGCAGGGAGAAAAAAATACGCCACTGTTCAGCACACCATTTTCTGGGGCTCTCCAAAAGTTCTATCAATTCTTCCAATAACCTTCTGACTTAAACAGTATTTTGCAACCTATAGATGGGCAGCAATGTCCCTTTTGGAGAGTAGTGTCTTTCTCCTTCCAACTCTACTATGCACATCATTGTTGTCCAGTGTTCTCCTGGTGATGGTCTCATGAACACTGACATCCACCAATGCAAAAATGGTCTTTAGTTCCTTAGACATTACCTAGTATTCTCTGAGATCTCCCAGAATGTAGCATGGCTTGCTTTTGGTATAATCATCATGGTCAGTTGCTCCTAGGGAGGGTAATAATGGTGTTGAATTGCCTCCATTGGTACTGGATCAACCTAATAGTGGACTGGTAGAGTCCAAACTCTTTGGAAATAAGTTTATCCTGCCTGGTGAGCATCAACAATTTTGTTCAAGTCATGATATAATTCCATATATCTGTGTTGTAAAGGTCAGACTTTGATTGTAAATACCAAGAATTATGTTCTTTATATGAGATAGGACCTCCCACACTCATTCCTGAATAATATCTTATTGATTGAACACCTGATTATTTTTCTTTAATGAAATTATAATTCTAGAGGGTCATGTACTTTTGTCACACACAAATGTGTAGAATAGAATAGAGCTGGAAGGGACTTTGGAGGTCTTCTAGTCCAGCCCCCCGCTTAAGCAGGAGAACCTATACTGTCTCAGGTGAATGTCTAGTCTCTTCTTAAAAATTTCCAGTGATGGAGCCACCAAGATTTCTGGGGATAAGCTGTTTCACTTGTTAATTGTACTCACTCTCAGGAAGTTTCTCCTTAATTCTAGGTTGCTTCTTTCTTATCAGTTTCCAACCATTGTTTCTCCTCCTTCTCTCTGGTGCTTTGGTGAACAACCTGATCCTCTCTGCCTTGTGGCAGCCCCTCAGATACTGGAACATGCTATCATGTCTCCCCTATTCCTTCCTTTCTTTAGACTAGCCAAACCCAACTCTTGTAGCCATTCTTCGTAAGTTTTAGTCTCCAGGCCTTTGATCATCTTAGTTGCTCTTCTCTGAATTTTTTACAAACTCTCAACATCTTTTTTGTGGTATGGTGACCAAAATTGGCTGCAGTATTCCAGGTGTGGTCTTACTAGGGTTTTATAAAGTGGTAATAATACTTTGTGTGATCTTGATTCTATGCCTCTGTTTATACAACCGAAGATTGTATTAGCTTTTTGGTTGCTGCTGCACACTGTTGGCTCATAGTCAAGTGATCATCCACCAGGATCAGGTCTTGCCCAATCGTATTTGTACCTTTGTTTTTTCCTGCCTAGATTTAAGACTTTGCTTTTCTTCACATTGAAAGTCATTTTATTGGATAGGGCCCATTGTTCAAGTTTATCAAGATCTTTTTGGATCCTGAGTTTGTCTTCTGGGGTGTTGGCTATTCCTGTCAGTTTGATGTCATCTGCAATTTAATGAGTTCTCCTTCAATTCCCTCATCTAAGTCATTTATGAAGATATTGAAGAGTACTGGGCCTAAGACGGAACCTTGTGGTACACCACTGCTCACTTCTCTCCATGTGGATGTAGTGCCATTGAGGACTACTTATTGAGTACGGTTTGTCAGCCAGCTACAGATCCATCTGGTGGTGATGTTGTCTATTCCACCTTTTCCTAGCTTACCAAGGAGTAGGTTGTGGTCTACTTTGTCAAATGCCTTACTGAAATCTAAGTATACTATGTCCATTGCGTTTTGCTAGTTTACTAGTATAGTCACTTTATCGAAGAATGAGATGAGATTGGTTTGGCATGATCTGATTTTAACAAACCTGTGCTGGCTACTAGTTATGACCTTGTTTGCTTCTAGTTGTTCGCAGATTTGTTTTTTAATTATCTTTTCTAAGATCTTCCCAGGTATTGATGTTAAACTGATTGGTCTGTAGTTTCCTGGGTCCGTTTTTTTTTTTTTTTCCTTTCTTGAAGATAGGGACCACATCAGCCCTTTTCCAATCCTCAGGTACTTCCCTGGTGCTCCAGGATTTATGAAAGATGTGGTGTAATGGTTCTGAGATAACATCTGCCAGCTTTTTCAGAACCCTGGGATGTAGTCTGTCGGGTCCTGGTGATTTATATTCGTCAAGGTTGGATAGGTGTTCCCTTACATTTTCTTGCTTACTTTAACTTTTGTTTCTATTATGTCTTTCGTAGTGGTTTTTTTTTTTTTTTGGTGTGTTGGGCTATAATTTCTTTTTGTGTGAAGACTGACACAAAGTATGAGTTGAGCAGCTCTGCTTTCTCCCTGTTGCCTATAATTTCATTGCCACCTTCTCTCTTTAGTGGGCCTACAGTTTCCATGACTTTTTTCTTGTTGTTAATATGTTGGAAGAAACTTTTTTTATTGTTCTTGATTTCTGTTGCAAGTCTTTGTTCGTTCTGAGCCTTTGCTTTCCTGACTTCCTCTTTTCATGTTCTGGTTGTCTGCTGATAATCAGCCTTAGTTATGTGCCCATTTCCATTTTTTGTATTTGTTTTTTTTTTTTTTTTTTTTTTTTTTGTCTTTTAGTTTGTTAGTGAGATCTTTGTGCAGCCATGCTGGTTTCTTCTTGGATTTCTTGTTTTTCTTTCTCAGTGGTATTGTGCTGGTCTGTGCTTTTGTGATCGCATTTTTCAGGATTTCCCATGCTTCTTGGGTTGTTTTCCCCTTTAGGGTTTTCATCCATGGGATGTTTCCTAGGTTCTCGAGTTTGTTAAAATCAGCTCTTTTGAAGTTTAGGACATTGGTTGGATTGTTTTCTATTGCTAGTGTTTGCATTATATTAAATTCCAGTATGACGTGGTCACATTTACCCAAGGTTCTGGTAATTTTGATTCCCTCTATCACTTCTTCTCTATTTGTAAGAATGTAGCTTGGATCAATCTCAGTAAATAAATGATCAAGTATACTGTTTTTGACTCATTTGTTTAACTGAATCTCTGGTTGTTGGAAAACAGTTATTTTAGGTTATATTTATGCACAAATACTGAAAATTCAAGTAGGTTCATAAACTTTTAAGCATCTGTTTCAATGCCTTCCTTCAGGATGACACTATAGGGCATTGTATGCCAAGACAACTAATCACAAGGACAGTTTTTTCCCTCATGCCATCATTCTGTTAAACACCCAAATTCTTGCAGTTCTTTCCAAAGTATATGCATATTAACCGTACAGTATGGCTGTGGTATTATTATTTATCTTTTGTATTATATTCTTTACTTCTCCCTTTTATTAGTATATTATCATTATTATTTTCTCTGTTTCTTTGTAAATGCACATAATGTTTCTATATTAGAAACAAATTTCTTGTGTGATTGATCACACTTGGCCAGGTAAAATATTCAATTCAATGACACCCAACTGACAAATGTAAACAGCTTCAAATACTTGGGAAGCATCATCTTGAGCGATGGGTCTTTGGCAATGGAATTTATTCCAGGATCAACAAGGCCAGCCAGGCACTAGGGTGGCTCTGTACTAGTGCACTCATTCTACACATTTATATCTCCACAAGCTAAAAGTTTACAGACATATGTTTATCCCTTCTTTATATGTGTGTCTATATGTGAGTCATAGACTCTATACTGAAGGTATATCAAACAACGAGAAATTTCACGTGTGCGTTCCCTTTTCCATCCTTGACATTCATTGGCAAGATCATGTCTCCAGTCTAGAGATCTTAGATTATGCAAATCCCAGATAAGATGAGTAGAGCATGTCATCAAAATGAATGGGCACCATATGCCTCATCAATTTCTTTAAGGTGTACTGGATTGTGGGAAGAGCCCTCAAGGTCAACCATGCAAGTTTACAAAGCCATTGTGAAAAACCATGCCACTGTAACATCCAGCCAAGGGAACTAGAAGCTTCAGCAGCTGAAAAACTTGCTGGTGATCTCTGTGCTAGGAAGCTTCAACCAGTTTTTAAGGCAGGCACCAACAAAAACTGATAGAAAACCATGATCTGAGTTTCAGAACGAAACTCAGTCAGTGGCTACAAAAATGGACCTCCAGGGGCCCCACTGTACTAGATTTTATGCTTCAAGACTTGGTGTTCATAGATAAACTGCACAACCAATTGTTTTGTTCCAATCCAAAGGACTACCATATATATAATAATTATAGTAAAACTAATAGTATAAATAAACACAAATACATCTACAATAAACATAATAAAAGTAAACAAAATTAATTTTTAATTGAACTAGTCATGCCCAATATCCTTAAAT
Source organism: Crotalus tigris (assembly GCF_016545835.1). NCBI lineage: Eukaryota > Metazoa > Chordata > Lepidosauria > Squamata > Viperidae > Crotalus > Crotalus tigris. Next base: position 67,923 of record NW_024100143.1, on the reverse strand, counting down.
TTTACATACTGAATTTCATATTATTTTGTTTAGTACTGCATTAAGGTGAATTCTGCATGGTACTACGATGTCCCTGCTTCTATCTCAGTTTATCTTGTTTAGTATAATCTCATATTTGTTTTCTCTATATTAAAAATACATATACCTAGGTATTACATTAATCACCAAGCCAGTGATGAAATGGGCTTGGGCTACAAATTTATGCCATCATAATTTTGTTGATCATTAAGTTTATCTCAGAATTCTTTGTTTCTCTTGTTATATTTGATGGCTTAGTACTGCAAATAACTTGCAAAAAAGGACATTAAGTGGAACAAAAGCTTGTGATCTATCAATACTAGCACTATAGCACTTTTTTTTTTTGCCCAATCCAATTTTCATTTCAGCTAGATGGAAATTGAGTTTCATAGTGATTAAAATTGTAGCTGGTGGAAATATGGAAGAAGAAAACTCTATTTCAGGCTGCTTCAAGGGAGTTGTTCCTTGTAAAAGAATATTATATATTCTGGTCTCTTTTTAAACAGATAATTAATTCCTTGCATATTCCAGATGCTTACTTTTAATCTTCCCATTACTTATATTTCATGCATCATATTTCAGATAGAATCAATCTTTCCCACACTGTTCTACTCACTTTGACACTTTTTCATTTGAATAAGAATTGTACTTCAGACTGTATTATCTTTCAAAGAACAGGATAGACATATATTTGCCTTCCAGAACAAGTCCAGAATAAGAAAGGAAACCCAGTCCAGCTATATGTGCACAGTTCATTATTTTATGTATTTTATTTACATTACATACATATTGTTTAATAGTTAAATTTACTGACTATGTCTCTGTATTTATTTTAAGGAGGGAAAATGCCAGTTTTCCAACAAATTAGTGTAAAAAATAGTTTTTTAAAGACATAGCTCCTTATGCAGAAACCTCTCCTCCCCCTTCTTTGTTCTCCCTTCCTCCCTCTCTCTCTCTAGCATTGGTACAAAAATGACATACCCTTTATCAGATAAAATTGCTTCACAGATAAGACCACAACCCAAAAGGGCCTCTACTAAAGAAGCAGTTTGCTACATATTATTTGATGAGGCTCTCAAAATATTAGTATTGTATTAGGAAATGAAGGTATAATGTCATACATCACCCATTTAGAACTAGTTTTACTAAAATACCTTTTTTGTAACAAATGTAGTAAATTTGATCCAATTTAAACAGAAGTCTATAAAATATCACATAAGAGCTGCTGTGGAGAAACCACTATTCTAAATGTCGCCAACTAAATAACAAAAAGACTGCACTAGTCAACTTTTTGCATGGAAAAACTACTGCATTGTTATTTGAACTCAAAAAGGTACAATAACATATTTTGGAAACTCTTTCATGGTACCTAGTTTTTATTAAAATTTAATTTTTCCACAATTTCTCACTGAGCATTGAGATATATGTATGTGTTCTCTACACCTCTGATTTTATTCTTCTTTGGTGACAAAGGAGAATCTTTTGCAGTTTATTCTTTTTTATTATTTTTGTTGCCTATTTCCAATGCACACCTTTACACCAAAAACAGCAAAAGGAAACAGATTGAGAAGAAATGCTTCAGCCTTCCAAATTCATTGCTGTCTTCTCTTGCTCTTTCTGTTCTGCATGTAGCCGAGGGCAGTACTTCACTAGCTCAGTTTCTGATGTACTGCATACTTTTACACCTAGGTATTCACTCGGGGCCAACTGCTATTGGCCCTAGGCAAGCAGCTGAGCAGTAACTTACAAGTTGGATATCTTTTAGACCTTGCATGAACTCTGCTTTTTAGAATTGTCAAGCTTCTGGAATAATCTATGACCTATGTCTTTGAGAACTGACTTTTTGGCAGTTACACTTTTATTTCAGATGTTGATGCTTTCAAGTAACTAAAAAGCTACCTTTTTAGAGAAAAAAACAAAAACAGAAGGTGTGAGATTATTAGTTTCACACTTAGTTGACCTTCACTCAAGTGCCTCTAATTTTTATGGGTAGGCCATGCATGTTTATAAAATATTAAATAACTGCTCCTTATTTAATGGTTTTGTAATAATAATAATAACAACAGAAAAACAGAACAGAATAAGAGAGAAGGAAGGGATCTTGGAGGTCTTCCAGTCCAAACCCCTGCTCAGGTAGGAGACCCTATACCAGAGGTCCCCAACCTTTTGGGAGAGAGGTTTTTCCGTGGACCAGAGGGGGCTTGTTTTTGTGTGCTGCCTGCATCCCGCAGATGGGGCTTTGCTTGTTTGTGTGGCCCGGTTGCTGGCATGCCGCAGCCTGGTACCAGTCCACAGACCTGTGGTTGGGGACCCATGGCCTAAACCATTCCAGACAAGTAGCTGTCCAGTCTCTTCTTAAAAACCTCCAATGATGGAGCACCCACAACTTCTGAGGCAACTCATTCCAGTGATTAATTGTTTTGTCAGAAACCTTAGTTCTAGGTTGCTTCTCTCCTTGATTTCTTCTTGTCCTGCTTTCAGGTGCTTTGGAAAATAGGTTGACGCCCTCTTCTTTGTGACAGATAATTGGAATACTGCTGTCATCCTAATTTTCATTAAATTAGACATACCCTGTTCCTGCAACCATTCTCCATATGTTTTAACCTCCAGACTTCTAATCATATTTGTTGCTCTTCTCTGCACTCTTTCTAGAATCTCAACACCTTTTTTTAATATTGTGGTGACCAAAACCAGATGAAATATTTCAAATCTGATTTTACCAAGGCATTATAAAGTGGTCCTAAATTTCATTACGATTCTGTGTCCTTATCACAGAACTTTCTATGAATCAACCTTTATTAAAATCAAAGATCAGCATAAGGAGGGCGGGATAGAAAAAAATTAAAAAACATAAAAAATAAAAGTATTAAAATTCCATAAAAACCTTTAAAAAAATCTTTAAAAACTAAAAATAATTTTATAAAGCAATACATTGGGATTAAAAAATATAAACTAGCGCAAAACACTCTACAACAACAGTCTATATCAGTGTTTCTCAACCTTTTTAATGCCGCAACCCCCAACCAGTCATAAGTCGAGGACTACTCAACCGGTCATAAGTCGAGGACTACTCAACTGGTGCAGCACCGTTTGCAGAATGGGACTTTTGGTGGGCTCAGCAGGGCAGAGACAGCCTGGACAATTCCTATTGGCTTTTGAAAGCCAATAGAATTGGCTTTCAATGGCGGACTGCGTTGTTTGGCGACCCCCGTGAAATGGTCGTTCAACCCCAAATGGGGTCCCGACCCACAGGTTGAGAACCACTGGTCTATATGCTCATTAAAGTTAATTTGTTGCTAATCTGACATATTTTAAGTACTGCTGCACAAACCTAGCCACATATATGTTATAGGTATCTGAGAACAGCAGAGAAGTATATTTTAGAATACTATATATAATCTCTATGCCATTTTAAAATCCCTGATTTATTTATCTCTATTTTACACTTTTTCATGTTTTTCTTATATTTCTTTGTATTTTCTTTAAAATGTTCAATAAAAGAAGAAGAGGGGAAAGAAAGAGCACTTATATTTGTGACAATTCAAGCCATTTCAAACTGTTACAAAGAAATTAACAAATATCCTAAGAAGAAAAAATAGAATATACGACAGGAAAAATAGAGCTGTTTCATAAAAGCATACATCCTGTCTTCATGTTCTTATTTGTAAGACCTACTGTACAATTAAACAAGGACAGTGTTTTTATTCATGAATCAGAATTGAATCTAGATGTTTGTGATTCCCTATTAGTAGCCTATTGTTTCATGAATGAAGCTTTTACTATACTTCAACAAAATCATAATGCTGAAAATATAGCCAAAATGCCTTGCTTTAAACCTTAGAAAAAAGTTACCAAGGTGTTTTTTTAAGCAAAATGTGGAAGTGGTCCAAACAATGTAGAGAGTAGTGAGTAATATATCGGCTGGTAAATCCCTTTCTGCACATATACTATTGGTGATAAAAATGACTTTTTGGTGTTTATGATTGGCATAAATATTTCCAATACAAGAAGAAGAGTCATAAGTCAATATCAGAGCATATGCTTTGAATACAATGAGCCCAAACTGAAGCTGCAGAGCTCTTCAGGTACAGCTAGAAAAGACTTTTCATATTCTTCCTTGTTTCTTATCATTTTGCTGGAACTAGATTCAGTTCTCTTAAATATGTCACCCTGTATAGGATCTATGGAATCCCTCCCTCATGCTAAAAGTCATCTGCCAGCATCCCTTATTAAATAAAAGATATATATTTTCATGTGAAAAACATGAACAAGAGTGATCTGGAGAACTATTTCCTTTAGTATACAATTTCCATTTCATATATTGTATATTCTGTTTGAAGAAAAGAATCTTTTTTCCAGTACTTTCCATGATGTCCAGGTTCCTTCCTTCATCCCCCCCACAAAAAAAACTAAATAGCTTATAATGGCACATATCATTTAATTGTATAAATAATATGCTTAAAATTATGCCCTAACATGAACTCCAAAATAGTTTGATTCACCAAATGATAAGTTCGTAGCTTGATTCTGTTGAGAAGCATTACTAAGCAAAAATAGATTGAAGTCTTTGTCAGGAATTCCAGTCATCAGCTGGTGTGGACATCAAAAGCAACCTTACATTCTTTTTGGCTGCTACTGTATTCATTTGCTTTAAATTACTCATTAAATATTCTGCACATTGCTATGTTTAAACTCCTCTCAAGCTGCCATGTCAAAAAGAGGAGGAGAAGAAGAAAAGGTAATCACAACATGAGCATTAGCATGTAAAAAGGAACTCTGTATAACACCTTCACAATCTCTTCTCATTATAGCATCGTGATCTTCAGGAAAATCAATTCATGTAACTCACTGCTTCTAAGAGGATTCCATGTTTATTGCATTCCATCCATTTCTTTTGAGTGGGTTGGATGCTAAAAATAACTTAAATAGCAGTGCTCCAAATTGCTGAAAATATAGTAAATATTTGAAGAGAGTTCACTTCAGAGTTGGAGTTGTTTTTCTTTTAATAGATCAAAACATAATGAATTTGTAATTACATCCAGTTTATGTCTGCTTCGTATAGGGACAGCAGTAACTCTATATATTATTCTTCACTCATTTATTTTTATAAGACAAGTCTCATAATGTCTTGGTAATTAAAATATTTATTTTATTTATTTATATATCAAACTTTAAATCTCCCGTTTCCTTCACAGAGGATCTATGGACAGTGTACAAATAAAATATTTAAACATAAAAAATAGTATATAAAATTTAAAAAGAGGCAAATATGATTAAAATTCAATAATAAAAGTTAATTAAAAGGTGAGGAAGGCTTTCTGGGCACTAAATCCCACCTAAATGCTCCTATGTGAGTTCCAAGCAAGAGAGCAGTTATTTAATCTTATGACTTGAAACTATCAAGAATCTGTGAATAATGTTCATAGACTTCCTGTTCCACCTTATTTTAACATTTATATATTACTTTTGTGAAGATAGGCAGTGGATCGGACAAATCTTTACTATAATAATTTGTTTTGTAGCAAAGATGCAGAAAGACCTAAATCAAAAAGTAAAGCATCTGTTCCTTTTTCTCATGGACTACTATAGGGGGTAAAATGAAGTAAAATCTGCTCCTACTGTATACTTCATTTATTCCTGTACCAGTATATACAGAAAATATGCACTTTAAACATCAGTTTTTATCTTAATGTTGAGGTCACAATGGCTTTTCTCATAACATACCAACCTATGTAATGTCTTAATATTACAGCTTTTTGAGATATATTATTTTAAATTTTAATTATCTTTATTTAACAAATGATGCCAAGAGAAAATTTCTAAATCATTTCCCAAACTCATTGCAATATGTGAATTGCCATTTGCAGTTTCAGAGCTAATGGCAACCATGTATAAAGAAGTTGTTCTCCTTTTAACTCTGTCTCCTTGATAGTGTTATCACAACCTTAAGGACAAGTCTGGTTCACAACTCGGTAGAATGATTGCATGACTCAAAGCATGGACTGGTTTTCCTCACTTTAACTGAATATTGTGATTTAACAAATACAAAAACTAGAATTAGGTCTTTGTTCTACTAGCATATTCTGGATAATAATAAAGAAAAGTTTGCCTGTATTGTGTTGTGCTTCTTCATGTACAGTATATGTTGCTTTGAGGCTTTAGCTTAGAATCCTATTTGTATTACTGTAACGTCTATATACTACTAAAACTCTCATGTCTGTTTGGTACATTGTAACCTTCATTTGGGAAAAAACATTGCATAATAGAGCAAAATACATCAACATAATTACCTCAAATGTGCTAACCTACAGAATGCTAGGATCCATCACTTCCAAGGGAATGAAATTTGGGGAAACTGGCTACTCCAGGGCTGCTGGGCACTACTACTTCAGTGCAACTACCATGCTGCAATGGTCATGTGATCTTCAAGTTCAATGTTCCCTGAGAGCTTCCCAGCCACTCTACAATACCTTGCTCCCTCCTCCACCTAACAGCAGCTACTTACATGCAAGAAGGGAGGAGAAATATTCAAAGTTCAGTTATTAACCTCTCTGTGGGATTAGGGAAAGGGGGGGAGAAGGAGAAGGAGACACAGAGGGGGGAGGGAGAGAGAACTGCTCTCCCCATATCTACAATTTTAGACATAACAAAATGTATTACCTATAGCAAATACATTAAGCATTTAACACCAGGTGTCTTTCAACATTATGTGTAAACTTGTTTCCTCAGCAAATATAATTTCAGTTGCTTCCAGATGGTGCAGTTTAACTCCCTTGATAAAGTTACTCATGAGTGGTTTACTTTTTAAACAAAAAAATTAGCTAGCAATTGTCCTTTTATTTTTTCACATTTATTTTTTTTCCCCTTATCCGGAGCTCAAATTGATGCTACTTAAAACAGAATGTGAAACAAATTATTTCTATTTAGATTTGCCCAGTGGATTCGGAAAAATGGATCTCTGAAACCTATTGGACTACAGCTTTGAGCCTGATAGTATTAATTGTAGCTTGACATAACAAAAACCTCTACAACATCACAAACTTCTACCTCTGTTCCAATAGTTATAACAAAATGTGCTGCAACTCCTACCTCATGTGTACAAAGTTATGACACACAAAGGAGAGAGATAGGACTTCTGTGTCAACATCACAACATTTTCCTCAGTCTGACCTGTCCCCCATTTCACACTTCTCCCTGATATTGCTGACCAAAAGAAAGAGCACAATGGCATATAGTAATTGCATTCCTTTCCTGAGCTTACCAAGAAATAGACATACTTTCTCAACTGAAACAAAAATATAAACTCTTGCATGATGTAACAGAATCTAGCAAATCAACTATTTGATGCATACATAAATGCATGTACGGTATGTATGCATGTATATTTATGCATGCATAAAAATTCCTCTTCTCACCCTAATGGGTGGTTTATGTCTTCCTCAATCTCAGGTCCTCTACCAGAGGCCTGGGAGATTGAAGGTTCTATGCAGTATCTTAGCTGTTCCTAGCACTGCACTCTTCTGGACAGAGACCTCCGATGTTATTCCTGGGATCTGTCGGAACCACTGTCCCAGCCCCGAGTGCTCTTACCATACCTGGGATCATTTTGGTCCACTTTCCACATCCTCTTCAGCTCCTCCTTCAGGCCCTGGTAATTTTTCCAGCTTCTCATACTGCTTCTTCCTGATATTGCTGTCACTTGGCACTGCTACATCTATTGTCTTCTGCTCCTTGCCTACTACCATGATGTTGGGCTGATTGGCTAGTTACCTTTTAGTCCAGATTTTTTTTCCAGTTACTGATAGGATTTCCAAAAGTCTGCCACGTCAACTCTGTTGATGGTGCATACCATGAAGGATATTGTATTTCATGGCACTTCCTCTGCTTAATCTCTTTGGTTGCCATCTTTGTGATATACCCTGGATGCTATGGATTTTGTGCAGTACAGTGATTTTGATATCCACTAAATCTAGCCTGTTCTCTTTCCACCTGGTGTACTGTCTCTAGGTGATGGATTTGGGGTAGAAACTTTCATACATTTGAGGAGCTTCCAGGTCTTCATATTGGCAACTTCCATGTCCTTCTTTGGTCAGTTCACTATACTGGCAGAGTCTCTGATGACTGGCAGGGCATACTGATCTGGTTCTTCAGGACTTGTCTTATCCTTTGGGTATTGAGATATTGCTATTTTTTATTTATTTTTATCCAACCTTCTTATTTTGATAAATAATTGAAGGTGGCAAGTATACTTAAAACTTCTACTGTTTTCCCCACAATCCTGTGAAGTGGGTTGGGCCAAAAGAGTGTGACTAACCCAAAGTCACCCAGCTGGCTTTCAGACCTAAGGAAAACTAGAACTCAAATCTTTTGGTGCCTAATCTGGTTCCTAATCTCGAGATCAAATGTTCTTCCTTGCTTTCATTGTTCCCATTTGACTATAGGATACCAAGATCCTTATAATTGGTTTGTATGTCTACTATATTGCCTGCTGCTAAGTCCACTTATCAGTGCTAACTACTTTTCCTCTCTTGACTGCTATCCACCCACATCTCCACACAGTGACATCACAATGTCCTCCTTGCAGTGACATCATAATGTCCTCACTGTATACCATGCCAAGTGGATCAGAGAGTCAATGTTTTGTTCACTCTTAACATACAACTTGGTGTCATTCTTATAGAGGAGATGACTGATGGTAGTTTTACTCTTGAACTTGTATCCAATCCTTGTGATTATCTGGCTGATAAGGTTCAAGCTTATGCAGAACAGCAGTAAGAGCAATGGATCATCTTGGCACTATTGCAAATAGTCATTTGTATGAGTTGTCTTGTTGACTTCCAGTGCTGTTTTCTACAGTGCCACTGAGTTTAGTGTCTTGTTGGCATTGTACAGTGCCAGGCATTCATGGATTCATATGTGTAGCATTAAGTTGTAGACTTTTTTGTGTGTGTTTTTGTCTATCTATGTGTGTATGCATGTGTCTATGTCTAAGTATGAGTATCACAGATAACTAATATTTTATAAATTACCTTCCTTCCCAAAATATTTGATTTTATTATGTATAGTGCACTGAGCTGCAGTATATCATTAAGCTGGTTATTAAACAACAACAGAACAGGAAGACTATACAACAAATAGAAATTTCTAGGCAACAGCCAAGAAAGTAGCAAAATAATACATGCTGTTGCAGGATTCTAGAGACAAATGTTAAAGAAGAATGATAACTCTACCTTTATGGCTAAGATGGCAAGGATAAGTGTAATATATCAATAATCAAAAAAGGAAGGCCCATGCTTCAGTTTTCAGAACATGCTGCAGGCAGCATAAGAAAGTATGCAATGTAAAATTGTGATCTAATAATAAGGTGTAAGGTCATTGGCCCTTGGCAAAACAAGGGAAATCATAAAAAACCAATCATGAAAACTCAAGCAGAGGCTTCTTAAACGTACAGCACTTTATTTTCGATCGAAATAAGTCCTGGGTGGGAACACAATCTGAACACTGGCAGAAGTTGCATTCAGAACTGCCACACCTAAGAAAGTTAGTAGCATTGCTTTATAAACTTTGTTATCCAAAGAAAATCAGGCAACAGCGTTATTACAATATAAGGAAGACATCAATCATTCCTGTAAACTTCCTTATTCCCTCCTTCAATGCATCACATCTGTGCATGTTTCCCACACTTGCATGAAATTTGTCCCTGACAGCAAATGTTGATTACAAAAGCGAGATAGCAATAGTTAGGCAAGGTTACACAATTTATTTCTTTTTCTGGTTCCAGTTACAGAACCCTACAAAGGGAAATCCAAATATGAGTTTTAGGGTGCATGTTTTGCATGAAGAAAATTACAAATTAAATTGGAGGATTAATAAGTTAGTACTGCTCTGTATAGATAAATATTGAGATGGTTGTTCCAAAAATCTTATAATATTTTTATTGTTATAACTACATTTATTTCATGATCTATTACTTTCAAGTTTGTGTAGGCTGATTAGAATGGGCAGCCTTATAAACTGAAGAAATTAATGAATGAAGAAGCAAGCTTTCACCTATCTTTGAATTCTTTTTTTCATAAACACCCACAAAAATTTTCTAATCTTTTAACCTATATTTAGCCATTTCATTATTAATAATATACAATCTTTATTCAGTTCTGTTACATTCTTCTACTTCTTATATTCATAACATATAGCATGTTTATTTTTATTCAGTTCATATGTTAATACATGTTATATATAGTTTAAGTCTTACATTCCAAGTCATAGTTTTCCATGTGCCATGGTTAGTCACAATGATGTTGACTACTGATATTCATCATGATGTTATTTCTTAATTTTATTTCAGATTAGGTATATTTAAGTTGTGCTTGAATTTATTTAATTTCTATGTTTCCCCTCTTCAGGCAATCCAGAAACTCTAAGTGGCTTGCACAAGGTATAAAAACTAAGTAAAATATCTACAATATAACAACAATAAAACAATACCACCATAAAGAAATAGCAAACAATAAAAGTTAATATAATAATTTAAGTATAATAATGTATAGATTACTGATATATACATGCCATTTAGCATCATATGGATGAAATGAGTCAAAAGCACATGAAATACACCTAGACATACACCTAGACATACCAACAACTGTCCTGCCCACTTCTAAAGACCATCACATATTGAGCTTGAAGCAGTGGTGGGATTCAAATATGTGAACAACTGGTTCTCTGTGTGTATGCCACTTCTGGAAGTCCATTCTGGGCAACAAAAAATTAGTTACCAGTTCTGCCGAAGTGGTGCAAACCAGCTGAATCCCACCACTGGCTTGAAGGATTCCAAGAGTTTTGTAAGCATAGTTGTATGCTTATATAATTTATTATATTGTACATCAACCAGAGACTTGAGGAAGATGGATGGTTTAGAAATATGAAATATAAATAAACAAACAAATAAATAGTTGACCGAATGTTTTAAGCCCTTTTGTCTGGAGGCCCATTTTAATACAGTTGTCATTTCACATATAATTTTGTAAGCAGTATAGCTCAATAGTTTTGTAATTTCCTAGAATTAAGTGCCTATAGTAAAAAGTTCTAGAGAGGAGTCAGATTCCTGGATGCCATGGGAGAGGAGTTTTTATTTTATTCTTTGTCATTGCCACACTCTTAATGCTGAAATATGAAAAGTAAAGATCAAAGTATTCTTTAGGCAGCTAGTTATTGTATATAAGGAGGAAAAATGCATATGGAATTTTGTCCTCATGATTATTTCATATGTCCAATGGCTAGTCTTTGATAACAACTATTGCCTTTTTCTGTACTTATTTTTATTACTCTCAAGAAGTCTACTTCTGAATGTTCCACCAAATCATAATCCAAAATGCCTTTACCTTTTTACAATTCCACCAAATATGAAAATATGTCGCATCTTTATTGCCACATCTCCAACATATGGGCTGTATGTTAGGATACATACAAGATAATTTTTTAGGATCTAAATGCCATCTATAAAACATTTTATAAAAAATTTCTCTCAAATTTTGAGCTTGTGTAAATTTAACATTTCTAGTCCAAATTGTCTCCCATAAATCCAATGAAATCGGTTCCTGTATATTTTGAGCCCATTTAATCATACAGTCTTTAACCAATTCTGTTTCCAAGTCTAACTCTGGTAAAACATTATAAATTCTTTTTATATGAGCCTGACTCTGATTTGTAATCTGAATAACCAATTGTTTGTCTTCTAATGTTATTCCCTCTTTCTTATCTATAGTCCATCTATCCACTATTTGTAAATATTGAAACCATGACTGTAGGATATTTTCCTGCCTTAATACGTCTAGGGATTTCAAATACCAATTCAAACCAGACCAAATTAACAGTTCTTTATACGAGATTTTATCAAAATTTGTCCCCTTAGAAGTTCCTTCAATTGCATGTCTGGGAATCCCCCAGATAGGTATTTTATAATTTAATCTGTAATAATACTTTTTCCAAACACGAAGTAGGGCATTCCTCAAAATATGTGATTTAAAAGTCCGATCAACTTTCTTATTAAAAATCAGGTATGCATGCCAACCATATATTAAATCCCAACCTTCCAAAAAAAAAAGTATCCTTATTTGTTAAATTAAGCCAATCACTTAACCAAGTTAAGGCGGCTGCATCATAATATAATTTCAAGTTAGGTGCCTTAAGTCCTCCTCTTTCTCGAGCATCCTGTAATATCTTAAACTTAACCCTTGGTTTCTTTCCGGCCCATATAAAATTGTTGATGCCCTTTTGCCATTCATCCAAATTTGCCTCTTTTTTTAAAATAGGTATCATCTGAAACAAAAAAAGGAACTTTGGTAGAACATTCATTTTTACAGCTGAAATTCTCCCCAACGATGACAATTGCAATTTTCTCCAGTCTTTTAAGTCTTTTTGTACTTTTACCCATAATGGTTCATAATTATTCTTATACAATTTTCCATTTGAAGCAGTTAAATATACTCCCAAATATTTAACCTTTTTTACCACCTGGAAACCTGTAGCTTTAACCAAACTTTCCCTATCCTTAACTAACATATTCTTAGATAATATCTTAGTCTTATAATTGTTGACTTTAAAACCAGAAACATTCCCATACTGTGTTATAAGTTCTAATAAACAATCAATCGCTTGATTTGGTTGTTCCAAAATTAAAACCAAATCATCCGCAAAAGCCCGCAATTGATACTCATTCTTCCTTATCTTTACGCCCTTGACTACCTTTGATTCTCGAATCTGAATCAATAAAATTTCCAACGTTAAAACAAATAACAATGGGGATAATGGGCATCCTTGTCTTGTCCCTTTTTCAATACTAAAATTCTCAGTCAGTCCCCCATTTACAACAATTTGTGCAGATTGTTGCTGATACATAGCTTTAAGTGCATGTAAAAAATTGTCCCCAAAATTCATTTTCTCTACCAATGAGAATAAAAATTGCCAATCTAATTGATCAAAGGCTTTTTCAGCGTCCCAAAAAATAAAAGCCACAGGAATCTGATTATTCTTATCCAAATACTCAATTAAGTTTATAATTTGTCTAACATTATATTTCATATATCGCCCTGTTATAAATCCTGCTTGATCACTATGAATCAAGTCCTTCATAACCTGCATTAATCTATTTGCCAAAATTTTTGTAAAAATCTTATAATCAACATTTAATAATGAAATTGGCCTATAATTCTTAGGCTCTGTAAGATCCTGATCTTCCTTTGGAATCAGTGATATAAAAGCTCTTTTCCAAGAAGGAGGAACTTGTGTACCCAACAAAATACTATTAAAAAGTTCCTTTAATGGCTCCATCATTTCTTCAGATAAAGTCTTATAATACCTCAAGGTCAATCCATCTGTTCCCGGAGACTTTCCAACCTTTAACTGCTTAATAGCTAAACCAATTTCCTCCACAGTAATTAATCTATTCATCCCATTTTGTTGTTCCTCTGAAAGTTTAGGAAAGTGCGTTGATTGTAAATATTTATCTATATCCACACCCTTTATGTTATCACTTGAATATAATTTTGTATAAAAATCTAAAAAACTCTTTTTAATCAAATTTTGCTGAAAAACCTCAATACCTTTATATTTTACTTTCTCTATAATTCTAGCTTTCTGTTTCTTTCGTAACTGGTAAGCCAACCACCTCCCAGGCTTATTCGCGTTACAAAAAGTATTATGTCTCCTATACGACAGATTGGTAGCCACCTGATCTGCCATCAGCATATTAAATTGTTCCTTAAGCATCTTTATAGATACCTTTAAATTATTATCAGTTGGATTGAGAACAAACTCTTGTTCTTTTAATTTAATCTCTTCTTCTATTTCTCTACGTCTTTGTAACTCTTTTTCCCTAAAAACTTTATTCAATTGAATCAAAATTCCCCTCATATAAGCCTTACTGGCGTCCCAAACCATGGACATCGATGTTCCCTTATTCATATTTATAGCAAAAAAGTCCTTTAAATGCTCTTTACATTTTTGTACAAACTCTTCCCGAGTAAACAAATTCTCATTCAATCTCCAGGTCTTCTGCTCCCATCTTCTAAATGTAATTCCATCCACACCAGACTGTGATCTGACAAAGTTCTGGGGAAAATTTTCACCTTCCTCACTCTAGAAAGAAAGTCACTAGTAATAAAAAAAAAAAGTCAATTCTTGAAAATGACTGATGTCTATCCGAATAGAAAGTGAAATCTCTATCACTTATATTCCTTTCCTGCCAAATGTCAATGAGCTCCAATTCTTCTTTCAAGTCAAAAAAAGTTTTAGGTAATCTAGTTTGGGTAAAAGTTTTAGAAGAGCTCCTTTTGTCTATAGTTGAATCTAAGACCCCATTCCAATCTAAGACCCCATTCCATTTTATCTTCCTTCTAAAAATCCAGATTTTTAGAAGGAAGATAAAGTTCACTCCTCAACTATTTTTATTGGGTATTTTTGTGGACTTAAATGATAAAGAAACTATTTTGATGTTGAATTTATTAACTGCTGCAAGGTTATTGATAGGTTTATACTGGAAGAAAGATTCTTTGCCTACTTTAGAAGAATGGGTATTTAAAGTATCTAGTTTTGCAGAAATGGCAAAAATTTCTGCTTATTTAAAGGATCACACACAAGAAAGATATATTACTGTATGGAGAAGATGGATAGATTATATTCAGAAAAAGTATGGAACTAAAAAGTTTCATTTATTTTATGAATGAATATTATAGTAAATATTATAGAGAATTGTCTTATAGGTTATTGGAGTTAAAGGTTAAGTTATGATATTTATTTTTTTTCTTTTTTCTTTTTTTCTTTTTTTTTCTTTTTTCTTATTATTATAAATTTTCTTATTATTAACCCTGTATTCTGCTCTGGAAAGTGAAGGGAGGGGGGTTGGGGGTGGGAGGGAGGAAATGTGGTGGGGGGGTAAGTGTTATATAGATAATGGTTGCTTATAGGGGTGCGGCCTGAGCACTCCCCTTATGCTGCACTCATGGGTTTGATAGGGATGAGAGGTGAGAAAGTGTAGAGAGGAAGTAGGGCAGTGAGAGGAGAGGGGGAGGGGAAGAGAGTAGGATGGGAGGTGAGAAAGAGGAGGGAAGTAGGGAATGTTTTAAGAGAGGGTGGATGCAGCCTGGGGGGAGTGGGCAGGTCGTACCAATGGTTACGAATTTATCTGATTTCAAAATTGTATTATATTTTTTTTTCTTATAATGTTTACATCAAAAATTAAAAAAAAATTAATAAAAAAAGAAGTCTACTTCTATTACAGTTCTGTTGGGTGGTTTGACATGAGATATGGAACACTAATAAATTACTACACTACTGAACAAAGAAATAATTAGAACAGTATTAATAGTCATGATTTTATTTTTCAGAATTGTATAGTTAATTACCATGTTCTAATAATTACTACTAAGGATTAAACAATTATATACCATTTGTTCCAAATTATTTATTTAATACTTTTGTAATAATAATAATAACAGAAAAACAGAATAACAGAGTTGGAAGGAACCTTGGAGGTCTTCTAGTCCAACCCCATGCTCAAGCAGGAAACCCTATACCATTTCAAACAAATGGTCTTCCAATCTCTGTTGGCCTGAATATGTTAAAGAATAGTTGAACTGTTTTCAGTCAGTTCCTAAAGTTGAAGCTAACAAACAGAAGTCTATATTAGCTTGTAAAGGAAATAGATGAAACATCTGGAACATCTCTTTAGGCCACTAGAAATAACACCGATGATTACTCAGGAAAAACAAGGACACTCTTAAGTAGATACTATGTCAATTCTATTCCAGAAGTGAAAGAGATATTTACTTAGTATATAGAAACAATTTATTGCTGGATTCAATAAAGGAAGATAGCATGTAGCATATAGATAATCCTGTTAGTAGAAAAGTAAAAGAAATGTGCAAAGTAGTGAAAAAAAAACGAACCTCGGAGAAAAAACTCATTAACATTCTACAAAATATTTATTTGATTGAAATATGACATTGAAAATATATAGAATATACCTCATTATGTTTTTTCTGATATTAGAAGTAAATCAGCCTGTTATAAATCCTTATTTCATACTGCATTGTTATATCCCTTACTGGGCTAGGAAGGGGTTGAAGCAGATTGACTCAGAGGATTAATAATATAGGTGATCTGGGAAGGATTTGTCTATTTTATCTTAGACTTTATTGGTTGTTATGTGCCACCTAGCATCACCATGTGGGACAACTCACATAATGCTATACATGATTACTATGCAAGTAAGTATGCATTTGTTCAATGGACCTTATTCATATAAAGATATTAGGAATAAAGTCTGAGACCAAACACTAACTTTTCTGATAGAACACTAGGATGTTGCTCTTTCTCTTTTGATGTAACGTAATGCTGTTGTATCTTGACACATTGATTGTTTGGGTTGCATAGACAGTTTTTATATCTGCTACTAATAAATCTAGATGTATCCAATCAAGAAATTTCTTTTGTGTATTTTGAAGAATCTATATGTCAGAAGACCAAATAAATCAGAATAGGTCATTAAATTCAAATGCAATTCTTGCTAAAGATGTCCTCAACAAAGCAGTATAAACATATGTGCACTATTACTATGAAAACAAATTTTAGTATAAAATATCATCTCCCCTGGTGGTCTAGAACAGGGGTCCCCAACCCCCAATCTGTGAACCAGTACCAGGCTGCCGCACACCAGCAACCAGGCCGCACAAACAAGCAAAGCCCCATCCACGGGATCAGTCAACACACAAAACCATGCTCTCTCCAATCCATGGAAAAGCTCCCCACGTAACCAATCCCTGGTGCCTAAAAGGCTGGGGACCTCTGGTCTAGGAGATGCTGCCAGGATGAAAGTCCCATTAGGATGACGTTATCCTATTGATTCAGGTGACAAAGCTCCTTTAAAATGACATCTCTCTTCAATTCTGTTAGGGTTTGTTATGTTTATGTCTTATTTTGTTTCATGAATACTAAGAATTATGTTCCTAAGTTTCTTAGTTTAAACTATTCAATCCATTGATGTGGTACAATAGCTAAGGTACTGGACTCAGCCAGAGGAGACCAAGGAAGAAATAATTACCCCTCAACTAAGTCTACCTATGTTACAGATTTGCTGTATTAGTTTAAGGTGAGCTGTGGAACACTAATAAATTACTATATTACTGAACAAAAAAAAATAGTTAATTACTAATCTCTAAAAACCAAGGTATTGGATTTAACAGAGGAGACCAAAGAAGCAATAATTACCCCTCAAATAAGGCATGCCACTGAGTTCTTCTTATAACAGAATATGAGTGATTCAATATGCATGTTTGACCTCAATGAGAAAAGACATAATAGAAAATTTATATTTAATAAATTAAAATTTTAAAAACTGAATACCATAATAATGTTTGCAAAGCTTCAAAAATGTATTTGAGTGAAGCATCTCTAAAGATGCCCTTATTTCTAAAATGTTAATAAATCTCCATCTTTGCTTCATTTCTAGATACCAGTACAGGTAGTCATCAATTTATGACCATAACTGAGCTTGGAATGGTGGTCATAAGTCATGGCAGTTAGTGTGTCACCATGTGACTGCAACTGGTTTTATGGCCTTTTTAATGATGGTTGTTAAGCAAATGCTGCAGTTAATAAGTGACTACTAAAGTCCTTAAGCAAAAGCCACGGCCGTTAAGTGAACCTCCTCAATGGCCATTTTTTTTTTGCCAGAAATTGGAAACAAATGCTGAAAATAGCAAAAAAAAAAAAGATGCCCCAAATTGCAATTGCATGACCATGACCATGGGATACTACAAATGGTCATAAATGCAAGCTGGTTGCCAAGTGCCTTCACCAGAGTGTGAAGAGAAAAGGATAGGGGAGGAAAGGAAAGGCGGGTGGATTGTGCTTTGTTGAACTTTTCCTCTTGGCTCTTTCCTGCTCCAATGGGACTTCAACCTGGAGACACACAAAAAATTTCCGAAACATGCCCCATGGGAACAGAGCAAAGGTCTATCTAGTGCAGCATCCTGACTCCTGCAGGAACAGGCTGAAAATCCTCCCTGCTAAAATCCAGCCAGAAAGCATTGACTTTCCAAGGAAGGCAGCAAGGAAGATTCCAAATGACAACACATGGTCTTGGGGTCCTTGGCAAATAAGTGCAAATAGGTTTCCAAGCATCCAGATTGTGATCAGATGACCATGTGAAGGGAATTAGGGCAGTTGGATATGCTTTACAGCAAAGGTAATCTTACTTGAAGAAATGCTCTGTCCTCTCATAGAGGCATTAATTAGTACTAGATAGTATTAACTGACATATATTTATCAAGATTGTGCAAGTAATTGAAGGAGTATTTCATTTCAATTATTTGAGTGAAGCACGCTCTACTGTTTTGCATAGCGATATGATTATCCTCCCCTTTAAGTGCAAAGTAACCACATTGCTTTGTTATGTCTATTTCACTTACCTTGCCTGAAACTCTGGAAAAGGCTTCTGTGCAGGCAGCAGTGTCCATGAGGAAGTGCTTGCAAAAGTCAAGAAGTGGTAGTGGCAATGCATTCAAAGTCCCAGCACTATCTATCTGCGTGCAGTGCTGATATAGGAACAACAACCAAAAAAGGACAGGGTTTTTATACCACTGTTGAAACCTCCATCTTGATCTTTTTTTATATATCATTCCTCTCCCTCATATACCACTGTATGCACTATACTTGCCAATAAGATTATTCTGTTACTTCTATTCAGCTACTGGGCACATCTTGCATCTATGCAGAGGGTGTCTTCTAAACTTTGCAAGTGCTTGAGGATTTTGTGAGAAAATATGAACTGCCTCACTGAAGAAAAACATATCATCTGTTTGTACGTATTAGGTAGATGCCAGGATATAAACTGAGAAACCATGAGTTCCAGTCCTGCCTTAAATACAAAGCCACCCAGATGACCTTGGGCCAGTTCCTCTTTCTCAACCCCCTGAAGGAGGCAATGGCAAACATTTCTGAAATTTTGCCAAGAAAATTGCAGGGACTAATTCAGGCAGTCATCAGGAGTCAACACACACACACACACACACACACACACACACACACACAAGCACCTCACATTATCCTGATTTTTAGTAGAAAACAACAATAGCTTAGTTTAGTCTTAATGAAGAAATCCAAAGGGATATAAAGCAATATATCTATTAGGCCAAATGAAATTATATAAAATGAATGCAAATATTCATATTTTTACTGGCTAAGAAACCTTTTTATCTCACATAGGATCAAAACAGTTTTCACTTTAACAGTTAGAATTTGTATTTTCGAAATGAGAGGTTTGTACTGTAGATGGTATCTATCTCTTCTTTCCAACTCTCACTGGGCAATCTCTATCACTAGTCAATATCTGATATAATTTGTACATCTGGAAGTTCTCTATAATTCCATCTAGCAATATAACCCAGTAGAGATATTGCTCCAGCACATTTCTCTGCCTCTTCTATTATGTAAAAACATTTTGGAATTTCAATTAGTCTACTAAAGCTATTTACTTCTATGACTTTTGTAATTTTACTTATTTTAAATGTATTTAAAATGGTTATAGCACAAACTAGTTTAGGAATAATTAGAGAAAGAGATTGCTTTAGCAACAAAATTGTGTATTTGATGAAGTGGTTGTAGTGAAAATATCAGATTTCAACAAAGCTAAATAATTATTTTATCTTCTGATGCTCTCCATATTCCCATAACCACTATCACAAACATTTGTTGGCCTGACACTATCATCCTATAAATATTTAGATACAGTTAAATATTTTTAAATGTGTACCCCATTCCCATAGCCGTTCTTCTTTTAATAAAGTAAATATCTTTGAAGAGAAGAGATAAGAAATACAGGCACTTAATTAATGTAACCTGTTATTTCCAACCTGTTATTCTTAATATGTTTTAGACTAGAAATTTCATTAATCTTTAACATAATGTATTTATGTCATTTAATATTATCTATTTGGCGCATATATATATATATATATATATATATATATATATTTAAACTTCATGGGAGCCTATGTTCTATTTTTGATTGTCTGATTATTTTTAAGGGGCACATGACATGGATTTTGTACTTTGTTAACTTACACAGTTATTTTGTATTTTAATTTGACTTATTTTCTCTCTTTTAAAATAATGTTCAAGTTCATTACAGATTGGAATGTAGGAAAACTTTTATCCCATGGTTTGTATGGATTGATTAGATAGCCTTTAACATTCCTAAACTGAAAAAAATAATTTACAGAAGGATGTCTGGATCCTATCTCCTGATAAGAAAAAGTTTCTTAGTGTCAACTGGAATCTGATTATCTAACTTCAAGCTTTGTAGTTGATTTATTGTGCTAGGAGGGGTTACTCTTATCTTGTCCAACCAACTTTCCCCTTTCATTTTTCTTTGTTGTGTTAACTATAAAAAGGAATGTAACATGGGTCTCAGGATTTCCTCCTTTTCATAGAGAGATCCCACTTTATCAGGGTACCCTAACAAATTGTGACTTGGTTGCTTATTGTGAAGGTAAACCAAGGCAGAACTTAGGGCCAGTTTTGGCTATCCATCAGCTTTAATGGGCTTTGTGTGTTGGCAAAAGAGGTATTTAAGGTTGGTCAGAGGGCTTCATATACTTGAAAAGCATAATTGAACTAAAATATTGACAAATAAATGTGTGCATGTGTGTGTGTGTGTGTGTGTGTGTGTTTGTATGTGTGTGTGTGAGAGAAAGAAATACTCACATGTGAGCTGCCTAGAGTTGCTTCAGATGGGTGACCATATACTGTAAATCCTATACCTATACACATGCAAACACATGCAAATAAGTTTACCAAACTATAATTTAATGTCAACATATTAATCTTTTCCCTGTATGACTATTTTCCTCTTTTTGTTTTCTATTTTTACCATTCTTTGCCATTTCTGCCAGAATCCTAATATTTTAAATGCAGTTACTGAGAATAAAATTGACATTTCCTATAGAGATTACACTCATTTTACCCTCTCCACTTTTTTTTTTTGAAAAGGTTCTTGAACTTTAAAAATGACCTCAGTTTTCAGCATAAGATGATTGGTTTCACAATTTCTCTTTCATTTATTTTTGCATACTTTGGTACAATCAAGATTCTTCATCACTAAGAAATAAATTGGTTGCAGATGTATGATATATAGCTTCTGTGCTATGATATCTGATTATGCAAAATCTCCTATGTTAATTTATTAGACAAAATTTGGAAATAGTAAGTTTATTGATGGAATGAAGTTGATTTTGGGGATGCGCTGCCAAGCTTAACTGTAATATGGCCACCTGAAACTAGAAATTAATTCTCCATTATCTTATTCCTGTGTTACTGTATTCTAAAACTGAATACATTCATACTTCTTAGTTTTCATTCCTTAACCCTTCATAAAGCAATTTGAAACTAACCCCTTGTAAACTCTGAGCAACAGGAAACAATCAGTATTTATCTGCTTTCTGTTCCTCTAATTGTAAAGAATATTATTTAGATATAACCATTTGAACTTCTGTCCATTAAGATCGGTGACACAGATAGCACAAAGAAACTTTGTGAGTTATGATTTCATCAGAAAAATAACCCAAATATGCAATTTGTATCAGTTGCATCATAACACGAATAGCATACAATGTATCACAAATACAATTGCCATGAAGTCTATGATAAAAGTTGACTCTTTTCCTCTTCTCTGTAAATGGCCATACACTCTGACATCATCTTGAATTAGCTATCTCTAATAAGAACTTCTATAAAAAAGGTGCAAGTTGTCTAATTTAAAAGCAAATATTTTAAAACAGTGATATTGGTCACATAACGTGAATTGCCCTTAACAACAATTTTAAGACCAATAAATCACTTACAGAATTCTATCTCTCCTTCTCCTTTTCTCTCCCTCTGTTTATCTTAATCATATTAGAAAATGATTTCCCTGCAAATAACAATAATAGATCTGTAAACAAATTCAAGATTCCATCATTCAAACTTGTTTTTATATATAAGACCATAGTAAAACCAACAAAACATTAGTCTTCAGGCATTCTATGAAATAAGGACTGGCATAATAAGTTATAAAATATACTACCTGTTGTTGTCAGCTCCACTGTTTTGCAGTGACGTCTTCAGTTTGCCATTTCATCTTTGGACGTCTCCATAAGTAGACAACTTATAAAAGTCTTTATGATGCTGATGAAGACAATGGCTATAATCAGATCCTGGCTTACTGAACATTCTAAACTTCTTTGTTTCACAGGTTGTACTAAGCCAAAAGAAAACTTCCTTGTTTCTTACCACAATGTCTAAAATAATTTTGATAAGCCCAAGGCAATCCAGCCATATATGGTTAGGTTTAAACTGTAAACAAATTATAGCTCCTATTTTGAATGAAATAGTTATTACAAAAGTTGGTTTAAGTTGTTCTTCCCTCTTTTCTAATATTTCATGCAGAACAAAATATACAATAATATTTTTGCATGATGACTTTCTCTAAACTTTCCCTTTTTCATTGTCTTCAACTTATCAGAGGGTGAGAAAACTAATAGTATGATCAAGCATAATTATATTATTGATTCATCAGCATCAAGAGAGAGAAAGTGTGGTTCCTTCTTTCCTGGAATTTTAATCTTCGTGCAGTCATAGTATGTAAAAGCAGCAGAGGTAGGACACAGATAATAGGAATAACAGATGTTATTCTGGTTTATGTTTTTGGTATTTAAACATGGTGGATAGCATTTCAACTCAACAGTAGGGAAAGGCTTTTAATCTAAAGCCAACCATAGTTTTTAATCTTAAAATTCATCTAAATATGTATTGATTGCATTAGGTAATATATTTTGCCATGGAAAATTTGTAACAAAGCAGATAAATTGTGTAAACATACCCTGAGTTTCTCTTAATTCTCAGATCTTTATCAGTTTATGAAGAAAAATAGGCATTTTTCAATAACATAGTTAATTCATGAAGTGTAATGAGACTTTTATCATACCTTTACAATAATAAGAGTTATTTCTAAAATCTTTGGCCATTAAGTTATCTATGTTATAGATATTCCATATTCTTTTTAAAATTTTAAATATGTAATCTGCTTTTTTATATAAAATGGTGGAGATGACTTTTGATAAGGAAATTAAAATGCCTTGTAGAAACTCCTCCAATAAATAGTAGAATTGAATGCAATTCTGCTATTAAAATTGCTTTAGCTTTATAAGCAATTAAGGAGCATTTTCTTCAAATGATTAGCATTTATTACTTGAGCTACACATTTACAAACTATAAAAAATTTTTTTTCTGCAATGCCAAGCAAGCGTTTCAGTTGTATACTTTTTATCTCCTCAAATTGTAGCTATGACCTTGAAGTTCTGAGACAAACGTGAAGCACTCCCTGTGTACTGGTTCAGGAGTCAAGAAAAAGAAGGCTATAACTCTCTTAGAAATAAAAATAGTCTAGATATGAACTTCCCATGTGTGCTATTTGTCAGAGATAAAGTTGAATAAATGGAAGGAAAACATTGCCACCTCAAATGACACTATCTTCTAAGTCTGCAGTTACTTTAACTGTGCACAATACTTTCTTTTTTCTTTTTTATTGAAAAGTTTTATACATTTTTTTTAATACAATACAATATCCCCCCACCTCCCCCCCACCCTAACCCTTCCCCCCTCACTTCCCAGAGCTGATTACAGGGTTAAAAAATAAGTAAACAAATTCTAGCTAAGCTTATCCAACTATACAAATAATAAAATCCCTAGAATACTTTAACTCAAATACAAAAGAAAAATTTCAAGCAAAAACATAAATAACAATATAAATAATTCCCACTTTAAGCTTTAAGTTATTCAAAAACTAAATAATACTTTCTAATCCCATATTTATTCTGTACAAAATTTATCCATCTTCTCCACACCGAGATGTATCTTTCTTGTGAATGATCCTTCAAATAATCAGAAATTTTAGTCATTTCTGCTAAATTAGAAACTTTAAACAACCATTCTTCTATAGTAGGCAAAGAATCTTTCTTCCAATATTGTCCAACCAATAACCTTGCCGCCGTAATAAGATTCAACATTAAAATAGTTTCTTTAACATCACAATCTACAATAATGCCTAACAAGAATAATTGTGGTGAAAACTTTATCTTTCATTAAAAATCTTCTGAATGTTCCACCAAATCTTAATCCAAAAGGCTTTTATGTTTCTGCACGTCCACCACATATGATAATAAGTTGCATCCAAGAATCCACATCTCCAACACTTAGGCTGTAGATTAGGATACATGTGAGACAACTTTTGTGGATCCAAATGCCACCTATAAAACATTTTATAAAAATTTTCTCGTAGATTTTGAGCCTGAGTAAACTTCACATTCCCAACCCAAATGGCCTCCCATGTATCTAATGAAATCGGCTCTTGAAAATTTTGAGCCCATTTTATCATACAATCTTTAACTAATTCCGTCTCTGAATCAATTCCACTAAAACATTATAAACTCTCTTTATATGAGCTCAATTCTGATCTCTAATTTGTTTGTTTGTTTATTTATTTATTTATTTATTTATTAAAATTTATAGACCGCCCCACTCCCGCAGGACTCCAGGCGGCTAACAATAAAAACACAATATAACTTAACAAGACAAACAATACAGTAACATTCATCCAGGGGTCAGATTTTATAAACCCCAGGCCTGCCAGAAAAGCCAACAGGGTGGGAGCGGTCCTAATCTCCGGGGGGAGCTAGTTCCAAGACGTGGGTGCCATCACAGAGAAAGCCCTCCCCTGTGGCCCCGCCAAATGGCGTTGCTTGGCCGACGGGACCTGAAGGAGGCCCAGCCTGTGGGATCTAACCGGACGAAGGGAACTATGAGGTAGTATGCGGTCTCGCAAATAGCCTGACCCTGAGCCATATAGAGCTTTAAAGGTAATAACCAACACCTTGAATTGGACCCGGAGACCAATAGGCAACCAGTGCAGCTCGCGGAGGATAG
Source organism: Crotalus tigris (assembly GCF_016545835.1). Lineage (NCBI taxonomy): Eukaryota > Metazoa > Chordata > Lepidosauria > Squamata > Viperidae > Crotalus > Crotalus tigris. Next base: position 42,888 of record NW_024100143.1, on the reverse strand, counting down.
GTGTAACGGTGTACCGAGGAACACCCACTATCACTCGTGCGGTTGCATTCTGGACCAACTGTAGTCTCCGAATACTTTTCAAGGGTAGCCCCATGTAGAGTGCATTGCAGTAGTCCAGGCGTGAGGTGACAAGGGCATGAGTGACTGTAAGGAGAGCCTCCCGGTCCAGGTAGGGTCGCAACTGGTGCAACAGACGAACTTGTGCAAAGGTCCTCCCAGCCACTGCCGTCAAATGATGTTCCAATTTCAGCTGTGGATCAAGGAGGACACTCAAGTTGCGAATCCGCTCTGAAGGGGGTATATTTTCCCCTGCTAGAGTCAACACTGGACAGTTAACATGATCCTTGGGAGGCAACATCCAAACCACTCGGTCTTGTCAGGATTGAGCCTGAGTCTGTTAACCCCCAACCAGACCCTCACGGCTTCAAGGCAACAGCCCATCACATCCGCCGCTTCACTGAGAGAGCTTGGGGAAGAGATATATAGCTGGGTATCATCAGCATACTGATGAAACCTCACCCCGTGCTGTCTGATGATCTCACCCAGCAGCTTCATGTAAATGTTAAATAGGAGGGGGGAGAGGACCGACCCCGGCGGCACCCCGCATTCAAGGGGCCTCGGGATTGACCTCTGCCCCCCCACCAGTACCGATTGCGATCAGCCAGAGAGGTAGGAGGAGAACCACCATAAAACGGTGCCTCCCACTCCCACCCCTCCAAGTCGTCGCAAAAGGATACCATGATTGATGGCATCAAAAGCCGCTGAGAGGTCAAGTAGCACCAAGACAGAGGAATAATCCCTGTCTCGGGCCCGCCAGAGATCATCCATCAGCGCAACCAAAGCAGTTTCTGTGCTGAAGCCGGGCCTGAAGCCAGATTGAAAAGGGTCTAGGTAATCCGCTTTATCCAGAGACCATCGGAGCTGGAGCGCCACCACTCTCTCTACAACCTTCCCCAAAAAGGGGAGATTGGAGACTGGACGGAAGTTATTTAAATCAGCTGGGTCCAGGGTAGGCTTCTTGAGAAGGAGCCTCACAACTATGCACAGTTTTGATATAACACTTGTTCATAGAGAGCTGTGTTCATAAAGCTGTGAAGTGAGAAAATATTTATGTATTGAAATTAATTGTAGGAAAGGGAAATATACTTTGAATTTTGAATATGGATTTTGTTTCACACACTGCCTATATATAAGACAAGTCATTTTCCTCCATGACCTCTTTTCCAAGTCTCTCTTCATTTTCTGAGAGGTACTTAAAACAAATATCTTAAGGTACTTAACACAATATTTAGCATAGTGTTTGCATGGACACTTTCTGATTAATATAACAAGATTGATTGCCTAACACAGGGGTGTCAAACTGCCAGCCCATGGGCTGGATGTGTCATCCAGAAGCCGTGCCCACCCCATTGCCGGCAATGTCAAAACCGTCCAGATACATTGCGTGACATCATGTGACATCGCGAGTTTGACATGTCTGGCCTAACATAACAACTAATACTTATCATATTTAAAAGAAAGTTCAACATAAAAATCATACAGTTTTCTTTCCCAGATACTTATTTTCATTGCCCATGGCAGTAATACTTGTATTCCACTCTAATTGTTAATTAGCTTTTCAGAAGGTTTATGATAATATCACTGCTGCTCTGTGGATCACAGCTTATTGGACAAACATTTTATCTGATTTATATAATATATTTTACATCATAGTTACGTCATCATATTTACACAATATATCTACACACAGAGACACACATATTGGTGTAGGGCTTAGGATGTTCAGCTAGAAGTGATCAGACCTATATTCTAGTCTATCCTTATGCATGATAACTCATTCAGTGATTTTGCATTAGTCATTTTCTCTCAAGACAGTGAGGAAAATGTTGTGAAGAGAGAATCGTATGTTTGTCACCTTGAGCTAAATGTAACAACTACCCAAATATTAATGCGCCTAATGAAACCTGATTTGTGTTTTATCTTTTCATATAAGCCTGAAAAAAGTGGTAGTTTTTAATGTAATGAAGTTAATGTGATTCTTAAAGTAATTGTATCTCTTTTGTTACAGAAATTGTTCTATTGTAACAAATGCCTAAGAGATGTAGTGCTTGTATTAGGCCTAAATCACTCAAACCTATATTATATTTACAGCATTGGGGCCCTCCTCCTCCTCCACTTCCTCCTCCACTTCCACTTCCTCCTCCTCCTCCTCCTCCTGTTTTAAGGGCCTCATTGAAATAAGAGTCATGCACTCATTGAAAATTATATTCTTACGCCTGAATATTTGAAACAGAACTATTATTCCTATTGCATATGCTTCTTACAAAATGCAAACTGAATTCTGCTACATTGTCTATAATTTTGCCAGAAGCACTCAATAACTGCTCAGTTTTTTGTGGAAGAAAATGATTAATTTGGTATCTTTTTATATTTTTAAATTCTGTTGCTGTTTTCAAAGTGAATAAATTCTACTTCAAAGGTATTGGAAAACAAAACAAGTTTTATTGAAGCGTTTGCAAAGGCTGGTGGATCTCGGCAAATACAATCCCAGAGATCACACCCAAATTAGTTCAGCATAAATCATTGTGTTGCGGAGTAGGACTAGGTTGGAATAACGAGAGTGAAACTCTAGACTTTTTCAGAACCCAAAGCATTTTTAACTATTTCAAAAATATTTGTTATTTATCCTAATAATAAAAATGACTAAATGCATTTTCTTAGTAATAGTTTCAAGAGTATATTACATAAAATGTTAAAAAATTAAAATAAAACACAGATTACAAATAATTAAATTCTCATTTAAAAATTTGGTAGATAGAAGCTTATCTGTCAAATTTACTGAGTATAACAATTCTGATTCTACAGAGCCTTTCATGGATAAATAATTGACAGATTTCAGCTATTGTGATGTTTTCTGCATCACGTATCAGAGGCTCTGAAACCTTTAAAAATTATGTTAGTATGGTACATGGGATGATTGAATTGGTTTGGAACAAAACAAGAAAATGAAAGTATAATTATAAAGGACCCAGGTAGTCTGAAGTGAAAAGGCTAAAGCAACATTATCCACCTATATGATGAATTTGATACCAGGGATGTATAGGCCAATGGTAACATTTTAGGGTTGATTGACATGTTCATAGAACCAGGACACAAACTTAATAGATTTAATTTAATTTAGACTTATATTTAATCTTCTAAATTAAATACAATTAATGCTCCTAGATTTGGAAAGGAATTTTTTGGCTATCAAATGCAACTCCCTGATCAGCACAGGCATCTACATTAAGGCAATCCAGATAGATAATGGACTAGCTTCAGCTTGAACATATTCAGTGAATGGGAGCTTGCACTCACTCTCTCTAGATAATTAATTCCATACTCAAACTGCTCTTATTGTTTCTCCTGTGTCCTCTAACATTCAACTGAAATCTGCCTTCATGAAATCTACCTCAGGATAGAAGGAATTCATTATTATTTTTTATCTTGGAATAGATTTCATGTATTTCAATAGGAACTGAATAAGAAAGAAAAATAGAGATGTAGGTCCCAAGTGACCTCTGTCAGTGTATTAACATATAGTAGATGTTATATAACTATAACTGTATACATGGATCTTAATTTTTAAACTCAATATTCAATGAAAAGCATGGATGGAAGGCAATAATAATTTATTTGCATATAAGTCAAATTATAAAAACTAGGAGTGAATATGTTGCAATTATTGTTTCGAACATTAAAATTGTCATTCCTGAAGGGTATTCTTTTTTATTTATATTATCAACCTTAAAGAGAATACTTGATTCTTGCATATACGTAGACTGAATGTTATATATTTTGCAGCTATTTTGAATTTTGTCCATATTAACATTTATATCATATAATAGTAATATATTGGCCATATTATATTACCTATCAATACAATTGGCATTACAAAGGCATATGTTTAAAAGCAAACAAATATTTATCTAAGACAGTGATGGCGAACCTTTTAGAGACCGAGTGCCCAAACTGCAACCAAAACCCACTAATTTATTGCCGGGTGTCAGGTGGGCATGGCCCACTGAGTGGGCATGGCTGTGGTGGTCATGGCAGACTAGGTAGGTGTGGCCAAGGTGGGTGTGGTCACCTCGATGTTGCTCGTGGGGAGGATGCCTGTGGGGGCAGGGCAGGGTTGGGGGAGATCTAGGAGTCTCTGACAGGTGGGGCAGTGGGCAGGAGGCTCGTCCTGTGGGGTGAGGCAAGGCGAAGCAGGGCAGGGGTGCCATTGTCACAGGGCAAGGTGAGGCAGGGGCCGGGGCAGCTGCTGCCTGACATTGTCAGGCCCCGCACATAAAGGCCAGCGAGGCATGGGGGCTCACAGTGTCTGTCAGCAGCCACAGCCTGCTGGCCCCTCGACCAGTACACTCTGGGGCTCCGCAGCCGACTGCCAGTTCAGAGAAGCCACCTCTGAGCTGGAGGGCTGGCCAACAGCTGAGGAGACAATGCAATGGGTCGTGCCTGGGAAAAGGAGAGCATGCGAAGCCAGGAGAGATGGGGGGGGGAGAGGGAAACCAGCCATGCTGGGATGCATATGGTCACATGGGACCTCAGTGAGTTAGCAGGTGGCTGGTTGAAGACAGTTGCTATCTCCGGGGCATGGCATGTGTGCCCACAGAGAGGGCTCTGAGTGCAGCCTCTGGCACGCGTGCTATAGGTTCACCACCACTGATCTAAGATAAGCTGCCACAGTCCAGTAGAGTTGCCCACTTTTCTACATCTTGGTTCAGGTGTCCCATTTTATGGCTAGAGGAAGCCATAAGAAAAAGGCAGGAATCTTCAATAGAAAAGGAACAGGTGCAGCAGACAAAGTATTGTAAAAATCTTTTGTTGAAAAATCTTGGCTGAGACTTACCCTTATTTATAAAATAGTAGAATTCTAAATATTAAACTAGTTTTTAAAGCAAACTGAAGCTTTATATAGATTGCTGGAACACATACTGTGTCAAGTTCTGTTGAAAGGGTACTTCGGGAACATGGAACTAAGGGCCAGCTGAACCTGAAAGAGTTCATATTTGAACAAGAATATAAGCTTTTTGCAGGCTTGCCTAGAAAATACTTTTCACAAGTAATCGTGATAGATATTAGGTTTAACAAACTTTATGGTAAATATGCCAATCTAATTAAGTGTAAATAGTTCATTTCTATGCATACAGTAGAAGCATAGAGAGTGAAACAATATGCTAAAGTGGACCAAACAAATGATAAAATGCCATAAATCTAGGAGTAGATCAAAATCTAATTAATGGAAGACATGAAATTACATAACCAAGAACAACCCAGCAACAGTTGTAACCCACTTTCTATTTCTATTTTCCAATGCAAGAAAGTATAACATAATTGGTGGTTGCTATCTCTCTGTTTACATTAATTGGGTAAGTCATATTAGCCAGAAAGGTGTATGTCATTAGTTCTGTTGATGCTAAGAAATGTATTTTAGGGATAACTCTATTCAAGCTATGATTCCATAAACCTTGCTGTATCGTGTTGCTTTTGGTTTGGCTGCAATCACTGGAAACAAAGAACCTGGGGAGGATTAAAAGGAATTTTCTGAATTTCCCTTCCTTCTGTTAACAGATAGGAGTTTTGCAAAGTCTTTTGGCATAACAGTGTACCCTGAAACATTTGAAATATAGCATATAAAGACCATTAAACAATAAAGAGAACATTTATTCAACATCCGATATAAGTAGCAATGACACTAAAGTTTTATGGTGTTTGGATGTTACTATTATGACAATTACAAAGTTTTTGGTGAAGAAGAGGTTTAGTTGACCATTAATAAATTCTCAGTGTTCCAGTGTTGTTTTAGCATATTATAGAATATATCCTCTAAAACAGCGGCTCCCAACCTTTTCTATACCCCACACCCCTAGAGCGCTTCTGATATATTCTCACATCCCTTACAAAAGATCAAAATAATGGCAATGAATTATGCATATACACTATAATTTTGAAAACCCAAGTTTTTGCACCCCCTGGAATATCGTCTTGCACCCTCAGGGGGTATGAGCACCCCTGGTTGGGATCCCCTACTCTAAAGGGAATCTTATTAATTTTGTTTTTAAATGTTATTCCTATCAGATTAAACTATTAAACAATTAAAATAACCTCACATAACAATCATTTATATTAATTCTGCAACTTATTTTTTTTAGCAAAATATATGATTTTAATTAATACTAATTAACACATCACCTGGATAACAAGGTGTACAATGGAACAGCAGGTTCCCTTCTTTGCCACCAGATTTTCAAGACTATTTACTGTTAATCAATAAAATATAAGGTATTGCTATAGCAACCACTATAATACCTTACCAGCACTTATGTAACCTCTGGGACATACAATTTTTCAGAGTTGCAATTATGCTATTTTAAGTGGCTACACATAGACTTTTACACTGCAGCTTGAAAGTCAAAATCATTAGTTTAGAAATGGAAGCTGAACTTTGTCAAATGATGCTGAGCATTCTTCTAAAGTGAGGGGTGACCTTATTTCCTGTGACCTCTGTCCTGTCTAAAAGCTGCAGGCTGCCAGCCTTCGTTAGAAATTATTCTAATACCATACTACACAACATACTTTTTAAGCATAAAAAGCATACTTACACACTTATGCTAACTGAAAAGGAGTAGGCACAAATATATTTGTAAATTACAGTTGCTTTCCATTCATCTCTTGCTTCAACTAATTTAAGTCTGTTTTATTTTATTTAGCCATCCATCTGAGGATTTTTTAAAATATATGAACATTGCTAAATATACATTCACTTAAAATAAGCTTAAGATTATATTAAACATATTAGAACAATTCCAATTTGCAATCATGCTTCAAAAAGCAGCAGTTTGAAAATTAAGCACATAAAATCCAAGAACATTAGCTACAAGCAAACGTACAATGCTTTGTACAGTCTACTGGATTTAAACATATCATTCCTTTCAGACAAAGTGGCTTTTCAAATTAAATATAAGCTTAGGTGGGGTGGAAGCTATGAGGTTATACTAATCACTTCATAGATGTACCAGTGATGCAATTATAACATCACATATTGTAGTATTGTAAGAAATTCAGTTTTATTAAATGATCCCAGTATAGTTAAGGTTGTTATTGTTCATCCCTTTCCAACTCTTTGTAATCTAATGGACAACACTTCATCAGGCTCATCTATTAGGAATTTCTTTGACTTCAAATAAATGCATGCTTGTATCATCAGTAACGTCTAGCCACTTTTAAGCCATCTAGTTCACCTTATTTTCCATAGCTTATAATTTTCCAAGTTTGCCCTTATATTCAAAAGATATAATATCTATATAAGAATTTCTAATCAGCAGTTTTATTTTGCTTTTTCTAATATCAGTTTAGTTGATTGGTTGGTCTGGTTTTTTGGATGCAATTTTTTTTCAACAGTTTTCTATAGCACAACAATTGAAAGCATCTGTGGTTGCTGCTGCTGCCGTTGTTGTTCAGCATTTCTAATGATGCAGCTTTCACAGTCATATCTTACAACTGGGAAACTATGGCCTTGACAATATCAAGGGTTTGTTCTCTGCACTTGAACAGTCACCCAGATCTTAGGTTTTTTTTTTTTTAAAGAGATGCTGAGTAGTAGACTAAATTTGTACTTCTTTCACCTGAAGAAGTGAATTGGTTTAATAATTCTTCCTTCAAACTAGAAGTGTGGTTTCATCAATGTACATTATCTGAAGTTGTTGAAGTTTCTCTCAATAATTGTTTACTTCAGTTTCTATTTCTTCTGCATTTTATGACATATTTTGCATATATTAAATAAATAAGATCAAAAATATATCCTTGAACAAATAGAAAATAACTAAATTAATATAATTCAGGCAGAAAGCTGTCAGGTATGATTCCAGTAATCATCGTTATATTTGGATCAGTTGAATTTCTGCTTGAAGAATTATCAAGATAAATAAAAATATTCTTTCAACTTTCATTTTCTTTAAAGGTTCTTATTTTTATTTTAATATATGTGCAGTGTAGTAGAACATTCATTAACAGAGAAAAATATATTAATGGAATTATATTGCTTAACTTTACTATGAAATAACACAATTGTACTGCATGTAGGTCTTCTAATACACACTTCTAATGTACTGCATGTAGGTCTTCTAATACACACATTTTATATTCAGCTTTCCCTAATATATATGGTTTATGTTAGAGAATTTTAATTTCTCTAATTGGTGAAAAATAAATCAGAAGCTCTCACAGTTGACTGCATTTAGCTGATTCAAATAACTTTATATTTATATAAAAATATTTACAATACCATTCTTCTTTACAGCAACATAGCTTAACTGAAGACTTCTTACAGAGACAGACCAGACAAACCTAGAGACTGGAAATCCAGCTCCTAACTCAATACTCTTTTTGCACAGACTCAGTAGCACTTTCTTCACATTGGCTGACTGAGTTACCACATGACTCTTCCTGTTCATGAATATTCCAACACTCCTCCCTTCATGACAGGAAGAGACATCAGACCTATTTAATACATTCTTTAATAGTGAAAAAACCTTGTGCCACTAACCTGGCCTTATACTGTATATCATTATTTGGCAATACCTTTTTCTTATATACCCATTTACAACCCACAGCTTTGGTTCCCTGTGGCAAAGTCACTGATTTAAATACTTCATGGTCTCCCATGGATTTCATCTCTTTATCCATGGCCTCCTTCCATCTTTCTTGTTCAGCTTTTGGTAATGCCAACACCTCTTTATAACTTCTTGGCTCATACCACACATTGCAAACCTTTACCTTGCTGGCAGAATACCTGTCAGGCAGAATTCCTTTATTACATCGCTCTGACCTACGTGGTATTAACTGCTCCTGTGTCTCAAGTGTATCTGGCTTTATGTCTTGTTCAGCCTCTCCTCCCTGAACATGGACATCTTCAATAATGATTTTTTTATCATTAGATGAATTATTGTCACTAAACAGATCACCGTCATTAAGTGAGACATACCCAGAATTTGCATTAATTCTGTCCCAATTTTGTTCTGAGAAATTAGCAGACCTTGAAATTATAATTCTTTTACTTCCATCGCTAAAACGATATCCTTTTGACCCTGGCTCATAGCCCACAAACCTGAGCTTTCTTGCCTTTTGCTGTCCCTTTATTCTGATTGCTTTTGGAATATGTACCCATGCAGTACTTCCAAAAATTCTCAAATGTGCCAGTGATGGCTTTCTCCCATATAGAATGGCATATGGAGTATTATTAATTGAGGAACTCCACAGCCTGTTAACTATATAATTAGCAGTCAATATGGCTTCTCCCCAATATGACCTGCTCATACCAGAATCCTCCAATAATGAATCTTTCATTGTTTGCAAAACACCATTCCTTCTTTCAGCTACACCGTTCTCTGCTGCTGTGTAAGGATTTGTACGTCTGTGTCTTATCCCCAACTGCCCCAACCATTGTTGGAATTTAGTTGACATAAATTCAGTACCTCTGTCAGTTTGCAACTGACACACTTGTTGTCTGTACCTTCTCTCTACAAAACTTACCCACTGTTTGAATTGTTGTAGCACCTCTGTCTTTGCTCTAAGCAAATAGCAAAATGAATACCTGCTAAAATCATCAACAATTACCAGTGCATATTTTGCCCCTCCCAAACTGGCTTGCATAGGTCCCACCAGATCTGCATGGACCAGCTCTAGAACTCTTTTTGTTTGTCTTGTGCTACATTTACTAACTGGGAATGCCTTTGACTTCGATGCTTTGCATACTGCACAGTCCAAATATGTTTTGCATCCCTTCAAATTTAGCCCTTCTGCAAAATCTTGCATTTGCTGCAAAACTTTAAAGCTTGCATGGCCAAGTCTTCTATGTAGAAGATGAACACATGAATCATGCTCTGCAACATTCTTAAATATATGGGAACATTGAACCTTTTGTCCCTGCAATACATATAGATTATCTTCCTTTATGCCTTCTGCACAAATATTCCCATTCCTTTTGATGAGACATTTCCCATTTACAAAAATGACCTCAAAACCTTGTTTGTCTAAATTAGACACACTTAACAAATTATGTTCCATCTCAGGTACACAAAGCACATTGGTAAACTTTGATTCCAAATATGGAATTTTTACATCGCCTCTTCCAATGACTTTTGCTTTCTGGCCATTTGCCAAAGCCACAGCTTCTTGTGCTACTGGAACAAACCTGCAAAATAATTCAGAGTCTTTAACAATTGTTTGACTTGCCCCACTATCAATTAGCCACTTGTCTCTGTTGTTGCTATTGCAAACGTTTGCAACACCAAAATGTTCCTTTTGCAAAACAGTCCTTTTTGCGTGCACAAATGTCCTTTGCTGCAAATTGTTCCTTTGCAAACAGTTCATTTGCAAATGTGTGCTGGCTCCACAAATGTAGCAATTCTTTACTGGTAAAGCTCTCTTGCAAAATCTCTCCTTTGTTGCAATTTGGTCCGGGTCCGATCTGCTTGTTTCTTCTCCTCTGGAGACTTGCAGTCTGGACCCCCTCCTCAGGAATTTCTCCTCCTCATGGCTGCTTCTAAAATGGTTTTTTTCCTTCTTCATTAAGCAAACATGCCTTTAAAGCAGCGGTTCTCAACCTATGGGTCGCGACCCCATTTGGGGTCGAACGACCATTTCACGGGGGTCGCCAAACAGCACTGTCCGCCATTTTTTTCCCTTTTCCCTAGCTGTGCTCTTTATTCCCTCCTCTTTGCACATGCACAGCTTTTTCCAATATAAAGTTAGGAAGTTTCGGTTTCAGAGCACGTGGCAGAAAGCAAGAAAGAGAACAAGCAAAAGCGGTAAGTTTTGAGCACGTTGATTCTTCGCCCTGCTTTAATTATTATTTTTTAAAAGGGGAAACGGGGAGAGAAGGGCGGGGGAGGGAAGGGGGAGAAAGAGAGAGATCTGGTTTTACGGAAGCGAAGGGAAAAGAAGGGGCGAAAGAAAAACCTTGGCTCAATTGGAGCAGGCTCGGTCCATTTCTCGGGCTGCCCTGGCCGGGGCGGAGTGGGGGGAAGAAGGGATCAGCGCAGTTTCCGCTTGGAGCCAGCCGAAGTTGGGCCGGGGTTGGGCGAAGGAAGAGGGCCAAGGGCCAATGCGGAGGGTCAGAGGTGAAGGGGGTGCGCTGGGTCTAACCCTGAGGGCTGCGGAGGGAAGCGGGGCGGAAAGTGGAAGGAAGGGAGGGGACGGGTTGCTCGTGCCTGGCGGGGCTCTTTCTAGAAGGAAACCCGCGTAGAGGGCTGTCTCCGAAGTGGTGCGGGGTTACGTTCTTGTGGTGAGTGACGGTGAAGGGCGGGCGGTGAATCCGGGAGGACCCTCGAGCGGAGCGGGTGGTTTTCTTACCTCCGGTGGGTTCAGAGACTCCTGCGCCCCTTCCTCCCTTGCTTGCTTGGAATGAGGGGGCAGCAGCCACCCCGAGTCGCTCATCCCAGCCCTGTCCCTCTTGTAGATTGTTGGCCAGACCCCCGCCCCGCCCGCACACCTGGCGGGTCTGTCTGAAAGCAGCAAAAAACTTTGCTGCAACTCGGAAGCTGTGCCCGGCTTGCTGAGTGCCCGCGTGAACTTCCGAGTCTCCGAGGAAGAGGAGGAGGCAGCGGCGGACTGAAGAGACATGGTCACCATCCTTGCCGCCTCGGTCCTCCGCTTCTTTTTCTCAGAACTGGTTCTTCCTGGCGGCCCCTCTTGCCATGGGAAAGCCGAGCCCGGCCCGGTCATCTCTCAGGGCGCTGCCTCGTCGGCGCTCAGGAGCCCCATCCCCCCTCCCTACCATGATGGCTGGGATGGTGCTGGCGGCTTCCTTGCTCCGATGTGGCGACCAGCATTGGAACAGCGGTTGGCAGCTGCGGGCTCCGTTGTGTGTCACCCCCCCCCGTGAATGGCAAGCCCCGTGGGGCTTGACAGTGGTGTTGCTTTAAGAAAAAAAAATATTCCCCCCCCCGCCCCATCCCCCCTTATGCATAGCAATAAACACCACAATAAACATTCTCATGCTTTGTCCCCCTCCCATTTACTCAATAAATATTAAACATACACTTCCTGCCTCTTGCTGGCTGAAAGGCAATGTTTGAATAAGGCTGTGGAAGATGACTATAATCAAAAATCAGAAAGAAAAGGAACTCAGGGAATATTTCCAGTCCTTGTACACTAAGGGAAGCAGTTGCTAAGTGAAACGGTGATTATACTTATGATCATACTTCAGCTTTCCTTTGCATATCTGTGAAAATTGTAAATGCAATGATTGGTCATAAAGTTACTTTTTATCACAACCTTAATTGCAAATGGTCACTAAATGAGGCCCTCACTAAATGAGGACTACCTGTACCTAAAAAAGTCAAAAGGGACACTTTAAAAAATAAAGATTTTACAGGCAACAGCAGTACCTGAGCAATATTGCCTAGGGACCACAAAAAAACCCCTGGCCTAGTTAGGATGGAATTCTACCAGAGTCCAGACAATGTGGTACAAAACCAAACCAAACCACAAACGCATCCTTGCTGGGATTCAGTTTAAGTCTATTTCTCCCCATCCAGAACTCGACCTTCAGGATCTGGGTCAGGTCTCCACCTCATCTTCTGCTTGGGCCAGGTTGAAGATCTATAATAGAGTAACATTGGCATCATGATGACTCTTTCATGCTGGCAAATGAGCTCTCCCAATCCCTTCATGTATAGTTGTACTTTTCAGTCTCTGCAACTTTAAATGTGTGCATTTCAATTCCCAGAATTCCCCAGCCAGCATGTAGATTGGGGAGACATCCTATAGCAGAGCTCCCAAGAACCCAACTTCTCCTTTCTCCACCTGCTTAGGACAGAGAAGAAACACTACAAAAGACAGTGTCTCCCATTTCCAGGCCTTCCAACTATTCCAGAGGGATAGTCTCCAAGATCCCTTGTACAGGAAAAAAAAAAAAAAAAAACACGAGAGTTTTCTGGCAACTGAACACAAGGGATTATAAAATGGACCATAAAACAAATTGCATGGATATGGTACTTAATGTCACTGGCTTACATGTTCTCATAACAAGTAGCATATCTCTGAAATTATTACACACTGAGAAACTGAGAAACATATCCCTTCACCTGAGAAACATATCCACATGTGTTTTTCTGAGAGCTATTTTGGTTGTGGCCACTTGGTGGCCACGGCCACTTGGTGGCCACACCCACTTGGTGGGCACACCCACTTGGGCACACCCACGTGGTGGCCACGCCCACTTGGGCACGCCCCTGGGGTCACCACAACATGGGCAACTATATTATGGGGTCACGGCATTAGAAAGGTTGAGAACCACTGCTTTAAAGCCTCAAACTTTAAGTCTTGCTCTTCTTTGCACTCAAATATTGCAGAAACTGTGTCCCAGGTTTTATCTAAACTGTTCAACACCAATAAAACCTTCTGGGACTCAGGGAATTTAATCCCATGTTGTTCTAAGTCCAAAAATAAACTTTGCATTTTATTTAAATGCTGTTCCACAGATTCACCTGGTTGCAAACAGGCTCTGTAAAGTTTTCTTGACAATTGCACTATGTTGTAAGCAGAAACATTCACGTGCACAGCTCTCAATTTCAACCACATCTCCTTTGCAATCTTTAAATTTGCAACATTTAGAAATTGGTCATCATCTAAATTCAAGATAAGATAAGCTAGGGCTCTATCATGGCTTTTCTGATCTGCAGCTGCAAATACTTGTGGTGGATTTTCAACAATATAGCACAGCTCTTTTGCTTTCAGCAAACATTCCATTTTTGCAGCCCACACAATGTAATTCTTCTGGCCCAAACGAGGCACACAGCTTTCCTTAAATTCCATTGCAGCCATTCTGCTAATTCTGCCTTGTTCTTATACTTTCTAAACACAGGCAATTTCTTCCAGCTTTAAATTACAATGCAGTCCTTAGTAAGCTCTGGGCCCATAACCTGTTAGAGAATTTTAATTTCTCTAATTAGTGAAAAATAAATCAGAAGCTCTCACAGTTGACTGCATTTAGCTGATTCAAATAACTTTATATTTATATAAAAATATTTACAATACCATTCTTCTTTACAGCAACATAGCTTAATTGAAGACTTCTTACAGAGACAGATCAGAGACAAAACCTTGAGACTGGAAATCCAGCTCCTAACTCAATACTCTTTTGCACAGACTCAGTAGCACTTTCTTCACATTGGCTGACTGAGTTACCACATGACTCTTCCTGTTCATGAATATTCCAACAGTTTACATGTTGAAATATATTATAAATTGTAGAGTGTTAAGCATTCTAAAGTTTTCTGATTGGCAATATTAGCTTTTTACCTTTTTTATATACTATGTACATGGTCACAGATAATCCCAGTGGCTTATTTCTCTACTTTCATATTGTGCAAATAGCAGCTGTTTTGGTGAGGTTTCTAAGTATGTTATATATCAGGTGAAAGTTTACTATTAGAATGTATAATTCTCAGATAATTATCACTTTTCATAATTGAAGATGGAGGTGAGGAAGGAGGTTTCAGGAATCAATATTGAGAAGGATTAAGAAAAAAGTCTGCACAAAAATATTAACTATTAAATTTTATCAGACTGATTGAAATGTATTAGACAGGAAAATAAGTCCAGTCTGATTTATATTGATTCAAGCAATGGTAGGAAAAATCCAGAATATAACAAATAAATTAAAAAGCATCCATTTAAACAGGGGCAGAATAGGCCTTAGCAATATTGTGCACATCATAATGACAAAATTATATTCCTTCAACTGATCATTCTTTCTTACTCTAAGGTGTGTAAAGTTCTATCTTTTCAGCTTAGAAACATATTAGATGATTATCTTTTTAATGTATAAAATAAATCAGGTGACAAATATCCACTGGAAATTTATAATTTAGTTAACAGACATGACAATCTTATTTTTGAAACAGCAGTAATGATATTAAAATAGCCTTCTCAAAAACATACAAATATGGAATACTCTGTTTAAACTTTAATAAAAAAATGAACAGCAACGGGAGAAACATGCTCAAGTTAAGAAAATGTTATCTGAATCATAACTCAATCATAAGCATAGTAAGGATTTTCTGTGCTAAAGTTGGTAAAAATTAACCATAATTGCAATAGAATGCTGAAAATTCTTCAGGCTAAATAAACAAAATGGAATACAATGAAGATGGCATGATATACTCCTACCTATAACAGACATATGATCATTCAGATAAGCTATTTTTCAATTCATACATTTTTGTCCAATAAAATAGTGTTGCTAAGAAAATTAAAACTCATATTATGGTCCCTCCTTCTCCTTCCCTCCCTCCCTCCCTCCCTCCCTTCAAACTCTTTTGTTCCTAAATGAGTATTATGCACTATTCAGAAATCATGAATAACCTCTAAATCACTGTAATCCTCAACATATTAGAAAATGCAAGAGCTTCCCTGGAGGACTACAATTTTCCATGTCAACAGCCCTTAGATTAAGGTCTTTAAACTGATTAAGGTGAGAGAAAGAGTACAATGATATGAAAGAATTCCAGTCTATCCTATTAATTATCCTTGGATTAGGGGAACTTTTCTCTCATAAAGACTGTAAAAATTGAAAATTAAAAAGAATAATGTATTATAGTGCATTATGACATATCAATCACCCTATAAAGAAATACAATGTTGCAGGAAGTTTTAAATCATCCTAACCCAACTAAATATTTGATTAAACATACATTAAAAAAGTTTTAAAAGTTTATTTATGAGAGAAGATGCCTACATTACTTTTTGAATTAAATGAATTGAAACACATTTGAATTCATCTTCTGAATTAACTGGCATTATTCATGGAGTGATTTGGCTCTAAAAATGTAGATACCTAACTTCCAGAACATTGTTTTAACAACTGGATCTTTTTTAACCCCACATCAAAAGAATTTGCTTCAGTTTCTTCTAAGAACTGTGTCATTCTGTATCCATCTGCAAATAAGAATAGAAAAATAAATTTGTAATTGGTCAGTACTGCCTATATTAATGGTCTTTTTATTTTGCTGGAATGGATTTTAATCTTACAGCAATTATTATTATTATTTTATTAACTTGATTTATTGGATTACTTTTCCCACACCTGTATCCCTGCATAACTAAGTTTCTAATTGAATTTTATAAAATACAAATTATCCATATGTTAGTTAATTTCATGAAATAATAGAAATAACAAGCATTTTCAATTGAAATGTACTAAACGTGTGTGTATTTTGAAGTATATATGTATCCCAGTAATTATTATTATAACTATTATATACTGTTCATTTATAAAGATATTCCTAACAAATAGCTTGCTAAAGCAGTACCATTAGTATATTACTAATTTATTTTGCTGCCTAAGAGCTAAAAAATTGGCTTACTGGAAGTGACCTACAGTATTTGAATGCTTAAGTAAGATTAATAATTTCATGAAGGCATATATAAAATGAGATAAATTGATCCCATTCCATCTTTTATATCTGATAGGGTGATTGTTTTTAACTCTCAATTTGAAATAGTTCCTGTTAAAAAGTAAGCATTAAGGAATTATTCTTGAATAAGGTGCCGTTGCTGGAACAAATCAAACATATTGGTATTTTTTGCTTCAGTAAACCCAATTCTAAAAACAAGGAAGATGCTATTGAAGCAATACTGGCTTGTAAGCTTTCTGATTACTCAAAAAAAGGGACACATTTGTAATGGAAGAAAAATAGTGGGAATTGTGTATTTGTTATTATTTATATATTTTATGAATAAATAACATTCATAAGTACCTCTAGGAGAAGGACTTAATTTGGGATAGGATTGCATATCTGATTAAGGATTATGAGCTTATCATTTTACTAGTGCAGGGCTTTTCAACCTTTTCACCTATTGTACCACTTTTAGGATATGGCAATATCCAAGTACCACCAGTCGCCTAGCAAGGTGTCAAAAACTTGATGACCAAAAAAAAAAAAAGGAAAAAAGTGATAAAGTACAGGTAGTCCTTGACTTACAACATTTCACTTAGTGACTGTTTGAAGTTACAGTAGCACTGAAAATAGTGCCCCCAAGCCACAGCCGAGCTAGACACCCGGCGGTGCTCTTCCTCTTGTCTGAGATTTTCATTGTTGTGAGCATTTCTGTTGAGGATTGGCAGTGGGGGTGTGGTGGGGGTGTTTGGTTTTTACTCCCCCCATCTGCTGGGTGGTCGCAGCAGGTTTTGGTCACTTTACATGTCCCTGGGACACTGTGACCATCATAAATATGAATCAGTTGCCAAGCATCTGAATGTAAATCACAAGACCCTGGAGATGCTGTAACATTCCAGCTGATCGACGCTTCTTTTGGGCTCAGCAGAAGCACCATGATCAGCGCCGATCTCCAGCTGGAGCCTGACAGTCCTGAAGAAGTGCCAATCCTGGCACTTCCGCTGAGCCCTGACAGCCCTGCAGCTCCAGCCATCTTTCACTCAGGCTTGTGCAGCACTGCCATGGGTTCAGCTCATTCCTCTCCTCCACTACTTTTCTAAGATGCTTGCGTACCACCTGCTAGGTGCCAATGTACCACAGGTGGTACCCGTACCAGTGGTTGAAAAGCCCTGAACTAGTGAAACAGTGCAGCAGAGTTTTCTCACAGTATTGGTATACCATTATGTGATATTTACCTCTTTATGAAATAATGTCCAGTAAGACTTGCAAGAGAGTAAAGCAGCAAAACCTTACTTATCTGCAACAATACCTTCTCCTGTATCAATACCAATTATGAAGACTTTTTATAAGATTTGCAGATCAGGCATACACCACATAGATTTATAATTAATATAAACCAGTATATAGGCTAGGATTGGCAGAAAAGCCAACTCATAATTTAAAAATTAATTAAAGTGTTGGCTATTCCTACCCTTATTTTTGTTTAGTATTATGTATTATTTTTCTACACATCTTTTCTAAAATATTGCATTAACAAGTTTTTAAAAAAGAAAACACCTGACATTGCTTGATTTGTGGTTATCCCAAATTCATTTTATTTCTAAGTACTTCAGTAATCATTTCCATAGTTTTCCTCCTTTTTTTTTTTTTTACTGATGTCTTCTGTCATTTTTTCCTCTCGTACCAAAGACGGGACTGGACCCTATGCCTGTGTGTGGATTATTGTGGCATCAGCGGGGTATGTGTAGAAAACATGTACCTTCTGCCACTGATGAAAGACATGTTGGCTCATCTAGTGAAGAGTAGGGTTTTTACCAAACTGAACTTACGGAAGGCATATTATAGGGTTTGTGTGAAGCAGGGAGATGAATGGAAGACAGTGTTTAATTGCCCATTAGGGAACTATCAATTCTAGGTGATGCAGTTTGGGTTACAGGGAGCCCCTGCAGTGTTCATGCAACTGATTAATGAGGTGTTGCATGAGCATTTATACCATGAGGTTCTCACGTACCTGGATGACATCCTGATTTACACAACCAACATGGCGGAACACATTCAACTAGTCTGACAAGTATTAGAAAAACTATTGAAGGCGCACTTATACATGAAGCTGTCCAAGTGTGATTTCACCAAACCCGACTGGACTATCTGGGGTACTGTATATTGGGTGAAGGCGTGGAGATGGACCCTGCCAAAGTCAGGGCCATACTAGAATGGCAGGCACCATGGACCTGCCGTCAGCTGCAGAACTTTCTGGGGTTTACTAATTTCTATAGACAGCAGAGTGGCTCTACCTTTGATGAACCTGCTCAAAACTAAACACACGGCAGGCAAACCATGCCCCGATCAGCTACTGGTGTGGACGGTAGCCTGCCAAAGAGCCTTTGATGACCTGAAGACCCTCTTTGCAAGAGACCCTATCTTGAAACACCCCAATCCTGACCAGCTGTTCGTTGTCCAGGCTGATGCTAGCAATGTCATGGTTGAGGTGGTTCTGCTACAGAAGAATGGACAAGGAATACTGCAGCCTGTGCGTACACCTCCCGAAAGCTGATAGAAATGAAACGGGCATGGGCGATATGGGAGAAGGAGGCATTTGCCGTATGGTGGGCACTATCAATCTGGTGACGTTTCTTAGAAGGAGCCAAAGAACCGTTTGAGGTCTGGACAGATCACAAGAACCTAGAGGCCTTACAGACACCATGGTGCCTGTCCCCAAAGCAGGTTCAATGGATGCAGTATTTTCAAAGATTCCAGTTTTGTGCCAGGGGGATAAGAATTTCATGGCTGATGCTATGTCACATGAGCCCCAGTACAACAGCCAACGGGAGGAAGTCGTGCAGGCCATTATGCCTCCCTACACACAATTAGCTGATCATGTAACTGCCCGAAAATCTGCAGATGATTTGGTCCAGGAGCTACAAAGAGAGAGCCAGATCAATTCCTGGCTTCTGGAACATTGAGCCCTCCTGACACAAAGGGAGGGGTTAGCATGGAAAGGTAGCAGACTGTACATCCCACATGCATTAAGACCGAAGGTGTTGCAGAAATACTACAATGTCAAGCAAGCTGGCCATTTCAGGTTGCTCAAAACCCTGCACCTGGTGAAGCGCCAATTTTGGTCGCCCCAGATGAAGGCGGAGATAGATACATACGTAAGAGACTGCCATGTGTGTGCAACTACAAAGCCTTGCATGGGGAAGCCACCATTACTGGGTTATTGCAGCACATGGTGGACCCATCACAACCATGGGAAGACATAGCCATAGACTTCATTGTAGAACTACCAGAAAGCCACAGTTGCATAGTCATATGGACAGTGGTTGACCTCTTCTTGAAACAAGACCATTTCATCCCATGCAACGGGTTGCTGTCTGCCCATAAATTGGCAATGTGTACCACTTGCACATGGTGTCCTGGCAAATAATATTGGACCAAGGGGTGCAATTCACCACATGCTTTTGGAGGGAGCTTGTTTGCTTAATCGGGTCATCCCAGGGGCTCAGCTTAGCTTTCCATCCAAGCAGCAATGGAGCACCTGAATGAGCCAATGTGATGATTGAGTGGTAACTGTGGTGTTATGTCTCATACCAGCAGATGAACTGGGTTGACCAATTGCCATTTGCTGAAATGGCGTATAAGAAAGCAGTCCACAGTAACACTAGATTCACCCATTTCCGGGTGGTCCATGGGATGGATTTCATCCTGATTCCCCAGTGCCCTCAGGGGGTCCTTTCCCCATGCCAATCCCAAGAGTGGATAGACTGTATATGGGGGATCAGGTAGACCAGTGGTTCTCAACCTGTGGGTCGGGACCCCATTTGGGGTCAAATGACCATTTCATGGGGGTCACCAAACAACGCAGTCTGCCATTTTTTCCCCTTTTTCTTAGCTGTGCTACTCCCTTTTATTCTAATGGCTTTTGAAAGCCAATAGGATAGACTCTCTTGAATAGAGTCTAATTCTATTGGCTTTCAAAAGCCAATAGGAATTGTCCAGGCTATCTCTGCCCTGCTGAGCCCACCAAAAGTCCCATTCTGCAAACGGTGCTGCGCCAGTTGAGTAGTCCTTGACTTACGACCGGTTGAGTAGTCCTCGACTTATGACCGGTTGGGGATCGCGGCATTAAAAAGGTTGAGAACCACTGAGGTAGACTGTAAAAACGGCATTAACTAATACAGCAGAGGCCTATAAGGCCCAAGCTGATAAGAAATGGGCTCCCCACAAGCCATTCTGGATGGATGATATGGTGTACCTGTCTACCAAATACCTGCACTTGAAAATACCCTGAAAAAAGCTAGGCACAAAGTTGATAGGTTCATTCCCAATTGCATGGGTCATTAACCCAGTTACCGTGGAACTAAAACTGTCCCATATCTTGGGGAGGGTGCACCTGGTGTTCCAGAATAGTTTAGTAAAGCCAGTAGAAAGGTCCTCCTTACTGCCTGTTATACGGTTACTGGGTCCTGTCGCAGGAGACCAATACGAGGTTGACAAGGTGTTAGATTCTCGATTCCACCAGGGTCGATTGCAGTACTTGCCATGTTGGAAGGGGTACCCTGCCACAGAAGCATTGTGAGTATGGGAAAAGGACATGAAAGCCCCTCATTTGCTGAGACTGTTCCACGGAAGGTATCCCCATAAACTGGAGGGGGGAGAGTGGACTGAAGAAACCACTGTAACCAATGACTAATTGCACATCTCTTCTTACTTTCAGGTAGAACCCTGGTAGGGGGAGCCACCTGTCAAGCCCCTGTGGGCTTGCCACTAATGGGAGGGGGAGGAGTCAACTGGACAGTGGCTGCTGGAAGCAGCAGCTGGGGCAGACTGGTGCCCATGCAGGGCTGTTTGCTAAGAACAGAGGGCTGCTGCTGTTAACAGAATGCTCATGATCATTGTTCTGGATGCTGGTTAGATGGGTGGTGGTGGCCCGGGCAGGAGCCATCTATTTAGCATGCTGGGAGGCAATCACAATAGTTTTGAGCTTGCAAGCCAGAGTGTACTCAATAAATCAGTTTTCCTTTGAACCCAACGTCCTGTTTTCTGTTGGGCTCAGGGACCTCTGAAATAAGTCTTGTTTTTCAAAACTTAAGTATATTTTTTTCTGTGAGTTTCTCTCCAACATCACATTGATTCATAAACACTGAAAAAATATTAAATGGCAACCAACATTTCCTTAAGCAAAGGATCTTCATATAATTATCATGGTGGTAATTATAAAAATAGAGGCAATTTATTGCTAAGGGCAGTTTTGACTTTGTTTTAATCAGTGATGCAAAAAATATTCATAGTCACACACACACAAGAACAAAGCACTAATAATTTGCTTGTACTTAATGGAAGGACCCATTATAATAATAAGAAAAGTATAGTGAAACAGAAAGTTTTCTGCACCCTCAAAATATTTTTGCCTATTTTGATCGGTACGAAAAAGAGAACACTGTGATTGATATGCCCTTTCAGTGTGTTGGTATTTTTTTTTAACTGGGTTAGTATGAGGGCATGCATTTCTTGCAAAAGGTACTGGTACCATAAATCCCTTTGATATAAGTTTATGAAAAACATGCTAGATGATAATAACTTTTCAGCCCAAGAGACTGAGTCTGAAGTCCTGAATAGTGAGATAGAATTCTCAGTATTTGATTATTATTCCCCTGAGTCTTTCATGGTAGGCCTTATCTAAATGTTAGATTCCAGATCTGAAATGTTAGATAATTAACATTCTCCCTTTCAGTGGCCATCTACTATTTATGGACTTTGCACAACTAATCAGGGTTCTTGGTAGCAATGATAGATTTTTTGCTCAGGAAAATGAGGAATCATGTTTTTTTATGTAGACATAAAGTGTCTACATGTAAACATCTTATTCTGGCCACTTCAGTTTCTTTTTTAAAAGTAATTTTATTAAAAATTACAACTGCAAAGATAAAATTGAATGCAAGCTAAAAAGGGGATTAAAAATGGAAGATGCAAAAAAGAAAAGTAGAAAAGAAAGAAAATAATAGAATATAGTAAAGAAAAACAAAAACAGATATATAAAGAAATGACTTTCTTTTACATCATAATTATAAATAATTTTAGTAACTTGTCACTTTTTCTTGAAATACAACAAATGATCTCTTCTTTCCATATCTCACTATTATGTATAAAGAAATCCTTAAAGACTTGTTGATCAGTCCTAATCAGCAAAACTCCTCTAATGGTTACCAGAGATAATAACACATATATATTAACCTTGATTTAACCTTTTTTTTTTAAAAAAAACAACTTTATATTCCTTCCTCTTTAGTCCTTTCAAATTGTGTCTTAGAACATTTTTAGTTTTTTTAATCTCACTTTTTATTTTTTATAAATAACTGAAGGTTGTGAATATATCACTCCTTCCTTCTCTATTTTCCTCACAAGAACAACCCTGTGAGGTGAGTTAGTCTGAAAGACAGTGACTGGTAGAGAGTCAGCCAGCCAGCTTTCATGGCTAACATGGGACTAGAACTGGGAGGTGCCCAGCCAAACAGGAAATAGGGATCAAGTGGGGAATTAGGCATCAGTCATTGACAGTGGTGGGATTCAAATATGTGAACAACCAGTTCTCTGTGTGGATGCTGCTTCCGGAAGTCCATTCTGGGCCTCGGCAACAAAAAAATTAGCTACCGGTTCTGCCAAAGTGGTGCGAACTGACTGAATCCCACCACTGGTCATTGGGAAGCTGCGACTGACCCCTCCATTTAGCTCTATCAAAAATTATCTCTCTGTTTCCAAGGAAAGTGAAGCAGTCTGGAGAGATTCTTGTATTACAAGCAGAATTAGCTTGAACTCTGTACATGTGAATCTACTCACCTGCTCCTGTAAGAACTCATTTCCTGGTTTCTAGTCTGATGCCTTAGCCACTAGACTAGACCAAACTGGCTCTCATCTTCCTGGCATATATATTGGCAGAACAGTGGGAGTCACATGGTCTAGTAGGCTTAGATATCTGAAATCTGAGGAAATCTAAGAGATGCAGTGCTTAAAGCCAACAATTACAACTTCACATGGGCTGAAATTAAAAATCACAGTGTTAGTCCTAGATACGATATGTGAAATGAGGACTTTAAATATCTAGTTTTGGAAAACTAATATGCACAAACTTTAAGAAACAGAAAATTTCTGATTTTAGCAGAGATGTCTTCAGTTCACTATTTCTTCCCTGAAAGTCCTGGCCACCTTAGTTTAGTTTAAAAATAGAATTATATAAAATAGTGTAAAGAAAGTACTGTACAAAAGCAAAATAATTCTAGAATTAAATATTGATTTGAATTGTGATGAATCAGTTTCCTAAAAAAAATGGCTCAGTCTAAAACAGGAGACCACAATAGCAATTAATTCAAAACCTTTATATATTCACACACTTCTGATTACAGGAGAACTGCTATTGCAGACATTCTAACTCTGAGGTGTCAAACTGCTGGTCCGCGGGCTGGACATGTCATCAGGAAACTGCGCCCACCCCATTGCCGGCAATAGGAAAAAAGCTCCAATATGTCACACAACGTCATGTGACATTACGATTTTGACATGTCTGTATTTTTCTTTCTTTCTTTCTTTCTTTCTTTCTTTCTTTCTTTCTTTCTTTCTTTCTTTCTTTCTTTCTTTCTTTCTTTCTTTCTTTCTTTCTTTCTTCCCCTCCCCCCTCTCTCTGCCTCCAGTTGTCTTTGTACACATATTCTCTCAGTGTAATTTTCCTTTTTCTTTGTTTCCATATTTTCTGTTGCCCACCTAAAGATATTTTCTTTATCTCATCCTTTTTAATGTTTTCTGTCTCTCATAGCATTATATTTTCTAAATCATTGATAACTGCATTGATAAACTGCCTTTTAAGTTCAAAAACTGAACTCCAAATAGATAATATCCCCTTCTGTATTCATTTAATTCTCTTTCCCAGTAATGATTTTTTTCCCCATCCCTTTGGCCACTCCATATAGGTGCTTGGTCTTTTTCTGCTGTAGCATGTTTCTTGCTAAACAGCTATAATATCTGATTTCCCCAATTAATCCAAAGCTTCATCTTGTTGTTATGTTAAAAAATACCACCAGTGCCTGAATAAGTAACAAAATGTAAAAGTAGCAAAATGTAAAAGTAGCAAAATGTAAAAATTATAGCATAATTATTTCTATCTGATCTAAACAAGATAGGGTAGGGGCAGTGAAAGAGTTACAAAAATAGGCATTTTGATTTCTCCAAATAAATGGCCATAAACAGTCCATGATCTTACCTTCTGCTTATTATATTAAATGTATTTCCTTCAGCAGAGCAATCACTTTCTGAAGCTATCATTAAAAACACTTGGATATAGAGTTTAAGATGTAGTGCCAGCCACAAAATAATGTAGATAACATTGAAAGTACCTTCAGGACCATTTTTTCCCATTTTGCATGTTATTATCCATAGAAGATAACCATGAAAATCTAAAATTATCACAGAATATCCCCAAATATTTAGTTTCTTTTGTCTTAAATGTTTGATTTCTTTTATCTTAAATATTTGGTAATATAGTCAGTTTTTTCTGCTATTTGAAACCATTGATGTTGAATAATAATTCAGCATATTAAAAAAGCAATACTGGAGAGCTTTCATATTGCCAATTAATAATAGTCTAATATGTATATTTTACAATATCTGACAGAAAACACAAATTAGTATTCAATGCCTTTTAATGGTACTCTTAGTGTGTTGCTAAATATTAAATTTCATATCATTAATATGAGCTTTTTAATAAGAGGCTGAAAATATCAGACATTCTAATTTTTTTCTAATGCTCACATTCAAGAAGTTATTCAATGACAGTATGGATGGCTTAGGATACAAGAATATTTTCAATAAAACTCAGATATACGTTGGTAAAATAAATCAATTCAACAATGGATGCAAATCTTGTGACTTCATAAGAAAAATGGATGCCAATCTGCTGTAAAATGCTGAATTATTAAATAACACCAGACAAGAAAGCAGAAGAATTATGTAACTGTGGTTGTAGAGAATATATGGAGCTGTTGTATTGTGTTGTATGAATTTTCTGAGCTTGGTTTTTCTTTTGAAGATATTTCATGACTCACCTTGGTAATAGATGCTGAAGAAGTGATGTTTGTTTTGTGCATGGTTACAGCACTGATGATGTTACCTAGATAAGTCATGGAATATTAGCAAATAAAAGAACAAGTTGAGAATGCTGAGCTATCATGTAACTAAACTGCTCCATCTGACTATTATAATTAATGTATTTTAAAAATATATAAAATATCTACTTGTCTTTTGTCTTTTATTATTTATACGTTTCATATGACACATGCACAACCTAGATAAGGATGGGTGCATTTTTTCCCTTTTTTAAAGTTTCAATGTTCTCCTTTTTTCAATTTCAATAAAGAATCTTAACTAAAGAATTAAATACCATTACCATTAATAAATAGTCAAACTAGTCAAAGTTAACTTAGAGTTAAATCAAGTATGATGGGTGAGTCATTCTAATCATGTCTGCTGGATTATTAATATGTTAACATATATCAGAGCTAGAATTGCTGTGTTAACCCAATGTTCTCTTTTCAACGGCATGTCAAGCACCCAATATAGATTAATTGGCAGACAGGTTTATCAATGATAAAAAAAGAAATGTCAAATAAAGTTAAAAATGCCAGTTATATTTTAAGTATCACTGCATAGCCAGCCTTGAGTTTTAGAAAGTGTCCTTTCTAAAACTTTCCAAGATTGAAACAAAAAAAAAAAAAAAAAGAAAAAGAAAAAAAGCACCTTGCAAAGTTGTCAAAGGAGAAGGAAAGTAATTGTAATTCTGCTAAGGCCTTTAATTCAAGCAAACTACTTCAAATGTTAATAGATTTCCAATGCAATACAAGCTAAGCTTCCACTGTCAATTTATATACTGGGAGAATCAGTTGCATTGACATGTTTAATGTGGTTTTTGCAGCCATACCGCCTTGAGCCATGATCTCGTCAGATCTCATTAGCTAAGTAAAGTCGAGTTTGGTCAGTGTTTGTATGAGAGAACTCTAGGGACATTCTGGCATATTAGTGAGATGAACAAGGAAGGCATGCTTTTGTGGCTAAAAGGAATAAGAGATCTTGACTTTAATTCTTGTTTCTGCCATAACTAATCCCATAAAGTGCTATATTTATCACCTGAAGGTATTTGGAAAAATACTTGTCTCAAAGTAGCTATTGTTAGATAGAATCAGAGGACATATGTATTAGGATGCAGTCCTATCTTCAGAAGAATTAAAATAGTAGGGAAATATGCTCTGCCCTATCATAACCATCACCACTGACATGTAATCACTACATTTTCACACGCACGCACATAAACATTATTCATATATATGTACATGTCATTAATACAAGAGCCCTGGTTCACATATAGCATTAAACAAATACTGCTTTATTTAATATATTTATTTATATTTAATTTACCTTATAGCATGAATTCAGCCATTATGGACTATCTAATAAATCAACTTGGTAGTAGTAATTGTGAAACAGATATTGGAAGAATTGTTTACTGTGAAGTGAATATGAGGAGGCTAGCAAAGGAAAGGACAATTTTAGACTGGGTTAAAAATGTAGTTAACAAATTGGATGCCATCTTTACTATGTACATGGAATAATGAATTTATGTTGTAGAAAGCAGATTCTGATGTGCATAGATTCTGCTAAGCTATCTCCTGATCTGTCTACATACATTGTTGCTGAGATCAAAATGATAATTTTGCTGAGATTTGGAAGGAAACAATTTTTAGGATATATGAAATAACATATTTGAACAGATTTTTTTCCTGCTTACCTGATTAGCAGCCCCTTTTCTTGACATCAAAGGGATGGATATAGAATTACTCATTTATTGCTGTGTATGTCTTTCTTTGGTTTTCTAAATTTCTAAAAACTGCTTACATAAAATTTTAATGGATTTATGTTTGTAATACTGAATATATTAAAATGCTGTTTAATGGAGTTCAAATGTTAATGAAACTGATACAGGTAGATATCTCCACACTCCTGTCACTAATTGGCATGTAAATATATAAGGAGTAGAGTTTGTGCAGTGATATCACAATGCATGTTCTGTCACCTGAAGCCTTTTCTTCCCTTCCTAGGTAACTCTAGGCTGCATATTAATATCTGTCTGTCTTCTATTTATCAGTAACTTACCTGGTCATTTTAATCTTTTCCATGTTGTGGTAATGGTCATACAGTTTGTGGAGGCAAAGTATTATTTTCTAATACTTTGTTGGAATTTCTTGTTGGAATTATATTCAATGAAGGTGTCTGTCAATCACTCTGTAGCAATAATAGAAACAGTGTATGAAAAGTATATGATAGATAGATAGATAGATAGATAGATAGATAGATAGATAGATTCATTTTTAAGTGAAAAAAAAAACAGCTGAAAAGGTAATATTGGTTTTTTCCCCCAAGACTAGGTTGCTTAAGACTGCAATGCCCTCTGGTTAAATCACTGTATTGATCTCTGCCATCAAGGTTTCTTTCAGTTAAAAAAGAAAAAAAAAATGTATCACAGTAGATATCTACAGATACCTAAAGCTGTTTGTCTGACTAAACTGGTAAAATGTAAATATTTCCCTAAGGGCTTTGATTTGATGCTAAATTATCTGCTTGAAGTTGATAATTTCAGTTCTTCAGTGCTGTTCTTGTTTGATGGGAAAGCAGTTAATACCTGTTTAGTTTTACTTTGATAAATCAAGAAATGAAAACAGATTAGTGCTGAGATTATATCTGTGCCTGAGCTCTCAACAACATTCTTCAAAAGAAAAGCGTTCATGGCTTTTTAACACTCAATGAAAAGTCTTTGATTTTTGTTTTTGCTTTAAATATGACATTCTCTAGGAGCAAGAGTAAAGTTCTACATCCTGAAAGATTTTTTTTTTTATTGAAAATTTTTTAAATTTTACAAAAACAAATCCCCTTCCCATACCCCCCCCAACCCTACCTCACCCCCCCCTTCCCAACCTCCCAAACCCTCCCCTGGACTTCCCAGAGCTGAGTACAGGCTTAATTAAAAAAAGAAAAAAAACTTAAAACACTTTTAAAACCTAAACAAATTTAAATACAATCATCATTCTATATAAACTCCCTCCAAAAACACAAATTTAAACATTACTTTCTTTGAATATCTATATCTATAGTGTAAAATCTAATTTCTCCCTCTTTCTTTATCCTAAAACGAAAAAATAAACATATAAACCTTTGTTATACCATTAAAACTAAATACTCTTAAAAAACTTAAAGTAAATACATATTTCCTTCAATCTTCATAATCTTCTCTCCTATCCAAAAAGAAAAAACTTAAAAAACCTATAAGTCCTAAACAAATCTAAGCACATTTAATTAAACAAATTATTTTCTCTTAAAAATATTAATAATAATATTTAAAAACTAGAAACACTTTTAAATCCTAAACAAATCTAAATACAATCATCATTCTATATAAACTCCCTCCAAAAACACAAATTTAAACATTACTTTCTTTCCTAAACAAATCTAGACATTTAATTAAACAAATTATTTTCTCTTAAAAATATTAATAATATTTAAAAACCAAATTTAAGCATACTTAAAACTTGAACAAGTTATACTCCCTTCAAAACACAAATTTAAAACATTAGAATCCCCTCACTAAAATGAGCAAATTATAATCCCTTCAAAACACAAATTTAAACAATATTATCATTAAAGGTTCAAAACTTAAAACAACAAAATTCCCTTATACGCCTATCCATAATAAACACATTAAACATTTCAATCTTCACCAATAACAAATTCCATCCGTAAGAAACTGCATCCTTATCAGTCTCAATTATATTAGTATTATTATTAATTATTCACATTCCAGTTTTTTCCATTCTCCATTCTTCCATTCTTCCATTTCCCTTCTCCATTCTTGTATCAAACTCGTAAGAAATGCTGCAAGTTCTGCCTTAGGAGACTGCTCCAAAATTCCTGAATCTCCCATCGACTCCGAAGCCAATAAGGGTTCCTTGAATTCCTCCTTGTATTGGTCTTTACAATTGTAAGTTGTACAAGTTATCCTCTGCCCGTTCCTCTCTTGTTGATGCCCCTCAAACTGAGATTTCCCAATTTCCATTTCAGGCAGCAATTCCACCCTTGAAGATTGCTCCAAAGACTTTGTAGGTCTAACATCTCCCAGAGATTCAGAAACCACTGAATATGAAACTTCCTTAACCTTCTTCTGTTGCTGCTTTTCTTTGGAATTGTATACTGCACAAGTTGTCTTCTGCTCCTCAACCTGGACTTGTTGAGGCCTCTCACACAAAGATTCGCCAGTTTTCATAAATATAGGCTCTTCAAACTGTAATTCTACATTCTTTTCTTCCAAAGCTTTAAACTTAATAGATGGCGATGCACATACCCCCAGGACCGAAGTATAAAAATCTTTTGCTTGAGAAACAGTATTAAGTCTATAACATGTCCCCAGGTAGTTCACCACCATTCCAGTCGGAACATCCCATCTGAATAAAATTTTTCTCTTTTTAAGTTCATTTGCTAGAAAAGCAAACTCCTTTCTTCTTCTTAAAATTTTAGATGGGATCTCCTTAAAAATTATAACATCTTGTGAAGCAATTTGAAATCTCTTCTTATAATAGGCTTGCACAATTTCATTGCGTAAAGATCTTTTACCAAAGTAAATTCCCACATCTCTTGGCAGATTCTTCTGTGCTGCCACCACAGAGTTAACCCTAAATAATTTTTCAATTTCACTAAGTATTCCCTCTTTTTCTTTATTCAAAATCAATGCAAAGTCCTTTGCAACCATCTCCTTCAGATCTCCTTGCAAAGACTCTCCCAGGCCCCTAATTCTTAAGGCATATTCCATTTGTCCATATTGAAGCATAAGAATCTCATTTTCCATTTCTTTTTCCATAATTTCAATTTTCCCCTCCATTATGTCCACTTTTTCATCTACCTCTTCCACATGGGAGTTCACCTTTTCAAGAACAGAAGCAACTCCTTCTAAAGCCAAAACAAAATCTTGCCTCAAGATCTTATTATTTTCCTCTAAAATCTTTTTCATTTCTGCCCTAATTTGAATTATAACATCTCCCATCATGTCTTGCAAATCCTTCATAGTTATTAGCTGACCCCCAGAAGAGGGTGAAACTGTTGATTTAGAAACTGTAGAAATCCCTGGACGCTTTGGAGCCATCTTAAAGAAAAACCTTTAGTCCTTCTTAAAAAATTATAAAAATTCCTTCAAAAATCATAACTCCCTCCAAAGAAGGTCATTATAATAAAAAGAAAAAAGGGAAAAAAAAGAAGAGAAAAGGAATTTAAAAAAAGCTTTACTCCTTCTTAAATTGCAAAAATTAAACAGAAAAAAGTCCTTCAAAAAAGGGTCATTACAATAAAAAGAAGGGAGTTCAAAAAAAAAGGGAGAAGAAAAAAAAATAATTAAATAGAAAAAGTCCGTTCCAAAAAAAATACTTAGAGATACCAAAAACAACCATTCCAATCATAAGAAAATAAAAAGGGAAAGGGAAAGGAAAGAAAGAGAAACACCAAAAAGCTTGCCGGTCAGCATTCTAACTTTCTAACTTCCAGAAAAAAAACACCGAGAGATTTGCCGATCGCCATTTTACTTTCCCTTTCAACGAAGAAAGAAAAATAAAAAGAGAGAATAAAAATAGAAACAAGTCTTAAAACTTAAAATCCAAATAAGTCAAAGAAAGCAAAAACCAAATCCTCTACTCAGCTCTGTCCGTTTAAAAAAAAAAAAACTCACCAGTTCTCTTTAAGCACGGAGGTGTTTGCAGCGGCTCGTTTTGTCCCTGAGGACAAAAACAGCTGGGAAGTGGAGACAAGTCTGAACTCCGTGGGAGCACTCCTTTCACCCCCCCCCAAAAAAAACTTGGGGGGTGCAAAAGAGGCTCTACCACTATTCAGACACTCTCTACCCCCCCCTTTGCCCGGGAGGTGGATTTTGAACCGCTGAACAGCTGATGTCTGCTGTTCATAGCGGTTCTTACACTTACCCAGGAGGACGGCTACAAAGTAGCCGCCATCGCGCGCGCAAAATCCACCGGAAGTCCATCCTGAAAGATTTTGAAACTGCTTTCTAGTCTATAGGATAGCCATGCTAATAAGATGTTAGTTCATATATCCCAAAATGAAAATATGTATCTTCATCAGTCTCAATTTCATTAATCCAAAAACATTTTGATCAGAAAACATGTCCAACTTTCTATCCCTTTGTTTACAGTGATCCGAATTCTGATCCTCATCAAGTCTGCATACTTGATTTTCTCTATTTGCTGGTCCTTTTTTATTTGATGAGTTTTAGAAACCTATCCAGAGACAGACTTTAAATGTTCTTTTGTTGTTGATTTTCAAAATTAGGGGAACAGGCAGAAGCCATTACTTTTTAAATTATTTACAACAGGGAGTAAGTGTTAGGAAATCAGAAGTGTTTAAGCACAGAAGAAATCCACTTCACAATCAAAATATATTTTGAAATGCTTCTAGCTTTTGTTGGCATTTCACAATTATGTGATTTATAGGGTCGCTCAATCCATTCAAAGCATCCATGTAAATATGTTACTCATAGCATCCCAACCCCATGAAAGTTCAGTGCATCTACTTCAGATAAAAAGGACAAGTATAAAAAAGTGGAAAGAGGCAAAGATGAAGAGAGGAAAGCCAAAGCTCAAAATGAACTAAGGCTTGCGACCAAAGTCAAAAATAACAAAAAAAGCTTCTTTCAACATGTAAAAAACAAGAAAAAGGTGAAGGAAATGATTGGTCCATTAGTCGGTGGAAGTGGCAAGAAGGTGACAAGCAACAGGGAGAAAGCAGAACTATTTAACTCGTTTTTTGCAACTGTCTTTACACAAAGGGGAAAAACAGACCAACCTATCAAAAATAGTGCCATAGAAAATAAAATAGAAACACAAGTTAAGATAGGCAAGAAAATGGTAAGTGAGCACCTGTCCAGCCTAGATGAGTTCAAATTGCCAGGACCAGATGGATTACACCCCAAGGTTCTCAAGGAACTTATGTTAGGGGCCTTGGGGGGGCGCGCAGATGTGATATCGGAGCCACTGAACTATATTTTTCAAAGATCCTGGAACACAGGGGAACTACCAGAGGACTGGAAAAGAGCTGATGTAGTTCCCATCCTCCAAAAAGGAAAAAAAATGGATCCAGGAAATACAGACCTATCAGCCTGACCTCAATACCTGGGAAGATCCTGGAAAAGATAATCAAACAACGAATCAACAAACACCTAGAGGCAAACAAAGTCATTACTAAAAGCCAACATGGGTTTGTCAAAAATAGATCATGCCAGAAAAATCTTATTGCATTCTTTGACCAAGTGACAAAATTAGTGGATCAGAGGAATGCTGTGGACATAATTTACTTGGACTTCAGTAAGGCATTTGATAAAGTAGATCACAACCTACTACTTGACAAGATAGAAAAATGTGGGGTAGACAGAACCACCACCAGATGGATCCGTAGCTGGCTGACCGGCCGTACTCAGCGAGTAGTCCTCAATGGAACTGCATCTATATGGAGGGAAGTGTGTAGGGGGTGCCCCAGGGCTCTGTTTGGCCCAGGGCCCTCCTTCAACATCTCTCAACGATTTGGACGAAGGGATAGATGGGAAGAACTCATCAAATTTGTAGACGACACCAAGCTGGCAGGAATAGCCAACACTCCAGAAGACAGGCTTAAGATACAGAAGGATCTGGACAGACTTGAACACTGGGCACTAACTAACAAAATGAAATTCAATGGTGAAAAAAGCAAGGTTCTACATTTAGGCAAGAAAAATCAAATGCACAAGTACAGCATAGGTGGCACCATGCTCAATAGCAGTAACTGTGAGACGGACCTCGGAGTCCTAGTAGACAATCACCTAAATATGAGCCAGCAGTGTGCTGCAG
Source organism: Crotalus tigris (assembly GCF_016545835.1). NCBI lineage: Eukaryota > Metazoa > Chordata > Lepidosauria > Squamata > Viperidae > Crotalus > Crotalus tigris. The sequence continues at coordinate 9,473 of NW_024100143.1, read as the reverse complement.
CTGCCAAAAAGGCCAACACAGTGCTAGGCTGCATTAACAGAGGGATAGAATCAAGATCACGTGAAGTATTAATGCCACTCTACAATGCCTTGGTAAGGCCACATTTGGAATACTGCATCCAGTTTTGGTCACCACGATGTAAAAAAGATGTTGAGACTCTAGAAAGAGTACAGAGAAGAGCAACAAAGATGATTATGGGACTGGAGGCTAAAACATATAAGGAACGGTTGCGAGAATTGGGTATGTCTAGTTTAACGAAGAGAAGGACAAGGGGGGACATGATAGCAGTATTCCAATATCTCAGGGGCTGCCATGAAGAAGAGGGAATTAAGCTATTTTCCAAAGCACCTGAAGGCAGGACAAGAAGCAACGGGTGGAAACTAATCAAGGAGAGAAGCAACCTAGAACTAAGGAGAAACTTCCTGACAGTGAGAACCATTAATCAGTGGAACAGCTTGCCTCCAGAAGCAGTAAATGCTCCAACACTGGAAGTTTTTAAGAAGAGACTGGACAGTCATTTGTCCGAAATGGTGTAGGGTTTCCTGCCCGAGCAGGGGGTTGGACTAGATGACCTCCCAGGTCCCTTCCAACTTTACTATTATTATTATTATTCTCAATCATCGCACAGTCAGCCAGATGTTCAGACTGGATTTGGCATTTTGTCTACCTATCGAGTCCTTACCCAGGACTGGGATAGGCAGATGTGGATGTTTGATGGTATTACAGATATCGTCGCAGGATGGAAGCAGTTCCTAGTAAGGCCGCCTTTTGCAATTGACTAATAGCGAATTTGTCAATGCCAATGGTGTTCAAGTGGTGCTCCAGTTGTTTTGGGATTGCACCCAAGGCGCCTATTACTATTGGTACTACCCTTGCTTGCTTTTGCCATAGTCTTTCTATTTCTATTTGTAGGTCTTTGTATTTTGTGATCTTCTCCAGTTCTTTCTCTTCTATTCTGCTATCTCCAGGCACTGCCACGTCCACTATCCAGACTTTTTTGTCTTTCTTATCGACAATTGTATTATTATTATTATTATTATTATTATTATTATTATTATTATTATTATTATTATTATTATTATTATTAGAAACTTTCCACATTGTTTGAGCACAGAAGTTTATATTTCCTCTAGGACTGATGGCGAAATACCAAAGTTCACAAATAGCTTGAATCTTGCCCTTCTCTACTAAAATACATCATCCTAACATATATAACAGGATTAAATGATCTGGTGGAATTGTTGCCAAAATGTTATACAGTAGATGTATATATTATGTAAAAAGTTTGTTTAAAGCATGGAAAATGTCTGTTACAGACTTATTTCATTTGAAATAGTATAAGACTTCCAACAATGATACATTTGCTTCAGTAGAGGTAAAAGATTTCTAAAAAATTATAACAAGAAGTATCCAGAATCCCAGGTTTCCAAGGGAACTCATGAAACAGAGTATTCTGTTTCAAAATATTGGGAATATTCTGAATATTGCTGTTTTCTCTGGTAGGAAACAAAAAATTAAATTGGTTCATTTTAGGGCATGAATATTCTTCTGCCTATATCGATATGGACCTTTTAGAAGTGTAGCATTGATCTTGATATAAAAATAACAATAGACCTTTGATATCTTGAAGATGTACAAATTCATGCTCATGTGCTAGATTCTACTTCATTAGACGCATGAAGTACTGTATTACTCAACTCCCCAAGTCTCAGTACATTTGTAGGGCAACAGGTTATAGAGCAGAGAGAAAACTGTAAAGCATATGTAGTAAATTAAACACTATTTAGTTCAAATGAGTTCTGTGCCCCAAATACCTCAGCTTTAGAATTCTGCTCTATAAAATTCTGCTCTTTGCTGAACTTCGCTAGTATTTCATATCAGCATTTGATACCTGGTGCTTTTATGATGACTATTTAACAATCTTCTCAACTAGGGCACCCTGCAGGGATACAGATTTCAATTCACAGGAATGGCCAAGCTGACTGGGAAAGTTTCTGACTTGAAATCCATACTTCTGACAGGCACCCAAACTGAAGAAAACTGCTACATACAGAATTATCAGGCATTAGCTGTTTAACTTTGATGCTGACACACAGTGCTGGTTATAGCTGATAGGGAGTACTATGTGGTACTTCAATGTTTGACTTAAAATGTACCATAGTATTTAGTTTATCCTAATATTTACAGACCCAGAATTTGGATGAACTTTCAGCACTACTATTTGAAGGAAGTAGTTATCATTACTGGGGTCATTGTCCTTGAGTCCAAAGTGAAAGCTTTTGAGATTACTACACTTTCTAAGCCTTAGATGTTGACGGTTTTTTTTTTTTTTTTTTTTTTTTTTATTTTTTATTTCTTATTTTTTATTTTTTTATTTTCTTTTTTTTATTTTTTATTTTTTATTTTATTCATTTTAATGAGTTTTCTTTCGTTTATTTATAAAACATGCTTGTCTTTAATTCCTTTAAAGCCTATCCATTGAATTAAATATCCAGAGGAACAACAGAGTCCCCACCCCACCCCCACCCCACAATTTGTTCTATTGTGTTTTCAGAAATGGGAATAAGTGAGCCACCAGAACCGAAAGCCACATGATGACAGTATGTGTGTTATAGTTTACCCAGATGACCAACTTTTTATTTAGGAGTCCAATTATAATTTGTAAATGAACAAATTTGAAATGTTTAAATAAGGTAGATAGTCCCAGTTCTCAAACAATCCTTGGGTTTCTTTGATAATTTTTTTGAAATGCACTGAAACAAAAACTGCTGTTGAAAGTGAGATTCAAAACATTTTGAAGATTTTAACATGACAGGTTTTATGCTTGCAGTTATCATGTATAAGCCTATACTCAGCTCAGATTCTAAGGGACCCCTATTTTGCTATACAATTACACTATAGACAAGTTCATTTCCAAACAAATCAATGTTATGTCAATTCTTCACCAATAAACATTTTTTGGAGTAATTCCACTTTCTGCTATCTATCTATCTATCTATCTATCTATCTATCTATCTATCTATCTATCTATCTATCTATCCATTTATCTATCATTGAAATCCTTAGACGTGACAGTTGGTGATTTTTTTTAAGAGAGTCTTCCATTAAGCATATGTTCTCAACTTACAACCATAATGGACCCGGGAATTTCTGTCAAAGGTTTTTAGGGTCATAAATTGAGGCACTCATGTGACTGGACATGATATTATTACTTTTTTATGGCAGTCATTAAATGAACCCTGTAGTTGTTAAACAAATCTAGTCATTTTTTGCTGTAAACTGGCCAAAAAGGTCCAAAACCTGAAAAAAACAACCCAAATCCCATTGTAAATAGGGGTCAAGCTTCAGTCAAACAAAACTCCATTTTGAAATAACTTACTGCCTGAAGAAGACCACTGAGGGATTATTTAACTGGGAAAATTCTCCTATACACTAGGAACCAAAACCACGTATGCAGACTCCATATTTATGGCAGTCTGATCAACACAGATGAATAGAATACTTCATTTCTTATGTGAGTAAATCTATTAATAATTATCTTAGACTTCCACAGTTCTGAACATTTCTTTTTAAAAAATGGAATTTCAATGAAATGAACATATTTATTTCACCTCAAAGCAATTACAAGTTTGCACTAGAGCTAGATACACTATGTTTGGAAACTGATAAGATCCATTAAAAGAATGCTTATGATTCTGCAGCTTTGTCTAATTCATTTGAACATTTCTATGGAGCTTCAGTAATAGATATTTTCCAAAACCATGCAATGTAGCCATTAAAAAGGTTTAATTTTATCCACTAGACTACACTGGCTTACCCAGCCCTTAAAAAAAGGCAAGACTTAAGTCTTCATTTTGATATTCTGTCAAGTATAAATGCAGCTTACAATATGATGGGGAAAGTCATAATGTATACAACATGTATAATGTATTTTCATTCAGCAAGCAGAGTTTAGCTATAGTGCATGCACATAAACACAGACATTTGGAGTAGTTGACCCAAAGGTTCATTCCAATTCTAATGTTTTCCAGTGGTGTTATTCTGTCATCAGCTTGTGAAACAATAGGATATGCCTTTAGGATGATATTTCAATACAAATTGTGCAATTCATGATATCTCATTGCTAGCTATAGCTTTTCAGAATTTTATTAGTTATCTATACATAAGCAATTTCTCCCTTTTTATCTTAAATAACTAGGTTGCAATAGTTTTACTTGAGTAAAGCAGTTTCCAGAAATTGTCTAAAGCTTCCTCATTATTGCTTGTGAATTGGTCACTTTGATCAATATCTCTCAACTGAATTGAGACATTCATGTTATAAATAATTTACAGAATGTTTAAGACCTAAAATGTGTTCAATTCTGGAAGTGGAAAAGCAATGTGGTCTATGAAACCTTTTTCCTTCCTCCTCTCTTCTTTCTTGCATTCATAAAAATATATTCGGATGGTTTAACAATGAATTCTTTGAAAACTACCACCTGTGGCTGGGCCGTCTTGATAGAAATAATAGCTCCTTTCCTATCACAGTTATAGTTTTCAGTGAAATACCGGGGAAACAGAATGCTTCAGAAACAGAAAAATCTTTAGTTTTAGATGACATCTAAGCAACTATGCTTATAACACACACTGGGGGAAAAAGAAATCCACAAAGCAAACCTCAGCTCAACCAAACAATTCTTAATTTATGTGTATAGCTATCTGGAAACTATATATTTTTTATTGCTTCCTTTCTCTCTTTCTTCCTCTACCCACACCCTCACAAATATATCTGCCACAAATCTGTATCTTCCATCAGTATTGTTGTTGAGGAAGAAATGCTTGAATAAAATTGTTTTTTTTTAATCTCCTCATAGAGTAGCTACTTTATTTCATCCCTTTGGAATAGTTAATGTTTCTCTAATGTTTGTACTTTGGTAATTGGTTTAGAAATGGTGTAAAAGTGTATGGAAGCACTTCAAAATCTGACAAAAATGGATAGTCATTTTCAAATTTGAGAAACACTGCAGTTTGTACTGTTAATTATTCATTTTCTTTTTTTTAAAAAAAATGTCTGATTTTCTTGCTCTAGAATTTCTTGCAAGAAATTACATGAGAAAAATTACACAAGAAAAAAAAAAAAACAGTTCCAGGAGAATGAGGGTGCTTTCAGGCAAATAGCTGCTAGTCAAAACATATTATACAATTATTCTATCTCTTCCCCCTTAGCAGATCTTTGTGTGCGGAGGGCTGTCTCTCTCTCCCTCTCTCTCTGTGGAGAAGCAATGGAAAATCACTGGGGGAATTACAACTTAGCTTTGCCTATATAACTCTATGTAGGGGAAAAAATGACTGCTCATGAAAGTCTCATTTAGAAATACTGCAAGTGTCTAACCTCATCAGTATCTGCTTCATCTCATTTGCTTTCCATATGATTATGAACTCTATGTATCATAGGATTTCTTCTTTAGGTAGAGTAAGCCTGAGTCTTCATTTTGATATTCTGTAGTAATAGTGCTCCAAAAAGTTCAAAGTTCCGTTGACTGTAGATTCATGGTAGAAATCAGGTCAGACGCTTTTGTGGGAGAGAGGATAGCTTTATGAAGCAGAAAAAGAAATGAAGATAAGAAAACTCTAAAATTTCTAACTTTTGTAAGGAATTATTATTAAAGGTGATGCTTGCAGGAAAGAAAAAGAAACTTTATTGAGAAAATAACATGGTGGTAGAATATTCTGATGTGTTTGTTGCAAGACTGGGAATAAAATGGGAGGGTAGACATGAACAATGTAGGTACTGGCAGCTTAATTTAAAACAGGAACTTAAGCCAAATGGCAACTAATCTACAAGAAGCATTTGAAAAATAAGAGATTCCAGATTGCTGCCCAAGATATCATCATTTTAAAGGAAATCCCATTAAAAATTTTAAGAAACAGGAAAGATTTTGCTTTCCTAGTTAATGAGCTTAAAGCCAGATTGATGCCATTTAGATGGGAGATCCCGATGGGTATCGTTCTGAGCCATGCGGGGATGCGTTACAGGCTGAATACGGTTGATAAAGCTAAAGAGTTTTACAATACGGTCCTGGGTGCAGGCTCAGCTTCATCTGCTCAGAAACCCTTGAGTGGCAAAGAGCTGGAACAGCAATCTGAAGCATTAGGTCTGGTCTCTGCTGGGATGCTGCAAGCTGAATGTCAACGTCAAACAGAGGTTAAAGAGCAGAGGATGACACGTGCAGCATATAGACGTAAGGAGAAGGAGCAACGCAAGAGAGAGACTAAAGAATCTTCTTCCGAAAGTGTTTCATTGCCGGTGGGAGGAGCAAGACCCAGGAGTTCTGCAACACATGCAGCAATGGCAGATCTCCAGGGAGTCTTCTCCAGGCTCCTGGCTAAGGGAGATGGCAAAGTTCCTGACCTGGAATGTTAACGGTTTGAATTCCCCACAGAAAAGAAGGAAAATTTTTTACTATTTAAAGCAACATAACAATGATGTTATTTGCCTACAGGAAACTCATATTTTACTTAAAGATCAGAAGTATTTAGTTAACGCCCGTCTGGGATCTCATTTTGTATCTTCTGCTCCTGGGAAAAAGGGGGGAGTGGTTATTTATGTGAAGCAAAATTTACCAGCTTGTCTGGTAGAATCAGATCCCCAAGGAAGATATGTGATGATTGAACTTGGTTTATATGGTAAGAAAATACTTATAGTGGGACTATATGCACCAAATCAGCAACAGGAACAATTTTATAGATTGTTACATCAAAAAATAACTTTGCTGGACTATAGATCCGTGGTATTAATGGGAGATTGGAATGGTGTCTTAGATATACAAAGGGATAAGAAAGGTTCTTCCCCTTTTTTTAAACAGGCAAAATTACCTAAAGCTTTTTTTGACATGAAGGAGGATTGGGAATTAAGGGATTACTGGCGGGAATGTAATCAAGAGGAGAGAGACTTTACCTTTTTTTCAGATAGACACCAATCCTTTTCAAGAATTGACTTTTTTCTGATTACAACGGACTTATATAATAGAGTAAGGAATGTAAAGATTTTTCCTAGATCATTGATGGATCATAGTCCAGTCTGGATGGAGCTGATTCAAGAAAAAGAGGAGAGAAGATCCTGGAGGGTGAATGAAAACTTATTCAGACAAGAAAAGAATGTTCAAAAGTTAAAGGAGTATTTAAAGGATTATTTCACTTTAAATATGTATAAGGGAACTTCAATGTCAATGGTATGGGATGCAGGTAAAGCATTTATACATGGGATCTTGATAAAAATGAACAACTTTCATAAGCAAAAGCAGACTCAGAAACGTAAAGAATTGGAAGATGAAATTAAATTAAAAGAAAACTCTTTGATTTTAAATCCTTCAGATGAAAGCATTAAAGAATCTATAAAGCTGTTAAGAACACAATTTAATATGTTGCTGGCGGACCAAGCTGCAACTAACTTATTGTTTATGAAACAAAATACATTTTGTAATGCCAATAAACCAGGGAGATGGTTGGCCTATCAATTAAGAAAGAAACAGAGACAGAGAATAATAGATAAAATAAATTATAAGGGTAAATTAGTTTTTCAGAAGGAATTGATCAAGAAATCTTTTTTAGACTATTATCAAAAATTATACAAATCTACTAATGTGCAAATCTTAGATATAAACAAATATTTAAGCGAGGCTAGTTTTCCCAAATTGACAGAGGATCAGAAACATGAAATTAATGGCTTAATTACTAAAGAGGAAATTGTGATAGCAATTAAACAATTGAAATCAGGGAAAGCACCAGGTACGGATGGGCTGACAGCTGTTTATTATAAAGCTTTAATGGAGGAGATGATCCAACCATTAGGTGATCTTTTTAATGATATCTTACAGGGCTCAGAGATTCCTCCCTCATGGCGTAGTGCTTTCATATCTTTGATTCTGAAGGAGGATCAAGATCTTATTTTACCAAAGAATTATAGACCTATATCTCTTTTAAATGTGGACTATAAGATATTTGTAAAAATCCTAGTAAATAGGCTTATGAGGGTTGTGCATCATCTTGTGCATAAAGACCAATCTGGGTTTATAACTGGTAGGTACATGAAAAACAATGTTAGACAAATCATTAACTTATTAGAATATTTAGACAAGAACAACCAAGTCCCTGCAGGGCTGATATTTTTAGATGCTGAAAAAGCCTTTGATCAACTGAATTGGCATTTTATGCTAAGAGTAATTGAAGAGATGAACTTTGGTGAAAAGATATTACAAGCTCTTACGGTAATATATCAAAAACAAACGGCACAACTTATTGTCAATGGAGGTTTGTCAGAGGTTTTCACAATAGAGAAAGGTACTAGGCAGGGATGTCCATTATCACCGTTGTTGTTTGTTTTAACACTGGAAATACTGTTGATCAAAATTCGAGAGTCGCAGGAAATTAAAGGAATAGAAGTTAACAAAAAAGAATATAAGTTAAGAGCTTTTGCGGACGACTTGGTGGTTACTTTGTCGCAACCTACCTATTCTGCAGTAAAGCTACTACAGTTGATCCATTATTATGGTTTGGTTTCGGGTTTTAAGATTAATGTTAACAAGACTAAAATCCTACCTAAAAATATGACTATTCAGCAGAAGCAGACTCTGGCTAACTTGACGGGTTTTGAAATTGTTAATAAGGTAAAATATTTGGGGGTGATGTTATCTGTTTCTAATGCAAAATTATTTAAAAATAACTATGAAAGGTTGTGGGCCAGTGTACAGAAGGACTTGAAGAATTGGGAGAAGTTGCAATTATCTCTCATGGGAAGAATTGCAGTGATAAAAATGAATATTCTACCCAAGTTTCTTTTTTTGTTTCACATGTTACCGATTTTGAAGAATGAAATTAATTTAAGTGAATGGCAGAAAGGCGTCAATAAATTCATTTGGGCAGGGAAAAAGCCAAGGGTTAAGTTTAAAATCATGCAAGACTCTTCCAAGCGTTGAGCCAGAGGTAGCACATCAACGCTACGAACTGAAATCTCATACTATGATGTGGTGCGTTTTAACACTAATTAAGTGACTGGTGTAAATTTGACAAATCCGAGTATACTCCATCTCAGAGCGGATAGCGGATCTTAATTATTTGGCGTGGACATGCTATCTTAATATTCAATAAAAAGTGGTATTGAGATGCTTTTTTTTTTTTTTTTTTCAAATCTCATCCATTATAAGAATTCCTTATTAGAATTTAGCCGAGCAAAAATATTATAAAAGTGATTTCAAAGTACCATTATGGGCTATACCTTGGCATGCGATAGAAGGAATAAAAAGAGGTGTTAAAATGGACATGGTGTCTTACAGACAGCTACTCAGATGGGATGGACAAAATTGGCAGTTAAAATCACGGGAAGAGTTAGCACAAGAAAATATTATTTATTCTTGGTTTCAATACAGGTAATTAGCAGACAGATGGAAGGTGGATTGTAAGGTGGGTTTTCTCAGAGAAGATGAAAATTTTATTAA